>NW_006921972.1:1954239-1972816 GCF_000298275.1 Orycteropus afer afer
CATTGTGGGAGCCCCGGTAGCATAGTGCCTAAGGCACTTGACTGCTAACCAGAAGGCTGACGGTTCAAACCCACTAGCCACTCCTCGGAAGGAAGATGGGGCAATCTACTTCCATAGTGATATTGCCTTGGATACCCAAGGAGGGGTCGCTGTGAGTCAGGTCCGACTCGACGGCACATAACAACCACAACAGTAGTCATTATAACAGGCAAACTCAAGGTGGTAAGACTAATATCTATATTTTTTATTATCACCTTGAAGTTTAAAAATTATGTACATAAACAAAGTTATATTTATTAATTTGACTTCATAATGGAACATGTGGTCAAATATAACATCTAAGGGAGACTATTGAGGGGCCAGAATGCAGGAGCTGGAGTGAACACTTAAGAAAGAAAACAGCATTGTCCACAGACCTCTTTCCATCCACTCAACTCCATACTCCATTGAGCTCGTGGCCAGCCCCCACCCCACTGTAGTGCCCACCCTCGCCTCTCTGTGAGCTGGACCCCCTGCTCTGTTCCTGAGCTACAAGCCCAATGGTGAAGCACTCACTGGTGCAGAGAGAGAATGAACCTATGGGGACGTACATGGACTGTCATCCAACACTCTTCTACGTTTAACATAATGAACAAGAGGGTTCTAGAATCTGGTGTGTGATGAGTGCTTGGGTAGAGGAGAGCTACCGTGGGTGGGAATCCATGCCCAGCTTCAATAGTGGATGTGCTTCAGACAGTAGAGGGTTAAGGAGGTGAGAACTTGCTGTTTCCACACACTGAAGTGCTCACTGGTGCTGAGAGAGAATGAACCTATGGGGACTTACGTGAACTATCTTCCCATTTCCCTTGAATTTGAGGACATGACCTAGCACACCTTAACATGTAAAAATACAGTAAAACATGTTTCAGCATGGTCCATTTTGTTGAGAATGTTTTTGCCTGGTGCTCAAGCTGTAAGAGACTATATTTCCCCCATTCAGCAGATTGCAGTCATAAAGTACTGCTTTCTTTCCCTCACTCAAAATATTTCTGCTTTCCCTCCCCATGTCCCTCACCCAAACGTTTTCCTGTAGACCAATCACTGTCTTTTGAGGGATCTTGTGTTCATTTTTATATTTATTACCATTTAGCTCCATACCACTTTTGTGAAGTTCTTAATTTCCATTTAGATTTTTGCCTTCTGGTTTTGCAACAACTGTCTTTAAATGCATTGTTGTGTAATGGAGTAATTCCACTGAATACCGGCAACCTCAGAAGGGGTGTTCCCAGAAGACACACGAGCTAAACGGCCCAACCACATGTACCTGGAACTTGTCAGAAGACTTGTACCCATGTGGAGAGAGACGCGGGCATAGAAAACAAGATGACCTGAAACCAGGAGAATGCTAGATGGGACGAAAACCGCTCGTTTCCTCATTGACTCCTTTCCTCAATGGGCATTTGTTACCAGATATGAAGAATGGCCTTGGGGCTAGAAAGAAGAGAACTGACCAGGTTTCACCTGATACTTCCGTTAGCCACTTAGGTGGAAAGCAGTTGGACTCACCACCCATAAAACCGAATTGGCAATTTCAGCCATTTAAAAAGGACAAACGGACACTGTTCTTATGAGGATGCAAAACTTGTCACAACGCTTCATCCATACTGGAGTGAAAAGAGTGACCACAAGGTTAAATGGACAATGACTGTTTCTCCTTAAGTAGAAACATCTTGAGGAGAAAGGGAAATCAGAGCGGTGGCTCTGCAATGTTCACCCCACATTCCTTCGTCTCCCACGCAGCCTGTGGCGCTCCAACACAGCATGAGATGCTTATATGAAAATAAGTGAGTGTGTGTGTGTGTGTGTGCACGCGCGCGGAGGGCGTGTTTTTATTTTTGTCATCTGCACACCCTAATTCTATCACTAACATGAGCTGCAAAGACAACTGACTCAGTGTTTCTCTTTACTTAGAAACGAAATATTCTCACGTTGTTTCAGGGATTCTTTGCAGGGGAAGAGCGTTCATTTCCCATTTAGTGCTTAGGATACACACTGAACTCACGAGATGGATTGCTTCCGAGTCTTAGTGAATACAAAGTGGCATCCAGATTTAAATTGATGCTGAGTGTTACCCCATATTCAGGCACAAAAGGATTCACTGCAATCACTCTTTAGATAGACAAAGGGATGGTTCTAGAAGCAGCAAGCAGAAGTGTTTGTGGCGTCTTTGATGGTTTATAAAGTGGTTTGACACGGACTGGTTAATTTTTAACTGAAAGAAATGATCTTGTAATATGTATATAACAAATGACATTATTATTGTCCCCACTTTGAATACAAAGAAACTGAAACTCAGAGGGGCTAAATGATTCGCCAAAGAGATTAAAAGAACGAAACACAGTGAGAAGGAGGAGAGGGAGCCCTGTCACATTTTCTCACGTTCGCTCATTTCATCTCCCTGCAACCTGGCCAAGTGGCTGTGGCCACCCCATTTTACAGCACAGGATAACACCTGGGGAGCGAAGCACTGTGTCCAAAGAACCTCATTCCTAAGTTTGGGGTTGGTATTTAATCCAAACAGGAGCTCTGGTGGCGCAGCAGTTAAGTGCTTGGCTTCTAACCAAAAGGTTGGCAGTTCAAACCCACTTAGCAGCTCTGCTGAGGAAAGACCTCCCGATCTGCTCCCCTAAATACGACAGCCTACAAAACCCTAGAAGGCAGTTCCACTCTGTCACACGGGCCTATGTTAGTCAACATGGACTTGATGGCACCTAGCAGCAACCACAGTTAATCCCGGACTCAGCCCCTGGCCTTGCATTCATCTCTTCCCACCCAGTGGACTGTTTCTGGGGTAAATTTTGGGATTACCAGTGATATTAGAAGATATCACTTTCTGAAATAAGGGAGTGTGGAGAAAATAGAAATTCACTGTACGTGCTCATGAGCCACCCGCGGATTAAAACTCCCTGTCACACCAGCTCATCTTGAACCTTCGGAAACGTGTGACGGTTACAGAGATGTAGGGAAATCAAATGTGAGCGTAGTCATTTTGTTTTCTCCACCATCTACTGCATGATCTATGGAGGTAATCACTCAACACAGTTAAGACAACTAAATCAACATTACCAACCTGCTCACATTTGCTTGGCATATTAACTGTCTCTTCAGATTGTGCTCAGCGTAATGGGTTGACTTTTCTCTGCAAGGTTATTGGCATGTGTTTTTAAGATTGCTGAATGTTTTATTGACTTCATAATTATTCTGTGTGTGTGTGGTTAGCTTAGTTTATATCTATGTGTGAGCTTATTTTATGCTCTTTAAAATGTAGTAAAACTAAATTATATACGATTCTCTAAGAGTAGACATGGTCTTGAAGAAGAGTGAGGAATTCTGACTTTCATGGTTCTGACTCATTCATTTAAAAAATGTGGAGTCCCCACTGTATGCTTGGTGCTATAAGGATACAAAAACATTGCAGCAAGCCCTGGCTTACAAACACCTTCTGGCATGGCAGAGGCCATGGGACTCCTAAAGAAATGACGGAGACCATGCAAAATGAGAACGAGAAGCCCTAGGAGAGCAACAGTTATGACCTCAGCTGCTGACTAAAAGATTGGGGGTTCAGCCCCCAGCAGCTCTGTGACAGAAAGACATGACAATCTGCTCCCATAAAGATTGCAACCCGGGAAACCCCCTGGGAGCAGTTCCACTCTGTCCTCTAGGGGCGCTGTGGGTCAGAATGGACTCCACGGCAGTGGATGTGGTTTGGGCTTTGCTTCTGTGAAGACTGACAGCCTTGGCGACCCTGTGGGGCAGTTTCACTCTGTCTTCTAGGGGCGCTGTGGGTTGGAATGGACTCCATGCTACCACAGCAGCAATGAAAGCAGTGTCACAGAGAGATGAATGCCACTGGCACTCGGTGGAGAGAGCTCTGTTTTCTGATTTGCAGATTCAAGGAGTTTTTATGAAGATGATACTTATGTAGATTGTGAAAGCCACACACAATGTTGAGACGGTAGAAATGAGAGGAGAATCTCCCTAAAGAAAGGAAGACAGGAACCTGTCAGGAGAAAAGAGTGTCGTGTGTATGAATACATCAGATGCAGAAGTAGAGAGACAGCCCCACTGAGGAAGGCCCAGACCCCCTCAGAGCTTAGCTGCCGAGACGGTCCTCAGAAGCCAGGGCAGGACCTGTTCAGAACCTGATTCTGTCATGAAGTGAACCTGGATTCAAATCCTCACTCTGCTGTCAACTGCACAGCCTCTATTCCTGACCTAAGCCTCAGTTTCCTCATCTGTCCAATGGGGTGAAAAGCAGCAGTAGTTTCCTAGTGTTGTTGAGAGAATTGGATAACATGGTGGGTTGGCCTACCACTCAGTGTTGGGTAAGTGGGCAGTAAGTGTTAACTGAATTTTCTAAAGATGGAAACATCATTGCTGCAGAAGAGTAACTGAGATCAGTAGGGGTGAGAGTCAAGGGAGGAGGAAATGAGACCCACAGGAAGCATTTAGGGAGCATGAGAAGACACAAGCCAGTGAGTGGCACAGAGAAGAAGCCTCCCCAGACAGGAAGAGTGAGGAGAAGGTGCATGTTTCTCAGGAAGTTCAAATGTCACAGGAAGGTCATGGACATGTGAAGTGCGAGCCTTCAAGTGCATCTGGCAGTCTGAAATCACTGGTGATTTTTAAGAAGGTGGTTTTTGTCAGGTAATGATGATGGAAGCGGACTGTAAGGTTAAGTAGAGAGTTGGTGATGAGAAAGTGAGGTCAAGGAGAGATAATGCTTGAAAAGCTTAGTAGCAAATAGTGGACAAACCATCACATGGTAACAACTGGAAGGCCCAAAGGAGAAAGGCTTAAAGCCTAGGCCACCTTCTGGGAGCAGTTCCATTCTGTTCTACAAAGTGGTGGTGAGTTGGGATCAACTCAATGGCTGTGGGTTTGGTTTTTGGGGCCAGAAGAGTGAACCAATCTGTCTTGGAAGAAATACAACAGAATGCTCCTTAGAAGTGATGCTCCTTAGAAGTAAGGGTGGTGAGACTTCATGTAGGTAGCTTACTTTGGACAAGTCACAGGAAAGCCCAATCACTAAAAGGACACCATAGTTGATCAAGCAGAGGGTCAGCAGGAACAAAGGGAACCTCCGTGAGAGGGATCTATACAACAGTCCCAACAATGGAGTCAGACAGACCAGCGATGGCGAGGACAGCATAGGGAGGGCTGCCTTTTGTTCTGTTGTCCATAAGGGCACCATGAGTCGCAGCCCATTGGATGGCAGCTGGCAAGAGCAGGCACGGCGGGTGAAGCATGGGGGAGTGGCCTCAAGGAGGCGCAGTTCCTCAATGGGGAGGCGTCACCACTCTGCCAAGGCCAGGGCTGTGCTTTTGTTTTGTTTTGTTCTTTTTTAAAACTTCCTATTACAAAGACTCTTGTTAGGGACAATTCGAGAATCTGATAAGGGAGGAAAGAGATGCCAGTCTGCCAGCCAAACATCCCCGCTGCTATCTTCTGATTGCATAGGCGGCTAGTCTTTTCCGAGGCCATATTTTTGATGTGTTTCCATAATTGTAATCTTACTGTATCAGTCTTTTCGGGTTTTTTTTTTTTTCCCACTTAACTCATGCACATGATTTCTGCATTGTCAGTGCTTTAAAACCTTATAAGCATATTCCATTTGTAATGCTGTCCTGGACTGGGGCTGGAGAGACCTTCCCTCCTGCTCTGGCTGTGGCCTTGGCTGGACAGCAGGAGGATGGGAGCAGGGCTGAAGGCTGCCGTAAGCTTCTGGAGCACAGGTCCCAGAGTTGTGAGGTGGAAATTGGCTCGCACACGGTCAATCAAAGTCAATTAGAAATGGGTTGATTTGAGAGCAGGAGAAGCACCTAGCAATCAAGAGTGACTGTACTTGGGTTTTAAATTTAGATGGTGCCAATGAAGGCAGGCCGGGGAAAAGCCATTACGGAAATCAAACTGAGGAGTCGAAGCAGATACTGGTTTTAGTTGCATGAGCTGGTAAGTAAGCACTGATGATGTAAACGCTTCATAAACGGAATGGATGGGTCTTCACAATGGAATCAATGTCTGAATGGGACAACAAATCAAAGTCCAATACAGCATTAGCATTCTGTCTCACAATCACAGGACAACTGCCAGATCTTCACTTCAAAAATAGACTGAAAATTAGAATATTGCCTTTCCTGTAGCCATGGCTTAGCATTTTCATAAAAATAAGATAATCACACAGACTGAAGATAAAATAGCTTTTTGGTAAAATATGAATAAAAACTGACAGGAAACAAACAAAATTCAGCTTTTTATGTTTTAGGGGATTGTGAAGTTAATGGATACATTTTCGTGGATACAGCAGACACAAATAGAGAAGCAAAGTCACTCTACAATGCAATCTAAATTTTAGATTTTCAGAAGCTGCAGCACTATGCTGCTAGAACCGTGAACATTTTGTGACAGAGCAATAAGAATTACAAAAGTCAGATGATAAGCAGCACCGTACAGTCACAGTGCCATTAGACACACACAGTACCACACACTCAGAGTGGTATTTAGAGCACGAAGCATCCTTTTGGGCTGCTCAGATATGGTTTCCAACAGGAATTGGATTGGTTCTTGAAATATTACATTGCTGCTGCTATTAGGTGCCACTGAGTCAAGTATGTCTCATAGCCTCTCTGTGTTCCACAGAGTGAAACGTTGCTGGGCCCGGCACCAGCCTCACAATCCCTCTCCTGTGTGAGCCCATTGTTGCAGCCACTGTGTCAATCCATCTCACTGAGGGACTTCCCATTTCTCGTTGACCCTCCACCTTACCTGCATAATATCCTTCTCCAGGGACTGGTCCCTTCTGACAACATGACCAATGCAGGTGAAACAAAGTCTGGCTGTTTTTGTTTCTAACTAGTGTTTCGGATGGGCATCTTTCAAGACAGACTTGTTCGTTCTAGCAGTCCACCGTACATTCAATATTCTTTGCCAACATCATAATTCAAACACATCAATTCTTCTGTGGTCTTCCTTATGCACTGTCCAGCTTTCATATGCATATAAGGCTATTCAAAATGCCATGGCTTGGGTCAGGTGCACCTTAGTCTTCAAAGTGACATCTCAAAGAATCTGCATACTATGGAATGTTCAGTTGCTAGTAAGAGTTGCATACATTGGTTGAGTTGAAAAGGTGCTTTAAGTTCTTGATCTTAAATTTTGCCCCTTTGAAGCTAAGTCTTTCTTCCTGATTGGCCTATTGTTTAAATGAGCAGACTTCATTCCAACGTGAGCTCCCTCAAAAGCACACAAGGAGCTACAGGAGGGAAAATGTAGGTCCCTTGAATAAGCTGCTGATGTCATTAGGGTTGTTGAGTTGATTCCAACTTGTAGCGACCCCTGTGACAAAGTAGAAGAGCCCCAAGGGTTTTCTAGGTTGGGCTCTTTAGGGAAGCACGTCTTCAGCTCTTTCAGCCTTGGAGCCACTGGGTGGGTTCAAACCACCAACATTTCAGTTCGCAGCCGAGGGCTTAGCCGTTGTGCTAACAGGGATCCTTGACTGATGATAGAGAGCATCCTTATGTGCTCAGAGAACTGCATTCTGCCTTTCAGCTCAGACATCTCAGGGAACAGCCTGGGTCCGGGTGCATGCCAGAGTTAGTCTGACCCTGCAGTGGGCTGGACAGTCCAAAGGGGCAATAAGTACCTGCTTGGCCAAGAGAAAGCTGTCTTCCACTTATATTTAAATTAGCTGACATGTTCCTAAGAGGCCTTGAGATGTTGATGTAGACTCACTCCAACCACAGTCTGAAAAGCCGGAACATCCTCCAACTTCAAGCACCACTAAGACAGCCTCAGGGCTTGGCTCATCCTTAGTGCGTGGATTCAAGAGCTCACTATAGATACTTGCTAAACACTTTTTTTGCATTCAATTTCTACAAATTATTTTTTCCCCCCTAAGCCTATTACACCTGCCTTTGACTCTGTCTCCATCTTCTACTTTTCAAGTCCTTCCCACACGACTGTCATGTCTACATGCTGACCAGAGAGGGTTGTAAGCATCTGGGCAGGTCTGAAAGTGGCTCTGGAAGGACTAAGCTCAGCTTGGAGGTTGAGTCTCAGAGACATTCCAGGGCCTGGTGACTGCCTTTCTCCTTCCATTTTCTTCCATCTGAACTGGAATGTCTACAGCAGTTTTCCTATGCTTGTCTCATCATTGTGTTTTGAGAGCAGATAACTTGTTTTCTGTCCCAGGCCCACCAATGGAGTGGAGTCTTGCTCCAAATGGACTGTATTCATAAGCTCACTCTTTCCTGCTTTAGATGATGAGTAATAAAAGCATACTCACTCACTCACTGCTGTTGAGTCCATCCCGATCCATAGTGGCCCCTCCTTGGCTTTCTGAAGTGGTATCTCTATGGAAGTAGATTGCCCAATCTTCCTTCTGAGGAGCAGCTGGTGGGTTTGAACTGTCAGCTTTCTGGTTAGCAGTCAAATGCCTTAGGCACTATGCTGCCAGAGCTCCCAATCAATATGACATATTATGAGAAATTAATGAAGCACATGATCAAACACTGCCAATTTCAGCGAGGGGACACTCGACTGATGCTCTTGCATATGTACGCACCCTAAGTCTTTCACTTCAATGCACAGCTATGGTATTTCTATGTGAGTTGTTCTTGGTACTGGATTTTTAAAGATTAATCTCAGTGCAAATCCAAGTCCAACGTGACAATTTTTATGAAGTCTCATTTTCTCAGTAGAATAAAAATGAGAATGACAATAATTTTCTCCACAAAACACTATATTGTAAACCCACATCTCACTATAGTTATTCATATCACCCATTAGCACAAAATCATTTACGCATAAATGTTAGACTAGCTTAGTCTTATAGGAGCTTTGGGAGGTAAACCAAATGGAGCAATCTTATACCATTTCGTAGAAGAGACAGTACTCAGAGGGGAGGCAAGCTGCCTGAGGAAACACTGTGAACCAGGGGCTGGATTGGGAGTGGATCCCAGGACTGCTGAGTTAGAGCTCCTGCCTCGTGCTCCGGAGACTGCCATCTTTTCTTGTCATGACCTTGACTAACTTTGTGGCTGGTCCCACCCTCAAGGGAATTGGTGCTGATACGTTGGAAATCTTTCATTATACATAACATCCCCATTAGGTAATGAAACAATAAAACTTTAGAGTTATTATATTATACTGTATGCACAAATGGCATAATTATAAACCAATCCCTAATTTGAGAATTCCAGAGAGTTCAAAGGGGTCAAATGTTTAATTGCAATGGAATATTTAAAGTAAATTGCTCGTGCACTACTTCAATATTATTGGAGTACTAATAAATACATTAAAAGACTGTTAGCAGAAGTACTTCCTGCTGAAGAATGATCATCCAAAGAATAACATGAGCTCATTTTGTAATATACAGAGAATGTGGTTTCAAGCTAATTAAACGCTGTGCATTTTTGATAGCACTTAACAATATGTGGTTAATTATTATTACGCAGGGTTTCTTCTATAGCATTAATTATGATGAACTCATTTGGCTTTTATAAGAATTGGAAATGTGTTGGTTTGGGGAGGTACAGTGCTTATGGTATTTAAATTAATAAACTTTGGAACTGTATATAAAAAACAGAGTTTTCTAAATAGCTTCAAATATTGAGCCGAAAATACATTTTGGGGAATAATCCTTGTAGATTTTACATTTTTGTAAAGTAGACTCTATTTTTTTATATGAAAAGCACAGGTGTCATCTTTATGGAATTCAGTGTGAGGAATGCCACAGTAAGTGATTCTTAATCTGGACCTGAGGATCCTGGGTGGTTGGAGACTGGTTCCTGTGCTGTGTTCAGATGGAGGACTTACATTTCCATGTCTCTAGGAGTCCTCCATCCCACAGCCTTCATGCTCTCTCCCCTTCTCAAAGTGGGTCTCACCACTGGGTCAAATTGATATCACCTAAGGAGGGTTCAGGAAACATGTGTCGAGCCATGTTCCCAGCATTCCAAACTAGGCAGTCTGTGGTGGGATATGGACGTTTGTATTTTTAAGAGCGACCAAGTGCCTGAGGCTGGGAGTGGGGAGAGGGGGCTCCAGTGGACTTATGGCTTCCTTTGAGGGTGATAGATGATCTTGGACTGGATGGTGATGGTGACTGTGTACATTCACTCGAAGTCATTGGATTGTGCACTTAGAAATGAGGAAATTTGATTGTAGGTTAACTGGACCTCACTTGTCAGTTGCTGTTGAGTCAATTCTGACTCATTGTGACTTTATAGGACAAAGTAGAACTGCCTCATAGAGTTTGCAAAGCTGTCATCTTTACAGGAACAGATGGCCAGGTCTGTCTCCCAAGGAGCAGCTGGTGGGTTCAAACTGTCGACCTTTTCATTAGCAGTTGAGCAATTAGCCACTGCACCACCAGGGCTCCTTAGAACTTGCCAACCAAAATCCCATCACTGTTGAGTTGATTCTGACTCATACCCTGTAGGGCAGAATAGAACTGCCCCACAGGGTTTCCAATACTGTCAGTCTTTATGGAAACAAAGCCCAAACCATACTCACTGCCGTGGAGCTGATTCTGACTCATAGCACCCCGAGAGGACAGAGTGGAACTGCCCCACAGGGTTTCCAAGGCTGTCAGTCTTCACAGAAGCACATTGCCTCATATTTCTCCCATGGAGTAGCTGGTGGGTTTACCACTGCAGTGCTTTAACCACTGCATCTCCAGGGCTCCTGTAACTTCATCAGAGAGATGGGGAAGAAAAATGGGCTTCTAATACGGTGTGTGCTTGGGAGGCAGTGCCTCCACAACTGTGTCTCCTCAGCAAGCTTCCCAATGGCTCCTTGAATGCCTTCCTTCACTGAGGCATCTTCTTTCAATGACGTGGAGCTGGACTGAGTACCACACAGATCCTTAGGTCTTCAGTGCTCAGGACACACCATTCCTGGCAAACTAGTTGACTGACCATTGCCCTGTGAACTGACTGCAGCTGGGAAGGTCCTGCAGCATTCCCCAGTGACTCAATCTAGTCCTGTGTTCATACAGTATCTCTGTGTAATAGAAGGTTAGGTATTTCTAGCAATAAACACTTCATCAAAAGGCAGCTCAGATGTTTGCCAGTAACTGTTTTCCAGAGTGTTGGACTGGAATGGGCTGCATGGTGCTCCTAGAGCTGACAAGAGTGGACCACTGGGGAGGAGGCTGTGGTTGACATTGGCCCAATCCTGAGTAAAACAGAACTCAGTTTCTGATGGGGAGGCATCTTATTGAGAGTGATGTTTCCCACATGCTTCACAGACGACCCAGTGTCCCTTGTTCCTTTGTTTCAGTGGAGGCCCACTTTGGAATCAATATCTTCACTGCATGTGTTAGGAAAAAGAACCCTGGATACACCCAGTTAGGTTCAGGTTTTGTGTGGGTCCAAGACAGCCTTTTATGCACTAAATTTATGCACCAACCACCAAAGCAAAAGATGAGGAAATTGAAGATTTTTTATCAACTTCTGCAGTGTGAAATTGATAGAATGTAATCAAGATGTGTTAATTATCACTGGTGACTGGAATGCAAAACTTGGAAACAAAGAAGAATCACCAGTAGTTGGAAAATTTGACCTTGGTGACAGAAATAATGCTGTAGATCACACGATAGAATTTTGCAAGGCCAACGACTTATTCATTGCAAATACCTTATTTCAACAACACAAATGGTGGCTATACATGTGGACTTTGCCAGATGGAATACAGAGGAATCAGATTGACAACATCAGTGGTAAGAGGCGATGGAGAAGCTCAATATCTTCAGCCAAAATAAGGCCAGGAGCTGATTGTGGAACAGACCATCAACTGCTCATATGCAAGTTCAACTTGAAGTTGAAGACAACTAAAACAAGTCCAAGAGAGCCAAAATATGACCCTGAATATCTCCCTCCTGAATTTAGAGACCATCTAAAGAATAGATTCAATGTGTTGAACACCAATGACCGAAAACCAGAAGAATTATGGGATGACATCAAAAACATCATCCATGAAGAAAGCAAGAGGTCATTAAAAAGAAGAGAAAAAAGAAAAGACCAAAATGGGTGACAGAAGAGACTCTGAAAGTTTCCCTTGTTGGGAAGGTAGCTAAAGCAAATGGAAGAAATGACAAGATAAAAGATCTGAACAGAAGATTTCAAAGAGCAGCTCGAGCAGACAAAGCCAATTACTGTAATGAAATGTGCAAAAACTTGGAGTTAGAAAACCAAAAGGGAAGAACACGCTCAGCATTTCTCAAGCTGAAAGAACTAAGGAAAAAAATTAAGCCTCAAGTTGCAATACTGAAAGATTCTATGGGAAAAATATTGAATGATGCAGGAAATAATCGAAAGAAGATGGAAGAAATAGACAGAGTCACTGTACTAAAAAGAATGGGCAGATTTTCATCCATTTCAGGAGGTGGTATATGATCAAGAACCAATGATATTGCAGGAAAAAGTTGAAGCTGCACTGAAGGAGTTGGTGAAGAACAAGGCTCCAGAAATTGACAGAATACCCATTGAGATGTTTCAACAAACATGCCCCACTGGAGGCACTCACACAGTTATGCCAAGAGATTTGGAAGACAGCTACCTGGCCAACTGACTGGAAGAGATCCTTATTTGTACCCATTCCCAAGAAAGGTGATCCCACAGAATGTGGAAATTATTGAACAATATCATTAATTTCACACACAAGTAAAATCTTACTGAAGATAATTAAAAAACGGTTGCAGCAGTATATTGGCAGAAAACTTCCAGAGGTGCAAACCAGATTCAGAAGATAACATGGAACAAGGGATATCATTGTTGATGTCAGATGGATCTTGGCTCAAAGCAAAGAATTCCAGAAAGATGTTTACTTGTGTTTTACTGACTATGTAAATGCATTTGATTGTGTGGATCGTAACAAATTGTGGATAGCATTGAGAAGAATGGGAATTCCAGGACAGTTAATTTTACTCATGAGAAACCTGTCCATAGACAAGGACGCTGTCATTTGAACCAAACAGGGGAACACTGCATGGCTTAGAGTCAGGAAGGGAGTGCATCAGGGTTGTGTCCTTTCACCATACTTTTTCAATCTATATGTTGAGCAAATAATCTGAGAAGCTGGACTATATGAAAAAGAATGTGGCATCAAGATTGGAGGAAGAATCGTTAACAACCTGCAATACACTGATGACACAACTTTGCTTACTAAAAGTGAGCATGACTTGAAGCACCGACTGATGAAGATTCAAGAATAGTCAGAAGTATGGGTTACATCTCAATATAAAGGAAAAAAAATCTTCACAACTGGACCTATAAGCATCACCATGATAAATGGAGAAAAGATTGAGGTTGTCAAACACTTCACATTGCTTGGTTCTACAATCAACGCCAGTGGAAGCAACAGTCAGGAAATCAGATGACGTATGTTACTGTTGTTATGTGCCATCCAGTCGGCCCCGACTCATAGCAACCCCTCCTTGGGCTTCCGAGGCAGTATCATTACAGAAGTAGATTGTCCCATCTTCCTTCCGAGGAGTGGCTGGTGGGTTTGAACTGCCAGCTTTCTGGTTAACAGTCAAGTGCCTTAGGTACTACGCTACCAGAGCTCCCCAGATGACATATAGCATGGGGCAAGTCAGCTGCAAAAGACCCCTTTCAAGTGCAGAAGAGCAAAGATGTCTTCTTGAGGAGACTGGGTGCGCCTGACACAAGACATGGTATATTCAATTGTCTCCTATGCATGTAAGAGCTGCACAATGAATAAGGAAGACCGAAGAAGAGTTGATGTTTTTGAGTTGTGGTGCTGGCAAAGAATGCTGAAAGTACTGTGGACTGCTAAAAGAACTAACAAATCTGTCCTGGAGGAAGTGCAGCCAGAATGCTCCTTGGAAGCAAGAATGGCCAGACTTCGTCTCACCTGCTTTGGTCATGTTATCAGAAGGCACCAATCCCTGGAGAAGGATGTCATGCTTGGTAAGGTGGAGGGTCGACAAAAGAGGGGAGCCCTCAACGAGATGGATTGACACAGTGTGTGCAGCTATAGGCTCAAGGGTATAGCAAGGATCACATAGCTGGTGAGGGGCCAGGCGGTGTTTCGTTCTACTGCGCTTAGGGTTGCTATGAGTTGAAGACTACTCAACGGCACCTAACAGCAACAACAACATGAAGGCAATCTTATGGGAAAAGGGATGTTCATGGGAAGGTGAGATCGCACAAGGTTCCAGGGACCATTCTTTTTCTTTCTTTCTTTTTTTCCACATGAGCCAAAGTTTATTAAAGAGAAGGGAGAGAATAGGGACTCACGGGGGAGAGATAGAGAAGGGCTTTCACCTAGGCTAGCCTCCGGTCTCTCTCCTAACAGGATTTCCTAGGGCATATAAAGCATTTTAGGCAGGAAAAAGGCATCACCTTCATTCATAAAATGGGTGGAGATTTCTGGGGAAAAGGTGGGGTGATGAGAATCATGTGTGCACGCAGGAGATAGCCAAGGTGGATTCCACCAAAAAGGCTGTTGGAACAAACACGGAACCCTTCTCAAAGGCTGCTGGAATGATTCCAGGATGTTGGGATCATGTCTCTGAACCCTGGTTCAAGTCTCTGGGGATCCTTCGGAATGCCCCAAACAACAACGTGGTGATGACTGAGTATGTGGCAGGGCCTGCTCTACACTGCCACATTACTGGAGAGTATTTGGTGAAAAGGAGGATTCAACTCCAGATTTGAAATGATCTCCTTCTCTGGATTTGTGCCTGAGATTGTCTGGGGCTGAGGCATCTCTGGTACTCGACTCAGTCTCCTCACAAGCAGGGAGGCAGGTGAGGGAAGGTGACTCTGCATGTCTGGGCTCCAGGTCTCTAACATCATGCAGTTTCTCGAGAGCTGGTGAAGATGTGGATCAGAGAACTAGAAGCAGTCTCAACTAGGTGTCAGTGAGGAACAATGGTCCCATGTGTGCTGTGTGTTTTTGTTTGCTTTTCAAAGCACTTGCCACTTGCTCTTCAAGCATCCCTATGAGGACATCAGGGCAGGAATAGTTTGTGCTGGTCACAGAGCACAAAACAAAGACCTAGTGACAGGAAGCAACACTAGGGTAATGGCCAGGACCAGGAGACAGAGCCAGGTGGGCCAACCAGAGAGGGTTCAGAGGGGGTGAGAAAACACTGGGCCGCAGAAGTAGGATGGTGAGAAATGAGGGAGAGGGCATGAAGAAGCCACCTCCAGTCTTGGCGCTTGCTCTTCAGCCAACCTCGACTGCTATCACTAAACCCTGGCGTCTCTTCTCTCTCACTTTTAAGTATTTCTAGATTCTTCCAATGAAGATTCATGGGGGACAAGAAGGAGAGCAATCAATAGGGCACGAGGAGGGTGAACACATGTGGCCAAGGGGAGACCTCTGGGATTTTCCGTCTCGTCTCGGGACCAAGCTCCGGTCCACCAGCCACTCACTGTGCGACCTTGGCCAAGTGCCCTGAGCTCTCTGAACTTGTGCATCTGCCTCTGGGAGGTGGGGTGCAATGCTGTGTGGTGGAGTTTTCCTGAGGGTCAAATATGGTGGGATGTAAAATGCTTGACAAATACTCTCCAACTGGTAGCTGTTAAGTTCAGAGGAGGAAAGAGTTTGATGAGTTCCCTGTGTCAGGCACGGGGCTGGCGCTGCACACGTAATTCCCTTTCAACCTATTTGCTTCATTCCTCCAGCGTAGACGATAAGTAATAACAGTAAGTCAGGGCTGACTTGGTTAACATAACAATGAGGTTAGGAGTTCTTCCTGGCTGTATAAATTGTTTTTGCTTTGTGTTAAGTTCCCACTTTGAGACAACAGTACTTGAGTTAAATACCGAGGAGTGCTAAAGAACTTATGTAAACATAGACAGTTGCCTGATGGCGCAGGGACATCATGGAAAGTTCTTTTTCTGTACCCCTTATGGTTAGAAGAAATTAACACTGTTCGGCAGCGATCCAGGTATACAGCAGCGTGCAGCAAATATGAACAGCAGCTTGGAAAACACCATTGTTCAATCGTCGGGCACAGTTGGGGGTTTCCACTCATTGATAAGCTCTTCAAATAAGCAGAAGAAAAGACTCAGGTTTTCACTGTGGCTGATAATGTGCTATTGCTGATCTCAAAATTCAGATTTACCTTGGAACTGTTAACACTTAACTCAGACCCATCCCCTCCAGTGCTAATTACCAGCAGAGAAGGAGGACAAAGCTAATTTAGACTAGTACATCCTTCTTCCTAAATACATTAGTGTGATGAGAAGTCTACAGAAACGCTGTATGAAATGCCAGCTGCACGTTTGGTCTCTCTCTGCTCTATTTTGAGGACTGAGAAAGAGAACAAAGGCTAACATTTTTTAATTATTTAATTCAAATTCTGATGACTGTAAGTTGAAGCCACTGCCTCAGAGTCAATGCCGACCCACAGCGCCCCTAGAGGACAGAGTGGAACTGCTCCACAGGGTCTGCAAGGTTGTCAATCTTCACAGAAACAATGCCCAAACCACACCCACTGCTGTGGAATTGATTCTGACCCACAGCACCCCTAAAGGACAAGGTAGAACTGCTCCAGAGGGTGTTCAAGGCTGTCAGTCTTGATGGAAGCTGACTCCCTCATCGTTTTATGGAACTTCTGGTGGATTCGAACCCCCAACCTTTTGGTTAGCAGCCATATGCTTTAACCACTAGCCACCAGAGCTCCTGTAATGTCTATAAATAATTTCACACTAGCTCTAGAATGACAATTAAAAAAAGTCTTGAGATAAAAACAACCCACCAGTTAGCCTGTATTTTCATAGAGAGACTGTGACACAAGGTATTAATTCAGATAAAGCCACCAAGAGCACTTGAGATTTGGGGTTTCCATCTGTGATCTGAAGAAGCTCTGGTGGCGTAGTGCCCAGGGCATTTGACTGCTAACCAGAAGGCTGGCAGTTCAAACCCACCATCCACTCCTTGGAAGGAAGATTGGGCAATCTACTTCCGCAGTGATACTGCCTCAGAAACCCAAGGAGGGATCGCTATGAGTCGGATCCAACTTGACTACAGTGAGTTTGGTTTTGTTTGGTTTCTGTGATCTGAGATGGCACCACCATGCTCAGAAGGCTTTGTGGGGTGACTTTCGGGTGAACACTGTTTTCATTCCTCTATTCTTCCCCAGGATTTAGCAACAAAAGAAGTTTGACGACCATAGCTTGGAAATATGCAAACACATACCGCAGATGAGCATGGTATCTGTGAGAGGCCAGCAGAGCTCGCAGATACCCACGCACAACTCCATGCGCTTGGCCTTTAAATAACAGCACGCATTGGACCATTTTTGTTTTTATTGCTTTAAGGGATCTGTTGCCAGTGCTTCTCAGTGGGCCTGGAGATTGAAATCCCGAGAGGAGGCTGTGTAACCACAACAGTGGGAATGTCCCTTCTCAGGCCTGTAGTTACCTTCTGACCTTCACTAACACACCTGAGGGCTCCTCAGGGAAGTGTGTGAAAAGCATTTACATTGACATGCCACTTAATTTACTTATGAAAAGTGGAAGAGAATGTCTGAGAGTTTGGTGAGAGGAAGGGTGGGAGATTTGAGTGCAATGCCAAGAGCTTCCTATGCAAACCCAAGCCATTTCCCCAGGCACAGGCACAGGCACAGGACGACCCCTCCCCGACTACCCCCCCCCCAAAATTAATTTGAAGATTGAAGGTCCTCAGAGATTCTCAGAACCTAAAGGACAACTGCAGATCCTTTATAAACCCCTCTGATGGGTGTGTCCTGTTAAACCAATTATATGTGAAAGGCCAGTCTTCAGAAGGCCCAGTTTTCTCAGGTACAAAAGGAGAACTAGAAGAGTAGCCACCTCACCGAGTCCAGGGGAGAGGGGAGGGCTCTGTGCGTTAAGGGGTGAGAATACCTGTAAGGCCTGGTGGATTGTAAGTGTCTTCTCCATGCTGGTGGACATCAGCACCATCCCTCTCTGTCGGAGGAAGGACACCTCAGAAAGAAAGGCATTGTAGTCTGGACACAACCGTCTTTAGAAATTTGCCTTTTTCCATCAAAATGTTAATTTAACTTTATTGCACTGGTCTACCATTAATCTCTTTAGCGTTTCTAGTCAATACTCAATAAAAAGCCTTTTTTTTTTTTTTTTTTTGAGACTCAATGTAGTGCATGATGAAAATGCCCATCAATGAAATTTCAGTTGAGACAGAGAGGTCCTATGAGCTGACAAGTCCGAGAGGACACAGGAGAGGCACAAGGGCCCTCGGCTGTGCTGCTGTGAACATCGGATTGCCTGCTTCTGTGGACAAAGACTTGAAGGGCAAGGTCAACTCTCAGCTTAGGAACTTGTCTCAGCACGATGCACTGGGCCTCCTGGAGCTCAACACAAGTTTAGCTCAGAGGGTCTGGCTACTTTCTTGAATGTCTCAAGTTTTACTCTTCAATGTTCCAGACTTTTGCATCAAACTTTAGGCTTTCTTCAGCAATTTTACAATTCTTGTTTTGTTAGGCCTCAAATTCCATTACCCAGAGAAACTGATAAGTATGTTGTGTGCTTGAAAATTGAATAATAACATGTACTTA
>NW_006921972.1:1973546-1975078 GCF_000298275.1 Orycteropus afer afer
GAGCTTACGAACATACGGAACTTGTGTGATTGCATGTTATAGACATCGCTGTCCTTCACTGAAATGTGGAAAACCATGACCCGCTTCCCATCATGGCACCCAGCACCCAGACCTGGGCTCACATGGAATCACACTCAACAGTCATGTTCTGAATAAGCAGATGAGGAATGATGACAAACTCAAGTTCAGTTGTAACCCACCTTTGTTGGCAGTGGCAATCAGCTTGTAAATTGTCAGCCGAAGCATTCAGCAGAGAGGAGTGCCCCCAAATGCTTCGTTCTTCTGTGCCCTAGACTGAGGAATCGTGGTCTGGTGTGCTTGGCTTAGTGACTGAGTTATAGAAAAGTGGAAACTCCCTTTTTTGGGGAAAGAAGGCAGCAAATAGAGACATAAATTGTGTTGATTGTGTGTGGAAAGCATGACTGACATAAGAGGAAGTTGTTGGGAAATGAAGAGTATTTAGTTTATAGAGGAGAAGATGTAGGTGGAGTGAGGGTGGGGTAAGAGTAGGATGAGAACTGAGGTCAAGCTCTTGGAAGGATGCTAGAGTGGAAGAATGCTCTGATTTTTGAGGATGTAGAGGGAGGAGGGAAGCAGAAAGGTCCAGTCTAGTCTGAGTGCTGAAGCTTTTCCTAACACTAGGTCTTCTTAAAAGCAAAGACCCATCTTTGCACATGGAGCTTCCCATCCACCCATCCCTCCACTGGAGTTCTTTGGGCAGAGCCAGGTAGCACCTCTGGGTGGGCTTAGGGCAAGGGCACAGACTGGGGTGTGAGTGGACAAGGCCCTTGGTGGCCCTCAGCTGGCCTCCTGTGCTGGCCAGCAGGACCCCTGAGCACAGATGGGATGCCCAGCAATAGGAAACAAGTCTGCTTTGTCAGTAAGGTCACTGCATAGAGAGTCTGAGTGCAATGGCACTGAGCGTCCCTGCTCTTGATCCTGTGGGCAGTGACGGGACAAAGCCTATCAAACCATGCAGACCTCTGTGTGGAGTCCCCAAAGTGTACCACGGGTCCCAAACTCTGAGGCTTTCTGCTCTGAGGCTGCAGTGTGTGATGGTGAGAACGTTCCTGTGGCTTCTCTCTGCTCCAACACATGGGTCACAAGCACATTGCTTTCCTCATTATTACATGTGCCATGTGCATGTGTTGTATTTGTGTATTGTATGCATGTACATAGCATATATAACACTGTTTGTATGTGTGTATTAGGTACTGTATGTATGTATTGCATACATGCATGTACTATATGTGTCTTGTATCTACGCATGCATTTATTCTGTGTGCGCAGTGTATGCATGTACATAGTATATGTGATACTATTTGTGTGTATGTATTCGATACTGTATGCATGTATTGCATTATGCATTATATGTATGTATTATGTACATACATGTGCCATATGCATATATTATATGTATGCACACATGTATTGTATATGTGTGATGTATGCATGTACATAGCCTATGCGTTATTGTTTGTATGTATCATTTGTTGTTGTTGTTAGGTGCCATCAAGTCACTTCCTACTCAT
>NW_006921972.1:1980554-1981686 GCF_000298275.1 Orycteropus afer afer
GTCGCAGGAAAGCCCGGCTTCTGCAGCCTGTCTCTCAGGAGAACTTTCGATGTTTCTGATGGCACCTTCATTTTCATACGTGGGGACCACTTCTCCTCCAACCACCTAACCCTTGTTTTCATATGAGCCTGTTTATAGATAGACACTTTGAACTCTATCTACCATCACAATCATTAGTATCTAGCTCTCCATAAATATCCCGTTAAGATGCGATTTGATACTTGTAGCGTCTTGCAGGAAGCAATCTGCACCCTCGTGTTTCCAACGCAGCTAAATGTATTACAATAAATTTGCTTTCTCTGTGCGGTGGAAATTGGAAACCTATAAGATGTTGAATAAGAAAACTGATACCACTGCTTATCTGTCCAAAAGCTAGTGGTGTTAGGAAGCTCAGTAATTGAAAAATGGATAGCATTGATATTTGAACCTTTTTATATAACCTTTGAAGTGTAAGCCTTTTGGGGAATAAATTGCTTTTTGTAACAAGGACAATGTCAGATCCCATATTTAGAAACCGTGCACTTAATTCATTTTCAGACGGAGAAACTCATGTTGTCTTGTTGGGAAAAACATTGCAAAATGGATTAAGCTTCCCCCTGGGGAGATGATAACCTAATATGAATAACTGCAGGCTGATCTGTATTAGTCACTGAGCAAATATAGCCAAGCAGGACAGGCGACCTTCAATGATGATTGATCCCGGTAAGTCATCAACACCATTGTCTTTGGAGAATAACTTTGGGGCATGGGGATCTTCAGTTGCTTCTTATTTAAGGGGAGGCATGAAGCTGGTGCTTGGGAAGAGTAAGTGCGTGCATTTAGCGACAAGGATCAGGGCTCGCACGTGACTGAGGGATGACTCCAACCTCAGCGTGGGTGCACTGTTCAATGTTTGTTGAACCGATCGGGGCTGCAGGAACAGGGTACTCGGCAGAAAGCCGAAACCTGACAAACCAGCCCAAGGGAAGGGGTCCCTTGAGCTCTGCACTCCACCAGCTCTGTCATTATGAATAATTTACTCGGTGACACTGGATAGCTGAGCTCCCACGTGATCTGCCCTATGGTGTATGTGGAACAGGGAAGGGCTGGTGGATGGCAGACATGTCTACGCTGTGCGGACACAATCGGCCCA
>NW_006921972.1:1982786-1986788 GCF_000298275.1 Orycteropus afer afer
CCCCCTCCTCCACCACCACTGTGGTTGAAAATGTGGGTTCTCCTAGGCTTCAGTTGCTTCAAAGTTGTGAGTGTGTGTTTAAGTAACCTTTCTATTTCGGAAGGTGTTTAGGTTTGCAGAACCATCGGGAAGGTGGTAGGCAGCACTCCCAGTTAACTTCTTGCATCCTTTGGTATCTCTTCTAATGAGGTGGATGCTGATGCATTCTGATTGACTAAGTCCACACTTCAGCCACAGTCCCTCAGTTCGTGTCCTAAATCTTTTTATTTGTTTTTTCTTGTAATTTCTAGGGTCTCATCCAAAGTCACGTTACACTTGGTTCTGCATAAGCTGTGCACAGAGCTGAGGGTTGTGCGAAGGGAGTGGCTACACTGATTGTGATCCTTCTTCAGGAACAAGTGTCCTCTTCTCCCCATTTCCTTGTTTATTCTGTCGTTTACTCCCGGACTCGGGTATTCATCGTCCATTTCGGGTTCCCACGCGCTTTTCTGTATTCACCTTCCTGCGCGTGTTCTCCCAGCTCCTTCTTCGGGTTCTCATACATTTCAATTGATTCATCTTCCTGTGCATGGCTTTTAACCCCTTCCGTTTGCTCCTGTATCCCTTTGACTGTACACCATCAGTTTTTATTGCGATTCCTCTGTTTTCTTTCATTTCCTAAGCATTTCCTTCCTTTCTGGAACCACAAGGGGCACAGGGATCCTAGGAGAATAATTATGTTTTAATTGAAAACGAATAGAAACAAACATCTAACTTGCAGATGGGCTGCATTGGACTTCTGCTTCGGGAGTATTAAACGCCCTCATTTTCTCACCCAGGGGGGCCTTGTGGAGGTGGTCGGATTCTCAGGGACTCACTCTTTGAAATGGGAATAATACACCCAACGTGTACGCTTCTTCAGTGCCTGGCTTAGAACAGTGCCTGGTGCAGAGTGAGTGCTGGTACGTGCATGTTCTCCTGCGAGCCACCTGCTAGGGTGTCTCAGCCCCACCCCGCTCTCTCCTTCCAGGTGGCTTCATTGGCTACTTGTTGAACTGTGCCCATTGGAGGCAAGAGCTGAGGTGCACAGCAAGAGGAAGGGGGCTTCCTGCTCTGGCCCCCATGTTGCTGACAGTCATGGTGTTGCTGTGGTGCCAGTGGGGTGGTCAGATTCCAGCCTCCAACATCCAGGTGGCCTGCTCTGCCTCATTGTCCCTCAGTGACCAGGTGGCAGTGTCTCCTGAAAGACGGCAGGTGCAGGCATGAGCTTCATGTAGGACCAGGCCCGTATCCTGGGTGTCAGCCCTGTTTTGCTTCCTCAGCACCCCCTTCTTCTCCCTGTTTCTCTTACGGACATTTCAACACCATGGCAAACAACCTCATAAGTTACATTTCTTCTCTTTCAAGTGTTTAGAGAAGCTTTTGTTTTTCTGGCAGATAAAGCATGTTTATTACTATTATTCTACTTTATTATTTTTGCTAGTAAATGAGGACAAAACAGAAACACTGTTTGCATCCATCCACATTGGGTGGCATGTTGTGTGACCAGCTTACTCACCTTACTCAAGGTCATGGTTGTCACAGGGTAAGTTGCCCATTTCTTAAGATACTTGGTTGCCCCAGGTTAGAATCCTGCATGATGTAACTGAGGGTGAAAAGGAGACTGGGCAGCTCCATCTCCACTTTCATAAGGTCTGGAGTCACGATGATGGCTTTCCTGTAACAAAGGAGACCCTCTTGTCTGTGGTTAGCCCAACCTGGAGGCTACTGTGGGGTATGGCTCAAGTATCCTGTTTGGGGATTGGTTTCTTGGCTGGAACATTGTATTGGTAAGGACAGGAGACCTTCTGCAAGCAGAAGCTTTTCGGGCTGGAAAGCACTGCATGAAGATCTTGTAAAAGCCCAGAGAACCACTGCGTGAAGACCCTCCAAGAGCATGGAGCACGTGTGAAGGGGATGCCCAGCGGCTGAGCGTCGGGGAAAGCAGAGCTCATCCCTTTGAGACTGCAAACCTCCATTATCCTTTTATATCTCTTTATAACCCTGGGATGCATTTCACTGAACCTTCCAGATGTTAGGGAGGACACATTCTATGGGCATGCTTTTGTGTGTGCACGTCAAGGCTACATCCACATCACTGTAACACCTGGTTAAAACTTGAGTCCATTTTTATTAGATTGTACTGTGCCCCAAATGTTAGACTTTTCACCTGGTTGAGGCATTTATTAAACTTCCCCAATACATCCATTACTTTGGCTCTCCAGCCAGTTGTGGTCATGTGGACCCCACCTCAAGATGACGCCGTGTGAGACAGAGTCGAAGACAGCTCCTTCAGGTTTCAGTGGTGAATCTCTCAGAAGGAGATCTCTCCACTTCCAACAGGAGCCCTTGGGGGATGGTCTAAGAGGGAAGCAGGAGGGATTTCTACACATGATCTTGAGGGCTTGGTCCTCTCTGGATCCCAGTTTCTCATCTCTCACCCACTGGTATGCCTCATCTCATTCCTGACCTTTCTCACTGTCCCCATCCAATGGCAGCTACAGAGCTGAATCTCATCCCATTGCACTGGGTCTCAACACCCCTCAACCTCCTGTTGTTGTCCCTGTCTTTATGCGACTTAAGCGTGTGTTGGTCATATTAACCTAGCATGTGTAGATGTTTGTAGGGGCGGATTTTCAGATGTTTTTGTGCCCCTGTTGTAGGAGGTGAACATCCTCATCTGATCCAACTGCAAACAATAGAGGACACAAAAGTAAAGTGCCACAGATCCGACATCAAAGTCACCAGAGACATCAAAGAATCACCACACTCTTCTTTTTGCCCTTCTATTTTTTTTTAATCAAGATTTTTCTTTTATGACACAAATGCCCCCAAACTTCTTAATGATTTTATTTAGACAGTCAAATACTGCATAACCATTCTTGGTTCCTTGGCAAGTTACAGTAAAAGTTTAGACAAAATGTATAAGCACAGCTTTATGACACACAGTTCCTTTAATTGTGAAATGAATAGCTTAATGTCCTAGAAGAAATATGAGAATGCAATATATATCTGACAAGGATGAAGTACTCCAAAACATGGCATCACATGAAGGACTTAAGAAACAGTCGTTGCAGCAACTGATGTTGCAACAAGCATGCGAGCAAAGCAGGCCACTGTGGAAACAATTCTCACCACTACTTGTCATCATAGTTTGGTGACATTGTCCAGAGAAGAACGTGAGGATGACCAGTCAACAAGATTTTTATGTGATGACTTAAACTCTGAAATCCTTACAAGTCAACACGATGGGAATATAGTGTGTGGTTTTCTTTGTTCTGTGTGTGTGTGTGTGTGGGGGGGGGACAAAATTATGAGACATTTAAATGTGCATTCCAAAAGGAGAATCTACAGAAAACATGAGGCCTTGTCCAATAAACAAGAGAAGGTATAACCTTTGCACTGATTGCATGATCAAGCAAGAAAAGGGTTCTTATAAAAGATGATACATACCGGTGACCACGGAGGTGACTCAGGACCGGGTGGTTCTGTTGTCCATAGTCATGTGAGCTGGCACCTACTCAAAGGTACCTCACAACAATCGCAGCATGGAAGTGTTTGCCATTACGAGCCCATCCTCTGTTTTATAGACGCAACTAGCCACTGACCATGCAGTCACTGCCAACACCATGATGCCTTTGTTATATGCATTAATACCAAATATTTAAATAGTCAGGATATAGGGATAACTTGCAATGTACAGGACTAGTGAGTTTAGAATTTATTGTTGCTACTGAAGTTGGTTGATTTTTTGCAAAGCCAGAAAATGTGAATATTTCAGAGACAGAAATTACGGAAAATATTTGTTTTAATCCTTGCATTGGTTTGATGACCATTTCCTGTGTTCACTATGGAGACAAAGGCTTTTGTGAGCTAAGCATCTCCCAGGTAGAGCATGCTGTTGTCTGTTAAGTCACATGATCTGGGCTTGGCAAGGCCATTTCCATTGTACAACTGAGATAAAGGGTGGAGGATTCAGTTAAA
>NW_006921972.1:1988958-1989893 GCF_000298275.1 Orycteropus afer afer
AGACCAAGAGCCCATGAGACATAATACAGCTGGCCATGAAAAGGGATGTCAGAAGACTGTACTTGTGTGCTTTGTGTGTGTTGGTGCACACATTTGTGTGCATGAGTGAACATGCATATGTCTGTGTCAGTGTGTAAGTGTGTGCATCTCTGTGTATGTGTGAGTGTGCACATGCCTCTGTGTGCATGTGTGAGCGTGCACATGTCTGGGTGTGTTTATGTGTGTCCATGTGCAGGCATGTGCCTATGTGTGTTGGTGTGTATGTGTGTCCCTGTGTGTGCATGTGTCTGTGTGCATCAGTGTGTCTGCGTGCATGTATGTATCATGTCTGTGTGCTGAGCCTGTGTGTGTTTATGTGTGTCTGTGTGTACATCCGTGTGTGCATCTGCACATATGTGTGTGCATGTATAAGTGTGTTTATGTTTGGTATGGATGTGATGTGTGTCAACTTTCCTAATTCCTTCTGAGCAGCAGCACCGCTATCGGCTTTACTGAGAAAGGCCTGGCTTTACAGTTTGCTCAAAACCAGTGTTCTTTTTTTTTTCTTTTTCGGGTGGAGGTGGGGGTGGAGGTGATGCTATAGGAAAGGTCAGGGTGATTATTTAGTGGGAAGAATGGTATTTGCTGGGACTTTATTGGTTCTCTTTCAGAAATCTGACTTATTTATGACATAAGTCATTTTAAGGCAGTGGATAAATGTTATTTCTCTTTCATGACACTTCTGCCTTTGTGCAAAATTGTGCTATAAATGATATTGACAGTGTCATGCAGGAGTCCAGCATTTTTTTGTATGTTATAAAACTTTGCCACTTTATGGTCAAACAAACTAGAGTTGTGATTGTCAGGTCTTAGAATGACAACAACAAAAAAGAAGAGGAGAAAAAAGCACAAGTGTCTTTCAAGTTTTGAAGGATATGCATCTTAAAAACATCCAT
>NW_006921972.1:1990868-2050357 GCF_000298275.1 Orycteropus afer afer
GGATATGAACCACCAGCCTTGTGGTTAGCAGTCAAGTGCCTTAGCCACTATGCTACCAGAGCTCCCATTAGACATCAGCATGCTATTAGACATCAGCAAATGTTGGCTCCTCTCATTCTGCATGGTCAGTGGGCAGAGACCCTCCAAGTTGGTTCTCCTTTATTGTGAGCTTCAAATCTATAAGCTCCAGAGAAAGTCTGCTCTGGCACACGTGGGGTGACGGGGATTTGGAGTCCACTTGAAGACCGCACATCTGCTGTTTTGGTTTATGAATGCCGAGGACACAATTGTGAGAAGATTGACGGGGGGACACGATGAGTCAATGCACACTTACATATGTGTTTTATGCTCAGAGAGCCACACTGCACAGATGCTCAGTGGCATGTGGAATGTGTGCAGTGGAAACCAAGACTGGAGCAGAGTGGCACAGTGCCTTGAGGGACCTGGGTGTGGGACAGCAGCTGAGTGACTTCAGCCACTGTTTCTGAGGAAGTCAGCCTGATTCTCCCTTTGTAAACCTCCGTCCAGGGCTATGGAGCCAGATCAGCAGAACCACGGAGAGTCTCCTGGGTGGTCCATGGGTACCAGTGTCCAACCACATTATGCGTCCCTGTGGCCTCATGCACACTCGGTGGGTGGAGCCCTGGTGAGGTTCTGCACTGGGTAGAGCCCTGGTTCTAAGGTGTCTCCTCAGTGACGTGGCTCCGTGTGGGCCCAGGTTATTCCCCTCCCAGACAACTGGGACCCTGAGGGCAGAAGCCAAGATGCCCCCTGACCCACGTGATACCCGTTCACCCCCTCCCTCTGCATCTCGGCTTCTCTGTCCCAGTACAGAGATGGGAAGCCAGGATTCTGTTAAGATGCTGCACCAGTGTCCACCCTGGCTTTTCAATTCCTCTGCTTTGGTGCATTTTCACATGGTGAACTCAATGTGTCAGTAACATGGTGTCTGCTGTTCTAAACAGCCGTTTATGTCGGTGGGTTAAGAATAGATTTTGTCAAGAGGGAAGTGTCCAGGGGTTTGTTTTGGTTTTGTTTTTGCTGTGGAAAAATAAAATATTCTCTCTCTAGTTTCTTTCTCCCTATTGTTTGTCAACGTTGCTGAAATCCGCAGTGCTGTCTCCACTTGATCTGT
The DNA here is from genome assembly GCF_000298275.1 of Orycteropus afer afer. Taxonomy (NCBI): domain Eukaryota; kingdom Metazoa; phylum Chordata; class Mammalia; order Tubulidentata; family Orycteropodidae; genus Orycteropus; species Orycteropus afer. Next base: position 1,992,004 of record NW_006921972.1, read on the forward strand.
GCGCTGAGACGCTGTCTGCGGTGCTGAAATCAGTCAGCAGTCGGTAACCGGGCCTGCGGGCCTGGGCTAGTGGAGTGCTCCCCACGCGGGAGAGCCGTCCCATCCATTACTTTCTGCTTCTAAGCCTGGGAGGAGAGAGGGCCTGCCAGCTTGGCAGGGCTTTACACCAGGAGGCACTGGCTCTGAGCGCTGTGCTGCTGTGGCCCGGTGAGGAAGCTCCACTTTGCCCCAGGCCTGGGTTCCAGGAGCTCGCTCCGCGGTGCCCCCCCCCCCCGCCTCCACAGGGAGGCTTGCTCGGAGTACCCCCAGCCAGTCACAGAGGTGGCATCTGCACCAGGTGACCCAAGCAGGAGTGCTGGCCCTGGGGAAGGCGAGCAGGAGCAGGCAGCGTGCCAGGGACAGGATGAGAGACGCACAGCGGCCGGGAGGGCGCCTGCCCTCAGTTCCACTGACACTCGGTATTGTGGTGATGCCTGGTGTCAGGGCAGGAGGAAATGGGCAACGTTCCCAAATGGGGCTTGCACTTGTCCCACAGCCACTTCTCCTGTGGGGACAGCTGTGCCTTGTTCCCATGCGTCGGTCCGGTGCCCTGCAGCCTGGGCCACTCTGGAGCGAGCTGGTGGTGGGAGCCAGCCGCAGCAAGGGGCTCCCGCATCCTCTCAAACCCCCCCCCCCAGAGACTCAGCGGCAGATTGTCGACTCCATTACTCTTGTGTCAGGTGATTATCCCAGGTCTTAATGGGATCTTCCATTCACACATTCCATATTTCAATTATAGCAGCTATGGAACAAGCTGTGTGTTCAAATCACCAATCACCTTATCAGAGCTGAACAATGTCAACTGTAAAAACCGCCAGCTGAAGGCAATTACACATGTGTTGGAAGCGATTATGATGACTCTCCGCGGCATTCCTGATGGGCTGGGGGATGCTCGGAAAATTTAATTTAATGACAATATGCTTGCTGTACAATCCATAATACCTCCTGAATCCAGCATGGGCCTATTAAAACTGATAGGGGCATATTATCACCGTGCTGAAAAGCCAGGCTGGGAGGGCGGCTGGATATCTCCACAGGGAATGCTAGGTAATTTCTCCACACATTTCCAAAGGCGGCAGCCAGCTTCCGACTCCAGCTGCACTCTGAAGGTGGTCCCTGCCGCCCCGAGCTCGGCGAAGGTGGAACTCGGCTGCCTCTGCCCGCTGCTCTTCCCAGGAATCCATGGGGGCTTCTCCTGACTCGGTGTGAGTGGCTGTGACCTTATTAAGCTGCCCCTGGCATGGCCATCGGGCCCTCGGTGGGGATGAGGGATTAGGAAGCAGTCACAGATTGCCGTGGGAAGAAGGTGATGGGCAACCTTGCTGCAGCATCTAAGGGTCTGGGCTTCAGGACTGCCGGGGTCCTGCTCCCTCCTCCTGGCCTGCTCAGTCCTGCTGCCCTCCCCACTGCCTCTTCACAAGTCCATTGCCTGCTGTGCCTTGAAGAAGGCTAGAGAAGGATTGCCTGGCCAAGGGACACTCCAGCACTGGACAGTGAGAGCGTGCCTGTAAATGGCCCGTGGCAGAGACATGGACATGCTGCAGCCCCTGGACTCTAGGGCTTTCCTCTGGGCTGGTGACAGGCAGGCTGTCAGCATTGTCTTTAATCAGGATTCCATCTCAAGATGTTTGACTCCCACTTCCCAGACCCAAAGGAGCATGTGGTGGGCTACGGGGGCAGGAGAATTGTGTGGTGGCTGTGGGTGGGTAGCGTTAGTGGGATGGGATGATGGTGGAGGGATCCAGAGAAGGTTGGACACCAGGAGCAGGCCGGGAGGGAAAGGACAGGTGGCGGCAAGGCTGGGTTGCCACTGAACCCTCAGCTGGCTGTGTGGGACCCCAGCATAGCTGGGTCTGTAGCGCCTCTCTCGACGCTACTGCCGACGCAGCCCGTGCACCGTGAGAGTGGCCACACGTGTAAGGGGGCCTCCTGGGCAATTTATTTCAGGTCTTGCAGCTTCTTTCCAATGTGACATGAATCCCAACCTGCTCCACCTGCAGGACAGCAAAGACCCAGTCCAAGCTCTGCCTCGGTTGGTGACTGGAGTGATGGTGAAAATGCAGACTGAAGCACTGGCTAAATAGGAGACCTTTGGGTCAACGAGACCATGAAGGATTTTTCAAAAACTGGTTCATTAATTGAAGGCGGTGCATGTCATGGGGCTCTGATTTTGCTACCAACTTAGTTTTCCACACCAATGATGGTTACATGCTATTATGAATGGAAGGAGCTCTGGTGGCATAGCCTTTAAGCACTCATCTGCTAACATAAAGGTGTGCAGTTAGAACCCACCACCTGCTCTGTGGGGTGGGAGAAAGATGTGGCAGTCTGCTTCTGTGAAGATTTATAGCTTTGGAAAACCTGTGGGGCAGTTTGCTCTGTCCTTTAGGGTCACTGTGAGCTTTACTCGAAGGCAATGTGTTGTTGGGAACATATTTTGAAGACCCTATTTCTTTCATAGAATTTTTTTTTTTTTAGTTACTCATTTGCTCCTCACTTACCGACAATTGCGTTGTCTGACATTTCACATTGACAACAAAGGTAAAACAATCTATCTCACTATTTTGTGCATCAAACAACATATGTCTGGCAGTAATGCACACCAACATGTGAGGCAAGAGTGACAATGGCTGGAATCATTAGGGTTGTGTGTCACTTGGCTGGGCCACGATTCCAGTTGGCAGTTATGCGAGGATGTGATTTGGCAGTTATGTAGTGACGCAGCTCTCCTCCATTTGTGACCTGATGTGGTTGCCTGGCACTTTCACATAACAACCTAGTCACTGGAGCCTTACCATGTTGATAAGCGAAGAGTGGGTGTATGTTTCTAGAACTTACTTCTTTCAATGACAGCCTCATTATGAGACCGACACCCATGGTCTCTAGTCCTTCTCCTGCTTCCACTTTCTCTGTCGAGTAACCCCACTGGCATAGTCTATGTGGCATTACCTGTGCTTAACATACACGTAGTGTTATCACCATTTGACGCATGTGTCAAGTCACCATCATCTAATGTTGTATATACTTTTCTTATTTATCTCATTTATAACTTCTCTCCCTTTACCAGAATTTAAGCAGCATGACGACAGGTGTTTATGACTGTCTTCTCATTGCTACAGTGTAGCTGTCACCAGGCCAGCTCTGACTCGTGACAATGTCACGTATAACAGAATGGGATATTGCCCGTAATGTGTAGAATCCAGGATGTATTTGGAGAATTAAAGCATGAGCCTTTAAATGTAAGCATCTCTTGTTCACATGGTCTTTGAATTGTGCTTTATGGGCACAATTCACCTGGTCTAGTGTCAGATTTCCAGTTATAAAATGATCCCCCAGTCATTTTGAACAAATTCAGTGTTTTCTGACAACCTGATGAGCTCTGGTGTCCAGCACCTCTACTTCTAAAATGATGTCTCAGTATACTAGACGACTGAAGGGTTGGAAGGAGTCTAGCGGTGAGTAATGCAACTTTAATTTCCTTGCCAGGAGACAGAGGCCCAGGGATGTCAGGCCCCTTGGTGAAGCCACAGAGGTGGCGATGGGTGCCGTGTGTTCCAGGAAGGGTTTTCCTACACAGGAGTTGTCTTTGGCTCCAAGCTGGGGTCCTTAAGCAAGGCTGCGTCACTTTACATTGCCTTGAACTTAACCTAAGCCCAGGCCATTTCCCATCTTGACACAGGAGGTGAAGCCAAGTTGAGACTCAACAGCAGAGCTGGCAGATCTGATGACTGTTTTCTTCCTTTGTTACTGAGGCAGCTGCCATTGGCATGTAGTATCCTGCGTGTGGGTCATGTCTGTGGGAGTGAGTGCACACTAATCAATAGATGAAAGGGACTCTTCCTTTGGGAAACTCCCTGGCCTCTGAAGCAGATATATCAAGGTGGTTGCCTGCAAATGTAGCAGTACTCACCAGTGACTTATCTGCAGTTTAGGAAATATAAGCTAAGTCGATAATGCAAGTATAAAAAGTTTGAAAATGTTGGGAACGATATATAATTACAGGCTTCCTTCGTAACTTGCCTTGGAGTTCGGCTTGTCCAGTGCTCCTCCTGGGAAGGGGAATTTGTTTTCAGAGCAGAGGGCTGTGAAGTGGACACCCTCAGAAGGTCTGCTGTCTCGCAGAAGTTCTTAAGAGGGTGACTTTCCCCCAGGGGACACGTGGTAGTGTCTGGAGACATGCTTGATGGTTACAAATGTGTGGGAGGGTGCCTCTGGCATCTACTGGGTACAGCAGCCTACAGCACACTGAGGACCCCACACCCGATGCCCATAGTGCCAAGACTGAGAGACCTGGCTATGCACAAAGGCAAAGCTAATATCAAAAGAGAAAACCCCTAGGAGCAGCTGAGGTAGTCACGCTGCTCTCAGCAGCTCCTTTGGTGAAAACAGAGCGTCAGGCCGTTGGCTGTTTTCCCACAGTCACCGCTGGTTATGCGTTTCTGTTGGAGAGTCGCGCAGTTTCCTCTCCTCAGTCTGCCTTGCTTGTCCATGTGTGATTATCACGCACAAGGGCAGTGATCTTTGGTCACACTCGCTGTCCACCGTCTCCACATACCGCCACTCATGTGTGTCCTCCTCCGCTGAACCCAGCTCCCGCGAGGTTACCCCACCACGCTCGGCAGAAGGACGAGTGCATGGAGAGTGCTGATTCACGGCATTGGTCTCTGCTTTCCTGAACTCATGAGAAAACGGAGCCCAGTGGCCACAGTGGCCAGACCCTGGGTGATCACAAAGCTGGCATTAGTGCTACTGACGGGCGTCTTCCATAAGGGGCCCACATAGCAGGGTGGTGGGGATCCCTGGGGCGCTGGTACATGGCCCAAGGCTGGGCTGGGACAGAGGCTGCAGATCGGGGCTGTGGAAGCCAGGGAGCATGAACACGGAGTGTCTGTATGTACGAGATAATATGTGTGTGCAACTCTTAAAAGAAATCACTCTCGGGCTCCCTTCCAAGGCAAGCATCAAAAGGGTGTGTGTGTGTGCTTGTTAGTGCGTGCGGGTGCATGTGTGTGCATGGGCGTGTGCATGTGTGTGTGTTTTAACCTACACGCTAATGAATGTTTGTTTACCTGGCATGCTAAGACCAGAGAGCATTTTACAATATTTCAGAATGAAGAGAAGGGAAAAGAAAAACAGTTCTGCTCAAGGAAATTGACTTCCTGGGGACTGTGTTCTATGGTCCTCTTCCTCCAGAGGTTACGGGTAAACAAATAGCACACTTCACAGAGATGCTCAAAGCATACGCTTGATTTCTACGTTATTTGGCTTTGCAAATTTTTTTGCTTTCAGGGTTTGAGGGAAGGTGTTACTGAAAAACTTTTCCTAGGTAAAGCGACTTATCCACTATTTTATTTATGCAGATATGCAGGGAGTAGGGTGTTATCTGCACATTTGTGTATAGCTTGGCAGTTTTATCTTTTGGAGTGAGATACATGAGCTATGAGATAGAATCCTCATGCTCTTCTAGAGTTGAGTACTGTACAACTGAGGGTCACAAGCAATACTCGTGTTCACTTGGACCCCTTCCGTTCACATATAAAGAAAACACAGCTATTGGCACCGTCGCGGGACTCTGCTTCCAGAGACCAGCCGCGGAAGCACTTACCAATCGTGGGAGCTGTGTGGGGGCCTGCATTGCGAGCTGCTGCTCCTCACGCATAATTCTTCACTCAGAAAAAACACTATCTGATTACAAATTATGCACCTATTCTTACTTCTTTTGCCCAAGGCAGCAGTTAATTTTTGCCATAGGTCATAGAGGATAAAACCCCAAAGATCTGGGAGCTTCTTAATTGCATTGCATACAGCTGGCTGTCGTCACACATCTCCAAGGAGTTATTGCACCTTGCAGATAATGCCCTTTCCCCTGCAAGCCACTAAAGAGATCCTTCCTCTGGTGCTACATTAATTAGACTTCAAGGATGTTAGAAAAATTATGGCTTAAGCTTCTTTTAAAAAAATTTGGGCAGTATTATACAAGAAAGCTTGCCAGAACTTACAGGGAAATAAATTAACCTTGAGGCTTTTTTATTTCAGAAGGAAAAGCAAAGAAAATAAAAAAACAAACCCAACTCCCACACCTTGTCCCACTGCAACAATATATAAGTTCTGCTAGAATTCCAGGTTAAGTTTGTCAATTCTGCTGTTGTAAAAACGGAATGAATTGGCACGGCCTGGGGAAAGCGCAGGAAATGTTCGAAATTTCTTTAGCTGGCCATATATCAAGCATACAGTGAGGAAGGGAAGGGAAGGGAAACAGAAAAGAAGGGCAAAAGGCGAAATGGTTTGTGTCCATTTAAGAAAAAATCAATAATAGCATAAAATTGATTTAGAGCTTGTCATAAAACATAAGTAAGTGCTGGAAAATAGAGAAAATTGAGTCTCAATTTAATCTGCACAAAAGCCACACTGTACTGATGAAGTGATGGGGGGGGTGGTGGCTACATAAAACCTAAAGACAGATACTTAATTGTCATATTAAAGACTCGCTCTTCAGCTTGCTAGAGTCGAGGGGAGGACCATTAATCATGTGGATAAGGGGCATTGAAATCAAATCTCAATTAAAATCTGTTCAATAATGTCTCTAATATGTTTTTCAAGCATTAATTTTTTCCCATCGATTCTACACCCCATAAATCAGATATGTCGCAGTGCATGTAATAGTTTATGGAGGAGAGGATTATGGTTTATGGAGTTAATGCAGCAGAACCATTTAATTTACACAGGCTAAAGTTTTATGTCTGTTATTCATTTCTATTATTTTCTTCAGCTAAAAATTATTTGGGCTATAAAACTAAAACCCGAGTTCATTTTTCTCTGAAGGTCTACATAGTTAGCAATCAGATTCCAGGGCCTATCTGCAGATAGTTCTGGAGAGATCATGTCTGAAACAGACAAAGCAGAGTTCTTTGTGGGCACGAGGGTCGTGCAGAGGGCTGCGTGAGCACAGAGACAGCACTCTCCACCCTGGTGCTTGTGGGCAGCACAGGGGCTTAGCAGAAACCCCTGACAGTGCAGCTTGTCCATCGTGGCTTCTGAATGTTGCCGGCTACCTTTGAAGTGTGTGTGCCATCTGCACAAACAGCTGCATCGACTCCCACACTTCCATTATTGGCAGGCGTTTGATGCTATCTACTGGAGAAAAAAAAGGCGAACTTTTAGTTTGAAACCAGTGCCTTGGATTTCTCATTGTCACCAAAGGTCCCCAGAGGAGGCAGAGTTCTCCCAGAAGATGTGACAATGTCCTCATTTCTTTAGCATCAGCGTTGTATTACAAGCTCTCTTCCAAGTTGCAAAGATGTTCCAGATGTTCCGTGATATGACATGAAGCAGGGAGGGGACGGGACACCGGGCCCCAGCTCCCAAGACCTGCCCCATCTCTACTGCTCACCGCCAGTCAGGCAGGACCCAGGTGCTCCTTGCGGGCTCCCTGCTTCCAGAGCTGCCGGCCAGCAGAGCTGGAGAAATGGCCTCCATGAGCACCTTGGTTTTATAGTTCTTGCAACCACGTCTTCTTGAAGACATTAAAAAATGGGTTCTAAACGTTTCAAGTTTTGTCTGAGGAGTTTCTAACCCTGTATTTTACTACATGTTGGTTGAGAATTTAAGTTATACTGTCTAGAGGAGGCTACACACATACCCAGTGGTTTTCTTCCAAATCATTCTTCATCCCCTCAGTGAAAACAGGTTCTGAGTTTGCTGGGACTCCAGCCATGGCCCAGCAAGCTCTTGCCCTGGCTGGTGTGGCTCAGGGTCTGGCAAGAGAGGGCCTGAATCCTGAACCATCCTCACCCCTGTAAGACTTCCTAAGGCTCTTTCTACCCTGTCACGCTGCTAAAATCCCTACTGCCCAGACCTCTGTACTTCACACCCCAGAGCTATCTCTCTCTCTCTCTTTTTTTTTTTAAATTACACTACTTTTTACACATTTTAGTTTTATAGAAAAATTGCCAAGATAGGACAGAAGCTTGCCATATTGTTTCCACACAGTTCCCCCACGTCTCACATTGTACATTCCTACCATGCATCTATCACAAAGAATGAAGCCGTATTTACACCCTGCTGCAAAGAAGTCCACACTTCACTCAGGCTTACTTAGCTTGTACCAAATGTACTTCTGCCCCAGGACCCTACCCAGGCCACCCCATCACATTTAATTGTATGAAATGTCCTTCTTCTGTCCCAGGACCCCACCAGACCACCCCATTAAGTTTAGTTGTACCAAATGTCCTTCCTCTGGAAGGACCCCAGGACCTTATCAGGATACTACATTACAGTTAGTTGTATCAAGAGTCCTTCATCAGTCTCAGTACCCCACCCAGGACACCATGCTATATTTAGTTGTACAAAATGTCATTCTTCTGTCCTGGGATGCCACCAGGACACCATGTTACATTTAGTTGTACCAAATGTCCTTCCTCTGCCCCGGGACCCCACTCAAGACACTACATTACATTTAGTTGCATCAAATGTCCTTCTTCTATCCCAGGACCCCACCCAGGACACCACAGTATTCTAGTTGTATCAAATGTCCCTCCTCTGTCCCCGGACCCGACACAAGACACTACACTACTTTTAGTTGTATCAAACATCCTTCTTCTATCCTGGGATCTCTCCCAGGACACCACGGTACTTTCAGTTGTACAAAATGCCCTTCTTATGCCCTGGGACCCCACTAGGACACGATGTTACATTTAGTTGTTGGTTCTCCTTAGGCTCTTCCCGACTGGGATCGTTTCTGAGTCTCTCCTTGTTTGTGACAACAGTGAGAACTTTGAGAAATGTTAGTAAAAAATTTTGTAGACTGTCCCTTACTGAGGACCTATCTGATGCATGTCTTCATGATCACACTGAGGCTGAGGTGCCTACACAGCATGTCATCATCACCGATGATGTTGACCTCGCCCAGTGGCTGAGGTATGTTTGTCAGGTTTCTCCATCGCAGAGTCAGTCTCTTTTCCTCCATCGACACTGCACTCTCGGGAAGGAGGTCACTGTGTGCAACCAACACTTAAGAAGAGGGAGCTGAGTTCCACCTTATTTACATTGGAACTGCATAAATCTTTCGAAATTCTTCTGTGTGAGATATTTGTCTATTCTCTCTCATTTTTTTTTAGAAAATTATTTCCTCAGGTAAAGATAGACTCATGGGTGTTTATTGTACACTTTAGGTTATAACAACCCTACTTTTGTTGTTGTGGTTGATGAGGCTCCAACTTTGGCCATTGGGAGCTCTTTCAGTTGACTCCTAAATTCCTTTGATGTAATACCATAAATGGAGGTTTTTGTTTGTTTTCGTTTGATTAGCACTTTCCTACTTTCTGACACTACAAAATGCCTCAGGATCATCTTTGCACTCTGTGCCCCAACGCTAGTATCAGACTTTTCCCTCCTTTTAGTGGGAAATGTCAGAATCCAAGATGTAGGCATGACTTGTACTCCTTGCTCCTGGGGTGTTGTAGCTTCTAGGCCCCCATAGCTACAACATGAGGAAGTATGTGTGTGTCTACTAAGCTGACCGAACACTGGAAGAAAGCAGTTATCTTTGAGTGGACTCCACCTCATGATGACCCTGTGTGTCAGAGCTTCGAGTGGACTCTGCCTCATGGCAACCTTGTGTGTCAGAGCAGGGTTTGCAGTGGCCAATTTTTCAGAAGTGCATTGTCAGATCTGTCTTCCAAGGCACCTCTCGGTGGACTTAAAGCACCAACGTTTCAGTTAGGAAACAAGCACATTAACCATTTGCACCAGAGACACCAAACCACATGCTTTGGAGTCAATTCCAACTCATGGCGAACCTGAGTGTGTCAGAGTAGAATTGAGCTCTGTAGGGTTCTCAATGGCTGACATTTTTGGAAGTAGATCCCCAGGTCTTTTTTCCAAGGAGTCTCTGGGTGGACTCAAACAACCAACCTTTTGGTTAGCAGCTGAGTGTTAACTATTTGCACTTCCCAGGACTCCAGAAACCCATTGTTAGTGGGTTGATTCCAATTCATAGTGACCCTATAGGAGAGAATAGAACTGCCTTTATTTATTAGCCTGTCATACTGTGGTGGTTTGTGTGTTGCTGTGAGGCTGGCACATATGCAGTGAGTATTTCCAATACCAGAAGTGGCATCCATGGTGGGCAGGTTTTAGTGGGGCTTCCAGATGAGGAAAGACTAGGAAGAAAGGCCTGGCAAGCTACTTCCAAAACTCAGCCAATGAGAACCCCGTGGGTCACAAAAGAACATGGATATTTGGCTCTAATGGACTTGTTTGAATTGTCTTCAGCTTCAGCTTGAACTTGCATATGAGCAGTTGATGGTCTGCTCCACAGTTGGCATTGGCTTTCTTATGACTGATGATACTGAGCTTCTCCTTCATCTCTTTCCACAGAAAGTGGCCACCTGGTGCCAACAGACTGGACAACGTAGATATAATCTGGCAGGTCAAGTGTGGGTTTGTGTGAGAAGGGAAGTGTCACTCCCAGGTGTTGAGAGACATACAGGGATGGTGGAAAAGCCTCTTCCTTAAAAGAAGGTGAGATAGGAAGCAAATATTGTGGGTTTGGTCACCTTAACTTTGGCACACATGTGAATGTGTGAGACTGTAGAGGGGTTATTGAAGGACAGAGCACGCAGGAGTCTCCAGCTCTGGGAACAGGTCTGGGGACAACAAGGCAGAGGGGCTGACTAGGGCTTGAACCCTCATCATAGCGTGACTCCACAGCCTGAGGTAGCATTCTGACCAATCACTATTGGTCTGCTCACGGAGTTCCTAGGGCTCCCTAAGATTGGAAGAAAGGAAAAAGAAAAAAAGCTATTCAGTAACCAGTATCAATGTGTAGGGCAACACCAGGTGGTCTGGGCTTCTGTGTGGCCATGGAGACTCCATGGTCAGACCAGGGCTGGAGTAAGGCTCCTGAGGACTCTGAGCACTGGTAACCTGTGGTGCCCTCCTCTGCTTACTCGCACATTCCAATGAGATGTATACATATGTGTGTGTGTGAGCTGTGCATGGTTCAGTCTTTGTAAAAAATTATCAATCTGTTTCTTAAAAGGAAGTCAGCCTGAAAGAAAATGGAAAATAAAATATGTTTATATTATTTTTATTATATAAATTTTATAATATAAATTATATTTAATATTGTTTTATTACGTAATAATGTTTATAATATAAAAACATATATAATATTTACTTATTTATTTCCTCAAGGGATTGTTCAATTACCTTAGATGGAGATATGTGATATTCTGATAAAATATAAATGTAATGTTTGGATAAATGTCCTTTGTTACTTTCTTGGAAGATAAATTTAGAAAAGACTCATTCTTGAAATACAGAAACATAGTTTGCACAAGGAGTAAATACTGAATTTTGCAGCCTCTTACTGTGTCTAATTCACCAGTGCTGGCTTGTCTGACTGCACATGATAGTTTGCACTCTGGTGGCCTACATGTTGCTGTGATGGTGGAAGCTATGCCACCAGTATTTTAAATACCAGCAGGGTCACCCACAGTGGACAGTTTCAGTGGAGCTTCCAGGCTAAGACAGACTAGGAACAAGGAAGAAATGGTCTCCTTCTGAAAAAATTAGCCATTGAACACCTTATGAATAGTAGTGAAACATTGTTTACTATAGTGTGGGAAGATGAGCCCCTCAGGCTGGAAGATGGTCAAAATACACTGTGAGAAGAGCTGTCTCCTCCAAGTAGAGGTGACTGTAATTATATGGATGAAGAAAGCTTTTGAGAGGGTCCGATAAGATGGTGGACTAAGCAGACAAACTACACAGACACTCTTCAAAAAGAGAAGGGGAACCAATTAACACAGATACGGAAGATAATCCTGGAGCCCTGAGCTTTGAAAGGAAGGATACAAAAGTGGTCTAAACTCCAATTAGTAGAAGAATCTGCATTAAAACACTGAAAAAGGAGACATACAGAGCTGTGGGCTGTCAGCAATTCCGATGGCACAGACAGCTTGGATATTGCCAAGGGGTGTTAGGACCTAAGAATTAACCCAAAAAGCAGTCCTGCTAGCAAGGGGCTGCACAGAGGACTGCACTGGTGGCTGATGAATAAAAGGGGAGGCAGCGAAGAGGGAGATGGGCTGAGCTGTGGACTTCTGCCTGTCTATGGGGCACAGCCATTTTGAATGTTTACAAGCAGTTAGAATATTTTGGATATTTAAAGTGACAGTGTTCTCCCAGATTCCAGGAACCAAAGAATAAGCTCCATTTGCTGGGAACCAAAAAGACCTTCAGAACATGAACAACCGGAAAGTTAGCAGAGATCTAAATACAACAGCGTCACAATGTCTCGGAGACAACAGATCATCAACATCCACACAAAGACGCAAGATAAAGTGGTAGAAACAAAGGAGAAGGATACAGACCCAGAATGCATCCCTGAGGAAGAAGCAGCGTAGGAACTCTCTGATAAAGCATTCAAAAGAATTATATTTAGATACCTTCAAAGGATTGAGAGACAGATCAAGGAAAACACTGACAAAATTAAGGAAAACACAGACAAAACCCTAGAACAATTTCAGAAGAATATACAAGAACAAAAGGACAAAATAAATGAAAAATTAGAAATGATACAAAATCTAAAGATAGGAATCCAGAAGAATAATAGTGAATTTTCAGAAATAGATAACACATTGAAAGGGCAAAAAAGCAGAATAGAATCAATGGAAGACAGAATTAATGAGATTGAAGACAAATACCTGCATATTTTTTTTTGGAAATGGATCAATCAGAAGAAAGATCAAAACAAAATGAAGAAAGTGTAAGGTTCATGTGGGACACCATCAAAAGGAATAACCAAAGTTTATTCAGAATTCCAGAACAGGAAGAGAAAAATAAAACCACTGAGAAAATTGTCCAAGATTTGTTGGGAGAGAAATTCCCTGATATGATGGAAGATGAGAATATATCCATTCAGGAAGTCCAATGAACTCCAAACAGGATAGACCCCAAACTAAAATCACCAAGACATATCATCATCAAACTCACCAAAACCAAAGACAAAGAAAGAATCCTGAAAGCAGCACAGGAAAAACAAAAAGCAACTTACAAAGTACAACCAATAATAATAAGCTCTGATTTCTCAGCAGAAACCATGCAAGTGAGAAGGCAATGGGATGGTATATATAAACCCTGAAAGAAAAGTTTCCAACCAAAAATTATATACCTGGCAAAATTGTCCCTCAAATGTGATGGTGAAACTCGGACATTTCCAGATAAGCAGAAATTAAGAGAATTTGTTAAAACCAGATCATTCTTACAAGAGATACTAAGGGGAGTCTTCTGAACAGAGAATAAATAATAGCAAACAACAATTGACTATTAATACACAAGATGACATAACCCAGAAACCAACACAGCTATGGAAGTATCCAAAGTAAAATAAGCTTACAAGATTGTAAACAAGGAACCAGAGATATCAATTGGAAAATGAGGACAACCACAAACCAAAAGGAGGGGAAAAATAGAACTTCTAAATGGTGGAAGTCAAGAGGTTGCAAGATAGAATGGACTGTTCCAAACTTGGGGAGAAAATTATACATCACAGGGTAACCTTAAAGAAAAATGATAAACCTTCACATCACAATAAAGAAGAGGACAAGCACAAATATTTAGCAAAAAGTAAAGCAATCTCAAAAAAGGAAAATGATAACGTGATTCATAAACATAATGAATTCAGCACAGAAAATTATATGGAACAAAGAAATCAGGAACACTATGAAAAAACACACAATAAAATGACAGCAACTAATTCATACTTTTTGATAATTACATTGAATGTCAACGGATTAATGCACCACTCAAGAGATGGAGAGTTGCAGACCGGATAAAAAAACATAACCCAACAGTATGCTGTCTACAAGAGACACATCTTAGAGACAAAAACAAAAGTAAACTAAAAAACAAAGGTTGTAAAAAGATATATCAAGCAAATGGCAACCAACCAAAGTAAAGCGGGAGTGGCAATATTATTTTCTGATCAAATTGACTTTAAGACAAAAACCACCATATGAGACATGGAAGGACATAATATAATGATTAAAGGATCAGTTGAGCAAGAATATATAACCATAATAAATATCTATGGACCCAATGAAAGCATCATAAAATACATAAATCAGACTTTAATAGAATTGAAAAGAGAAATAGATGAGTCCACAGTCATAGCAGGAGACTTTAATACATCATTGTCAATGAAAGATAGAACAACTGGAAAGAAACTCAGCAAAGACACAGAAGAGCTAAACAGTAAAATCCACCAACTTGACCTTGTAGACATCTACAGAGCGCTTCACCCAACAACAACACAATATACATTTTTTTCCAGGGCACGTGGAGCATTCTCCATGATAGATCATATGTTAGGCCATAAAAGAAGCCTTAATAAATTTAAAAACACTAAAATACTGCAAAGCATCTTCTCAGATGACAATGCTATCAAGTTAGAAATCAACAATAGGAAGATCAACGGAAAAAGAGTAAACACATGGAAAGTGAACAACACACTACTTAAGAAAGACTGGGTAATAGAAGAAATAAAAAATGAAATTCAAAAATTCCTTGAATCAAACAGGAATGAAAATACAACATACCAAAATCTTTGGGACACAACAAATGCAGTGACAAAAAGCCAATTTATAGAAATAAATGCACACATCAAAAAAGAAGAAAGAGCCAAAATCAGCACTTTAAATCAACATCTCCAAAAATTAGAAAAAGAACAGCAAAAAAAGCCTACAGTCACCAAAAGAAAGGAAATAATAAAGATTTGAGCAGAAATCAATGAAACAGAAAAAAGAAAGACAACAGAAAAAATCAACAAGACTAGGAGTTGGTTGTTTGAAAAGATTAATAAAATTCACAAGCCACTGGCATATTTAACAAAGGAAAAGAGGGAGAGAATACAAAAAACTTGAATAAGAAATGAAATGGGTAACATCACAACAGAACCCACTGAAATAAAAAGGATAATATCAGGATACTATGAAGAGCTGTACTCCAACAAATTTGAAAATCTGGAAAAATGGACAGATTTCTAGAAACACACTACTTACCTAAACTAACATACACAGAGGTGGAAAAGTTGAACAGACCGTAACAAAAGAAGAAATTGAACGGGTCATCAAAAAATTACAAAAAAAAAAAAGTCCTGACCCAAACACGTTCAATGAAGAATTCTACCAAACATTCAGAGAAGAACTGACATCAATTCTACTCAAACTATTACAAAGTATACAAAAGGATGGAATCCTCCCTAACTCATTTTATGAAGCAAGTATAAGCTTGATACCCAAACCAGGCAAAGACATTACTCAAAAGGAAAACTACAGACCAATTTTCCTCATGAATATAGATGCAAAAATCTTCAACAAAATCCTAGCCAATAGACTCCAAAAACATATCAAGAATATAATTCATTATGACCAAGTGAGGTTCATATCAAATATGTAAGGATAGCTCAACATCAGAAAAACAATCAAAATCATCCACCACATAAATAAAACAAAGGAGAAGAACCACATGATCATATCAATTGATGCAGAAAAGGCATTTGATAAAACCCAACACTCATTCCTGATCAAAACTCTCAGCAAAATAGGGATAGAAGGGATATTCTTCAAATAATAAAGGACATCTATGCAAAACCAACAGCCAACATTATTCTCAATGGAGAGAGACTGAAACCACCCCTCTTGTGAACAGGAACCAGACAAGGATGCCAGCTATCACCGCTTCTCTCCAACATTGTATTGGAAGTTCTAGCCAGGTCAATAAGGCAATAAAGGGAAATCAAAGCCATCCAAATTGGTAAGGAAGAAGGCAAACTTTCCTTATTTGCTGATGATATGATCCTATACCTAGAAAACCCAAGAGACTCAGTAAACAGTGTGATGGAACTAATTGAGAGATTTAGCACAGTGGCAGGGTACAAGATCAACATACAAAAAATCAGCTGGATTCCTCTACACCAGCAAAGAGATTGCTGAAAAGAAATATGGAAATCAATACTATTTGCAATAGCTACCAAAAAATAAATCTTACATGGACAGAATAAATTTTACGATGGACAGAAAAGACCTGTACAAAGAAAACTATAAAAGAGTACTTCAAGAAACCACAAGAGATCTACATAAATGGAAGAACATACCATGCTTGTGGATAGGAAGATTGAACATTGTGAAAATGTAAATACTACCCAAAGCAATCTATACATTCAATGCAATCCCAATCCAGATCCCATCAACATTCTTTAGGGATATGGAAAAAAAAAAATCCTAACTTTATATGGAAAGGAAAGAGACCTAGGATAAGCGAAGCATTATTGAAGAAAAACAAAGTAGGAGGTCTCACACTCCTGGATCTTAAAACCTACTATACAACCACAGTATTCAAAACTGCCTGTACAAGGACAGACTCACAGACCAATGGAATAGAATTGAGAACCCAGAAATAGATCCATTGACCTATGATCAGCTGATCTTTGACAAAGGGCCAAAATCCATTAAATGGGGAAGATATTGTGTGTTTAACAAATGGTACTAGTAAAACTGGACATCCATTTGGAGAAAAATGAAACAAGATCTGTACCTCACAGCATACACAAATACTAACTCCATTTGGATCAAAGACTTAAAGGTGAAACCTAAAACTATAAAGTTCTTCAAGGAAAAACTAGGGGCAAATTTAGGGGCATTAATACATGGCATAAATAGACTATCAAGCATAACCCAAAAATGCACAAACAACAAAAGATAAACTAGATGAATGGGGCCTTCTAAAAATTATATTTTTATGTGCTTCCAAAGACTTCTCCAAAACAGTCAAAAGAGAACCAGAGATTAGGGGGAAAAAATTTGGCAATGATATATCTGACAAAGGACTTATGTGTAGAATTTATAGCAAACTCCAACACCTCAACAACAAAAGTCAAATAAGCCAATTAAAAAATGAGCAGAAGACATGAATAGACACTTCACCAGAGTATACTCAGGCGGCCAACAAACATATGAAGAAATGCCGACGATCATTAGCCATTGTTGTTGTTGTTGTTATGTGCCGTCGAGTCAGCCCCGACTCATAGCAACCCCTCCTTGGGTTTCCAAGGCAGTATCACTACGGAAGTAGGATTGCCCAAACTTCCTTCCGAGGAGTGGCTTTGGAGAGATGCAAATCAAAATAACAATGAGATACCATCTTGCCCCAGCACTAGTATTGAAGTTCAACGAGACAGAAAATAACAAATGCTGGTGAGGATGTGGAGAGATTGGGAGTTTCATACATTGCTGGTGGGACTGTAAAATGATGCAACCAGTGTGGAAAACAGTATGGTGATTCCTTAAAAAGTTGGAATTAGAAATACCATTTGAGCAGTAATTCCATTTCTAGGTACATATCCTAAAGAAGTGAGATCCGGGACGAGAACAAATATATGCACGCCCACATTCATCGCAGCACTGTTTGCAAAAGCCAAAAGATGGAAACAACCCAGGTGCCCATCAACAGAATGGAGAACCCAACGATGGGACATGCACACAGTGGAATCCTATGCAACACTAAAGAATAATGTAGAATTGGCAAAACAGCAAATAACATGAAAGAACTTGCAGGACATTATGCTGAGCGAAAGATGTCAATCGCAGAAGGACAAATATTGTATTAGTCCGCTATTGTAAAAAGTCAGGAAAGGTTTATATATAGGAAATTTTCTTTGTTGGTTACCAGGGGTGGGAGAGGAAGGTAGGAACACTGTTAGATAGGTAGAGACAAGTATTGATTTGGGTGAAGAGAAGGGCAATGGACCAAATGTGAGTGATGAACATGGGGGCATTGAAGAAGAGGAAGACATAGAGAGGTACATGGGAAGTACAGACAGAAAAGTGAACCCTTTTGCACATACAGTACTGCATTGTCAGTGAAGGCAAACAGGGATATTCAGGTGGATAGATGAGTGGACAGGCTGAACTATTAGGTACGTCTATGCAGGGAGGAGTATGCCCATGATCATATATCGGGTTGGCAGACAATGTTTCTACGAGTGTATTTGTGTGGTCTGGAAGAATTCCCAGGTCAATAGTAGAGCTGACAAGGGGCAAGGTTGTAGTCACTTCTTGGCCACAGCCAGCTACCCAGAGGGAGTGAGTAGTTGGACCTGTGGGCTATAGTCACAGGGGGCTCAATTGGCATAACATACTACACAAATCATTGCTCCACTTCCTACTTTGGTGAGTAGAGACTGGGATCTTAAAAGCTGGCAAGCACCCATCAAAATGCAACAATGGGTATCTCCTCATCCAGAGGAAAGAAGAATGAAGAAAACCAAAGACACATGGAAGCAATTAGTCCAAGCAACTGTCCACCATGTGATCCTCAGCCTACAATGACTCTGAGACCAGAAGAACCAGATGGTGCCCAGCTATCACTGTCAACAACTTGCTGGGGATCTTTGTAGGAGATTCTGGATAGAGTGGGAGAACAATATGGAACAAAACTCAAAATCATTAAAGAAAGAAAGAAAGAAAGAAAGGGACCAGGTATGCTGGCCTCATAGAGCCTGATGGAACCTCTGAGACTATGGTCCCTAGCTGCCCTTCAGGTCTGAAATTGAACCCAATCCTGTGGCTTCCAGCTACACAAAAGACAGGCATATGAGCTGAACATTTACATTAGGTAGATACTCTCCTTGGAGAGAACAATCATGGGAGAACAGAAGGGCTGTGTAGGCACAGGGAGACAGCTCAGGGGCAGGAGTGTAAGAGAGGGAAGGAAAGAGGGAAGAGGTCACTATGGGGAGGAAGAGAGAGAGGAGCTGTTGTATTGTGGGAAATTGTAGTCAACGTCATGAGGCAAAGTGTATGTCAGCTGCTGTACAGAAAGTGAATTTGTTCTGTAACTTTCACCTAAAGCAGAATAAAAAGAAAAAAAAGAAATAAAACACTTGAGACCTTCATTTGCTGAAGTGGCATGACTCAAAATGAGAAGAAACCACTGAATTTAAATCCATTAAATTCAGAATATGGAATGCTTGAAATATGAATCCAGGAAAATTGGAAATAGCAAAAAAAAAAAAAAAAAAAGAAATGGAATGCACAAAATTTGATATCCTAGGCATTAGTGAGGTGAAATGGACTGGTATTGGCCATTTTGGATCAGACAACCATATTGTCTACTATATGGAGAATAAAAGACTGAAGAGGAATGATGCCACATCCATCATCAAAAAGAACATTTCAAGAAATACAATGCTGTCAGTGATAGGGTAATGTTCATATGTCTACAAAGAACACCAGTTAATACTACCATAATTCAAATTTATACACCAACCACTAAAGTCAAAGATGAAGAAATCAAAGATTTTCACCAACTTCTACAGTTTGAAATGGACCAAACATACAATCAAGATGCATTGGTAGTTACTGGTGATTGGAATGTGACAGTTGGAAAGAAAGGAGAAAATTGGTAGATGGAAAATATGGGTTAGTTGGTAGAAATAATGCCAGAGATCTCATGATAGAATTTAGCAAGACCAACAACTTATTCATTGCAAATACCTATTTTCAACAACATAAGCTGTGACTATACACATGGACCTCACCAGATGGAATACACAGGAATCAAATTAACTACATCTGTGGAAAGAGAGGATGGAGAAGCTCAGTATCTTCAGTCATGAAAAGGCCAGGGGCTGACTGTGCAACAGACCATCAATTGCCCATATGCAAGTTCAAGTTGAAGCTGAAGAAAATTAAAACAAGTCCAGGAAAGCCAAAATATGACCTTGATTATATCCTGTCTGAATTTAGAGACCATCTGAAGAATAGATTTGATGCACTGAACACCAATGATTGAAGCTTAGGTGAGTTGTGGGATGACATCGAGTATTTCATACATGAAAAAAAAAAAAAAAAAAAGGAATGGGAAAGGAAGGGTGGACCAAAATGGATGTCAGAAGAGACTCTGAACTTGCTTTTGAACCGACAGTAGCTAAACCAAATGGAAGAAATGATGAAGTGAAAAACATGAAAAGAAGATTTCAAAGGGTGGTTCAAAAAAGACTAAGTAAAGTATTATGATGAAATGTACAGAGACTTGGAGTTAGAAAACCAACAGGGAAGAACATATATGGCATTTCTCAAGCTGAGAGAACTGAATAAGAAAATCAAACCTTAGTTGCAGCATTGAAAGATTCTATGGGGAAAATCCATCTTGGAGGATCTGTCTTGGAGGAAATATAGCTGCAATGCTCCTTGGTAGCAAAAATGGCCAGATTTCTTCTCTCATACTTTGGTCATGTTGTCGGAAGGGACCAGTCCCTAGAGTAGAACATCATGCTGGGTAAAATAGGTCAGTGAAAAAGGGGGAAGACCCTCAACAAGATGGATCAAGACATTAGATGGGAGGATGGCTCAAGCACGGCAATGGTTGTGAGGATGGCACAAGACCGAGCAATGCTTCATTCTGTTCTCCTTAAGGTTGCTTTGAGTAAAAACTGCCTCAGCAGCACCTGAAAACAACATGGGAAAAATGTAGAACGACATGGGAAGCAGTGAAAGAAGATGGAAGGAATATGCAGAGTCACTGCACCAAAAAGAATTGCTCTACATTCAACCACTTCAGGAGGTAGCATATAATCAAGAATCGAAGGTATGGAAGGAAAATGTCCAAGGTGCACTGGATGAATTGGTGAAAAACAAGGCTCTATGAATTCACAGAATATTGATTGAGATGTTTCAACAAACTGCAAGTACTCATTCATTTATGCCAAGAAATTTGGAAGGCAGCTACCTGGCTAACCAACTTGTTGTTGTTGTTGTTGTTATGTGCAGTCAAGTCGGCCCTGACTCATAGCGACCCATCCTTGGGTTGCTAAGGCAGTATCACTAAGAAAGTAAATTGCCCAACCTTCCTTCTGAGGAGTGGCTGATGGGTTTGAACCGCCAGCCTTGTGCTCATTACAAAGAAAGGTGAGCCAATGCAATGAGGACATCCTGAACAATACCATTAATATCATAAACAAGTAAATTTTGCTGAAAATAATTCAAAAATGGTTGCAGCATAACATCAACAGGGCTAATAAGCCAGATTCAGAAGAGGACATGGAACAAGGGATAACACTGGTGATGTCTAATGGACCTTGGCTGACACCAAAGAATACCAGAAAGATGTTTATCTGTGTTTTGTTGACTATGCAAAGGTATTTGACTATGTGGATCATAACAAAGTATGAATAACATTGCAAAGAATGATGTTCTGGTTACCTGGTGCCACTCTGACAAGAATATGCCACAAATGGGATGGCCTTAACAAACAAGAGTTTATTCTCTTACAGTTTGGAGGCTTTAAGTCCGAGTTCAAAGTGCCAGGCTCTAGGGACTGGATGAAAGCCCCTCAGCCTTGGGCTTCAGCTCTGCTTCCAGCTCCCGGCCCACTGAAGCTAGAGGATTTTCTTCACTCAGACAGCTGCTGGCTGCTGAGGCTGACAAGCCCAAAGTTGACAAGTAAAAAGGCACAGTTCTGATGTTACCAAACTAGAAGGCAGGCCATTAATTCAAGTCCATTGTAAGTCTGAAGGACGGCAGAGCATGGCAGGCTACTGAATAACAACCTGGCTACATGCAGGATCCAAGTGTGCCATAAGCTAGAGACCATTCCCCAAGCCTTCTGCTTACATACAAGAAACAGACCACATTCCCTCAGGCAGCTACTCAGTTGCTCACAGTAGATCCCACCATGGAGGTGATTACCAGTCTCATCATGGGGAATACTACATCCAGCTGCCCAGCCACTCAACCAGGCCAAGCCAAGTGGACACACAAACTGAACTACCACAAATGGGAATTCCAGAACACTTAATTGTTCTCATGAAGAACCTGTACATCGACTAAGTGGCAGTCCTTTGAACAGAACACGGGGATACTGCATGGTTTTAAATCAAGAAAAGTGTATGTCAGGACTGTAGCCTTTTACCATACTTTTTCATTCCATATTCTGGGAAAATAATCTAAAGAGCTGAACTCTATGAGGAAGAATGTGGCATCAGGATTGGAGGAAAACTCATTAACAACCTGTGATATGCAAATGACAGGACCTGGCTTGCTGAAAGCAAAGAAGAATTGAAGCACTTACTGATAAAGATAAAAAATCACAGCCTCTAATGTGGCTTATATGTCAACATAAAGAAAACAAAAATCTTTACAACAGTACCTATAAGCAACATCATGATAAATGGAGAAAAGTTTGACCTTGTCAAGGATTTCATTTTACTTGGATCCACAATCAATGTTCATAGAAGTAGCAGTCCAGAAATCAGATGTTGTATTGCAATGAGCAAAACTCTTGAAAGAGCAAAGATGTCACCTTGAAGGCTGGGGTGCCCTGACTCAAGCCATTGTCTTTCCAGTAGCCTCATATGCATGTGAAAGCTGGATTATGAAGAAGGAAGAGAGTAGAAGAATTGATGCCTTTGAGCTGTGGTGCTGGGGAAGAATAGCGAATGTACCACGGACTGTCAGAGGAATGAACGAATCTGTCTTGCAGGAAGCACCGCCAACATGCTCCTTAGAAGCTAGAATGGCCTACTTCATCTCACCCACTTGGGGTATGTTATCAGGTGGGATCAGTCCCCAGAGAAGGCCATCATGCTTGGTCAAGTAGAGGGTTAGCAAACATGGGGAAGACCTGCGACGAGATGGGTTGACACTCTGGTTGTTACAATGGGCTCAAGCGTGGCAAGGATTGTGAGGATGGCACAGGCCCGGGCAGGGTTCCTTCTGTGTCATAGGGTCATTATGAAGGAAATGACTCACAGGCACCTATAAGCAACACAACACAATATGTCTAGTACCTCAATTATTGGCATGTTGTTGTTGTTATCTGCCGTTGAGTCAGACCCAACTCATAGCAACCCTTTCTTGGGTTTTCGTGGAGGTATCACTACAGAAGTAGATTGCCCAACCTTCCTTCCGAGGAGTGACTGGTGGGTTTGAACTGCTGGCCTTCTGGTTAGCAGTCAAGTGCCTTAGGCACTATGTTACCAGAGCTCTCATATACATATATATCAAACATTTTGTCCCATGCAACAGACAATAAAAAATGAAAGTCATTTGATAACTAAATTAAACTTTTCATGTTAGCTAAATATTAGTACTGCCCATATTTTGGGGATATTTGCTATGTTAGTATTATATTCAATGTATGCTAGATTGTGTCTGCATGTATACTAAACATTTTAAAGTTATAAATACAGTTTGCAAAACATTGGACATAATACTATGTAAATGCCATATAGTTAAAAAGTAACTTGATTGGATTCATTGCAGTGGTTGACTTATTCAAGTTCCCTTGCTTTGAAACATCACCTGGGACTGGAGTCCCCATTGGCTGTTAACTAGAATATGTGCAAGAGCACATCCTTGTGTTTGTATTGTGGCCAAGAACATTGCTGGGCTTCTTTGCTGAAGTTTCTGGATCAACAGATATGAATGGACAGGATGGTTCTCTCAAAATGGATCCGAGACCTGTCATCTATTAATATAACCTGCCCTTGTCCAGTAACCACTCATGTTGGATCCAATTCCTCATTGGGTGAATGTAGCCAAGAGTCAGACTCAGCAGCCCACCCCCACCTCTTGTTTATTAGAAAGAAATAGTGTACTCCCGAGAGAACCACCCAGAAACCAAACCAAAACCAAACCTACTGACATGGAGTCAATTCTGACTCATAGCGACCCCCATTCGTTTCTAAAACTGTAAATCTTTTTGGAAGCAGATTGCCTCATCTCCCTGCCATGGAGCAGCTGGCAGGTTTGAACCACTGACCTTCTGGTTAGCAAGCTTATGCATTAGGCCACCAGAACTCCTTTACGGAGATAAGGAGTTCCATTGACGTGGGAGGGGATTAGGAAACATGTCACTGAAGGTGTTGGAATGGGGAGGGCGTCGTGGCTGAAACAACCTTGTGTTTGGGTGCCCTCATGACCCAGCACGAGCTTTATGTCCAGCCAGCACATTATCATGCTCTGGAGATGACACGTATTTCACTTCGTGCCCTGCCAGTTCACTTCCCTTGTGGTGCTTGTGCGTCCTTGTCCTGTCTGCTTGGCATCAATGGGTCTTTGCTTTGGTCAAGGGGTGCCCCTGTTGTGTTGATGGCCTAAGCACCTGCTTACTTTGCTTCCTGGAGAATGGATCCCTGGTCAAGAGAAGGTCCTCATGAGGACCAGTCCCCTCAGAGCCCACGGAGATTCATCTGGTCCTGGCTCAGAAGCCAGCTCAGCTGAGCAGAGGAGACCGCAGCCATCTGCAAGGCCTCCGTGGCATTTGTTGCCATCAAACCAATCACAGAGGAATCGTTTGATGTGTGTGTGACTCACAAGTATGGTTCCCCAAGCCACTGTTCTAAATTAGTAGTAGTTAAGCACCCATTGATAGAGGCTTAAAATAAAGTGTTACCCAACGGGCTCCCATTTTAGTCCTGCATTGCCCCAGAAAGCAGAATGGTTTTCCTGGGAGTTTCCATACACTGTGTTCATTTGAGACTTTGCCAGGAATATTTGTGGACCTGTTCATTCTTTCTCTTCTTACTATGATCTAACAACTGTCACAGAGGCATTTTTATGCCAACAAACCCTGATGTCACAGAGGCTTATAGAAGCTGGTGAGTTCTTTCTTTCTTTCTTTTCTCTTTGAGTCTTCAGACTAGAATGCTGATGTCTGAATTAGAGGCAAACGGATTCTTTCAAACCTTCTAAGTGACAAAGCCAGCCTGAAAGGAACACATCTCAAAGCTCAAACTGCTCTAGTTTTCTTGTGGAAAGACTAGGGTCTCCTGAGTAGACCAATTATCAATTACAGTGTAGGTGAACTCCTCCTATTCTGTTCACTGGGGCTGATTTGGTGTCATTAAATGCAGATACCTTGGAAGGAGAGAAAAGGCTTTGCATATCTCATTAATGACACAGAGCACTGGAATGAGTTACAGGATGGGTGAGTGCTAGGAGGTAGAGCTTGTTCAGCTCCTACATTTTAATAAGCACTGAGCCCAGCACTCCTTGTGCTAAGTGTCTGCTAAACCTCTGTGGTTGCCTGAGTCTACCTCGTTGGTACCGAAGTGCAGTTCACCACAGTTCTGGCTCTGCTCCACTTACATTAGCTGCTGTGAAATTTTAGCAGGTCACTCGAGTGCCAAAATCAGCCTTCACTACTCTCAACCTTTCTTCGACCGGATGCTGAACAGTGGCCTGACCTGACTGAGAAAGACCCATGTTCAGGGAGCTGCCAGGGATGCCCTGAGACTCTCGAGGACACATTCAAGTTTATGCATATGGGGGAAGATCTATTTTTACAGCTTCCTTCAAAACACGAATACAAAAAATGCCAACAAACCAAACTAACACCCTTACATTCTCAAAGATAATGCACTTTCAAGAATTCAGAAATTCTATGGCCACTCACACTTACTCCCATCTCTGGACTGGCCACCTGTGAACTAACAATTTGGAATGACAGAGAAGATATGCAGACTTCTATGTTGGCATTGGAAAAAATGAACTGTGCTTTCTTTGTAGCATATGAATGTGATGGTCATCTATTTACTTTTCAGGTAAGACAGCTAGGTTAACCACTGTCAGTGTGATTTACTTCTAAAAGTCATACTCGGTATGACTACTTACTAAGTATTTTCTGGTAATGAATAGAATAGTCTGAGAGCATATTTAAACTTATAACACACACACAGACTCTAAGTCATAACAATGCAGATAACTGCATAAGAAAATGGCAAAAAAAAAAAAAAAAAAAAAAAAAACCCTTCACTTAAAACTACCCTGTAAGGGATATTCATTATTTTGGAGTTCAGGTAATTTACATACATAATTGTTTACTTTATCTACTTAATTCTAAGACTTTGACCCTTAAAACCCAGTACATGAACTTAAAACCCAGTACATGACTGAAATGGCAACTTCCGTTAAGGGGGATGGGTAAATTTGGGAAGGGACAGTGGTGACGGTTTTACAACACGATGAACATAATTTATGTCACCGAGCTGCACATGGGAAGTATGTTGGAATGGCCAACGCTTGGTTACAGACATTTTACTACAATGAAAAACATCAAACGAAACCTTCACTGCCACGTCCTGTTAGACTATGACCATTACAAACACCCAGTCGTTCCTCTTGGCTAAGGCTTGGCTACTTCATTTAATTTGAAGATGTGGTCCTGTCCATGAAAATAGCCTGTTGCCTCATAGACATCTTCTCCATCACTTTTCCCACACCCTACCGCCTGCCACCTTCCTCTCAGCTGAGCTAGCTTGTCCCAGCAGCTCACACACAGACCTCGGGTTCTAGGTGAGTGACACCTTTCAAATATTTGCATTGTGTGTAGCAAAAAGAATACATACCATACAAAGAATAAAATTCACCACACAGACATTGTCAGTGGATAAAAGGACTTCATCACGTTTCTTTCCGTGGGTTAGTCATGGAACTATGACCATAAACAGTGCCTCTCAAACATCAATCTTGGATAGATTTTTTCCCCTAGAATCTGTGAAAACTAAATCCTGCCCTCTGGAAGCATATATGTAGTGGAACTCAATGTCTTAAACATTGTTACTTTGTTTGCTTGGGATTGAGTATCTCTTTGCTTACACATGGGAGTCACTCACATTTTTAGCCCAATCTGGGCTCTACCAGGTCAGAAATCTATAAGGTAATTTAGCACCCCAAATACTTTTCTCACCCAAGAATGGTGAGATTGTGAAAATATTTTTGTTAAAATCTGTACAGAAATACTACAAGAAGCTGGCTTTAACAAACAGACATTAATTATCTCACAGTTTATGAGGCTGAAGTCCGAATTCAGAGCACCATCCCTAGCAGAAGGCTCTCTTTCTGTATCGGCTCATGAAGAAGGCCCTTGTCTCCTTTTATCATCTGCAGGCCTGGCATTCCTTGGAGATCTCCATGCGTCTTGGCATTAATCTATCCTCAGGTCTAGGAGGTTCTCCGAGCAGGGACCCTGGGTCCAAAGAACCCTCTGCTCCTGGTTCTACTTTCTTGGTGGTAGTCAGTTCTGCCCTGCTCTGCTCACTTCTGTCTCTTTGTATCTCTCATGTAATAAAAGGTGATAGCGGGCACACTCCAGGGAAACTCCTCTTAGATCAGATCAGGCGTATGACCTGAACAAAGGTTTTGCTTCCCATGGTAATCACCTTACCACTGATCCCATCAGATCACGTCATGGCAGTGACTGCATCTTTCTATAACTGCCAAGGAGAATTATGGCCTAGACAAGTTGTCACATATTTTGGGAGGACAAAATTCAATCCAAGACAACTTCCAAAGTTTTAACAATCTCTTACAGATATCAGAATATTGTGGTGGCGGGGGCGGGAAGCCACATTTCATTGGTACCAAAGTGTAACACTTCAACTATGCCCTTAGTGTTTGGATGAGTAGGAAGGTCAAGTTTATTACCAGGAAAACTGGGAGAGGGGGCATTGAGCAGAAAGAACCCACTTTCTGTCACAATAATTTGCAAGTTCAGGTGTATAATAATAATTAATAATAATTAATAATGAAGTCAGTGAAGTGCTGACTCAGTACTCAGTCACTACCATGAATTGATCTGATGCGGTCATCCAATCAGTGGTAAGGTGATTACCATGGGAGGCTACACCTTCACTTAGGTCATAAGCCTGATCTGATCTAAGAGGAGTTTCCCTGGAGTGTGCCCTCTATCACCTTTTATAGCAAAACAACCATATAAATGACATAATTACAAGACAACCAAGTTTTGAAATCTTTTTAAAAGCAAGGTTATAGAATCAGAAAAGGAAAAAAATTCCTCAGAGCCAGAAACGTTAAGAAAGGTAATATCCACACAGAGAAGCAAGCTTCATTGTATTTCCGGAGTTCATGTTGGTCCCACATACAGGCTTCATCGTGTACCTATAGTATATGCTGGTCCATGTAGAAGCTTCACCATGTACCCACTGTCCATGCTGTTCCCAGGCAGAAGGTTCATCGTGTACCCACAGTGTACACTCTTCCCATGAGGAAGCTCCATCATGTACCTGTAGTGTATGCTGGTCACACATGAAAGCTTTTTCCTCTACTCATGGTATATACTGACTCCATGTAGAAGCTATGTAGAGGGAAAAATACTAGAATTCATGACCCACTCGCACTTGGATCTGACACCAAAATTCACATTAACTTTGTGGGAAAAAAATCAAGTTAAAGTTTTAGTTTTGAATTGTCATAGTTTAGTAGTGCCCTCATCAGAAGAAAATGAAAATTTTTCTCTGAGGAACAATTTAAACCTAGGCTTTGACAACTTTCTTCTGTAGTTTTGAGAAATATTCAGTTGAAAAATCAAGAAGTCACTTATAGAACTGAAATTATCATCATTTAAATCAGTAACTCAAAGACGGATTAAATAGAAATCACCAAAAGCTGAAGAGAAAAGTCATGAGCTTGGAGGGGCAGTAAGATACACTGGAAAAGGAAAAAAATAAAAGCAAATATTAAAGGCAGATTTAATAATGTAGATTATATTAAATGTATTATGGAATCAAAAAGTCTAACAGATGTGTAATTATAGTCCTGGGCAGAGACTGTAGGGAAAAAGAAAAAGAGAAAATTATTCAAGAGAAAACAGATAAACATTTTCCTGAATCATTGAACAACACTAACTCTCAGATCTGGGAGATCCAATGAGTCCTCGGACCAGAAAGCAAAGTCATGTTAAATGAACAAAAGATTGGAGTTGTCAAAGATTTCATTTTACTTGGATTCACAATCAATGCCCATGGAAACAGCAGTCAAGAAATTAAATGATGTATTACATTGGGCAAATCTCCTGCAAAAGACCTATTTAAAACGTTAAAGAGCAAAGATGTCACTTTGAAGACTAAAGTGTGCCTGATCCAAGCCATGGTATTTTCAATAGCCTCATATACATGTGAAAACTAGACAATGAATAAAGAAGACTGCCAAATTTATGCGTTCTAATTATGGTATTGGTATGGACTGCCATCAGATGAACAAATCTGTCTGAGAAGAAGTACAGCCAGAATGCTGTTCAGTAGCAAGAATGGCCAGACTTCATGTCTCACACTTTGGTCATGTTGTCAGAATGGAGCAGTCCTTGGAGAAAAATACCCTTCTTGGTAAAGTAGAGGATCAGTGAGGAAGAAGAAGACACTCAATGAGATGGGTTGACACAGTGGCTGTGGTGATGTGCACAAGCATGGCGACAGCTGTGAGGATGCTGCAGGGCTGGACAACATTTTGTTCTGTTGCCCACAGGGTCCTCATGAATCAGAACACGTGGCAGCACCTAACAACAACCTCCCGATGAGTCCCAAGGAGGGAGCACAAGAAGAAGTATGCATTTAACTTTACTTCAATTAAACTAAGAACACCAAGTATTTGGAGAACCTTTAAAACCAGAACAAAAAGTTGCTTACCAATACATAAAAATGAGATATACAGCCAACTGCTGGACCATAACCGTGGAAGCCCAAACATAGAGGAATGTTATCTTTAATATTTTAAGGGAATATAAATGTCCTAAAAATCTTATGTTCTGGGAAGATGACAAAGCATTCCTCCAACTCTCACATGAGCTGTGGTCCAAGCCTTTGCCTGCTTGGCCTTCCTAGACATATGCAAGGTCACTAGGG
This sequence comes from Orycteropus afer afer, assembly GCF_000298275.1. Taxonomy (NCBI): domain Eukaryota; kingdom Metazoa; phylum Chordata; class Mammalia; order Tubulidentata; family Orycteropodidae; genus Orycteropus; species Orycteropus afer. Next base: position 2,021,747 of record NW_006921972.1, read on the forward strand.
AGCCAGGGCATGATGAGTCTCTGACAGAAACAAAGAAGGGAAATGAGAGACAAGAGAGAAGAGTCTGTGTGTTTATTCACTCTTTTACACGTAGCTCCTAGAATAGGTTCCACATGTTAGAAACTCAGAGTAGATACAAGAAAGTCAATTAGGTGAACTATAATGATGACATGGTTAGTCTAGGGTGCAAGCATTGACAAACCAAAACCAAACTCACTGTTGTCAAGTTGGATTGGACTCATAGTTGACTCCTCTTTGGGTTTCCAAGGTAGTATCTCTATGAAAGTAGATTTCCCAATCTTCCTTCTGAGGAGTGGCTGGTGGGTTTGAACTGCCATCCTTCTGGTTAGTAGTAAAATCCCTTAGGCACACTGGAGATATATATTAGTAGACAATTCAAGATGTATTTTGGGTGAAAAATTGACTGGATTTGGCATTGAATTTGAAAAGTGGTAGCATGAGAAAAAGGACTGGGTTTTTGTGAAGATTAGAGGAAGAGATATTTGGAGGAAGAACAGTAATTAAGTGTTTGGATGTCTGGACCACTTAATATAAAAGTCATAAAGACCATCGAGGGGCAGGGTTTAGAGAGAAAACAGAAGGATGCTCAGAAGTGCGTCTGGAGAGATGCTGTCATGGATATTGGTCTAGGAGACAAAGTAAGGAAAGCATCAGAGAAGGTCAAGAGGGGACAGTTAGGGCAGTAGGAAAGAAGAGAGGAGAATGTGTAGATAAGTGAGGCTGTCACTAACTGTGTGCTTCTGCCTCATCAGACAGGAGAGTTGGAAGCATTTGTTGGATTCAGTGACATGTCCATCCTTATTGATCACAGTCAAAGCAGTTTCTAAAGTAGTTAGGATTAAATCATCACAATAATAACAATAATACAATAATCCATCATGACCAAGTAGGTTAGAGAAAAGCAAGGCTGCTGTGACAGTTGAGAATCAACTACTGCAATCAACATGATCAGACTGAAATAGAAAAGCCAAACGATCATCTCAAATATATTTGAGAAAAAGCAAAAACCAAACCCAGTACTGTCAAGTTGATTCTGACTCATAGAAACCTGATAGGACAGAGGAGAACTCCCCCATAGGGTTTCCAAGGCTGTCAATCTTCATGGAAGCTGACTACCTTATCTTTTACCTGTAGAGTGACTGGTAGCTTCAAACCTTCAACCTATTGGTTGGCAGCCAAATGTTTTAACCACTGTGTCACCAAGGCTCCTTATTCAGGAAAGCATGTGGTAAGAGTCAACATTCAATCATGATGAAAATTATTCATACATCTGCCAAAGTGAATAATTATCTTAATATGAGAGCAGCATCAAAAACACAACAGTGAACATGACATACAACCATGCAAACATGATAGCTAACACGACATACAATCTTACAAACATGACATGCAATCATATAAACACAACTTCTAACATGACATACAACCATACAGACACAACTGCTAACATGACACACAATTATACAAACATGACTGTTAATGGGACATACAGTCATACAAACATGGCTGCTAACATGACATACAATCATAAAAACACAGCTGTTGACAGGACATGTAATCATACAAACAGGACTGTTAACAGGATTTATAATCATACAAACATGGCTGTTGACAAGACATACAACCATACAAACATGATTACTAACACAACATACAACCATACAAACACAACTGCTAACATGACATACAGTCATACAAACATGATTGTCAACAAGACATACAATCATGCAAACACAACTGCTAACACAACATACAATCATACAAACACAACTGCTAACATGACATACAATCATACAAACATGGCTGTTAACATGACATACATTCGTACAAACATGACTGTCAACAAGAGATACAATCATGCTAACACAACTGCTAACACAATATACAATCATATAAACATGGCAGTTAACATGGCATGCAAACATAAAAACATGACTCTTAACAAGACATGCAATCATACTCTCTCCCTAAGACTGAGAACTAGGTTAGGATGAACACTCTCACCACTTCTACGAATCATCATTCTAGATGTAATCACCAGAGGAGTAGGGTGAGAACAAAGAAACACAATACATACATGGTAGAAAGGCAGAGATAAAACTGTGTTTGCAAATGACATCAGTGTCATATGAAAATCATAAGGAATCTTCAAAGAAGACATTAGGATGAATGCATGACATTTGCAGGCTACAGGATATGAGAACAATATAAAATGTAAGTTGTATTTCTAAATATTTGCAACAAACAATGACAAACTGAATTTTAAAGGCAACAGTTACAATAGCATTAATTGTATGACACAGATAAGGATAAATTGATCACAATATGTGTAAAACCTTCGGGAAGCATGGATGCTCTTGTTTTCTCCATGTGGGAGGGGATGCTACCTCCTGCAAGATGGAGGCAGGCTGGGTGCTGGGGAGAAAGGATGGCTGCCATCGCCCTAAGCCCCAGAGGACGAGAAGAACCCGAGATCTGTGTCCTGTGAAAGCAGCACTGTCTACTATCCAGCCTTACATTCTCCTTGCATGTTTTTCGCCAGTTACACCCAGCCTTCAGTAAATGCTTTGTTGTTGTTTGTTGTTGTTGTGTGCCGTCGAGTCGGCCCTGACTCATAGCGACCACTCCTTGGGTTGCCGAGGCAGTATCACTGAGGAAAGCTTGTTGTTGTTGTTGTTGTTATGTGCCATCGAGTCAAACCCGACTCATAGCGACCCCTCCTTGGGTTTCCGAGGCAGTATCACTACGAAAGTAGGATTGCCCAACCTTCCTTCCGAGGAGTGGCTGGTGGGTTTGAACCGCCAGCCTTCTGGTTAGCAGGCAAGTGTCTTAGCCACTATGCTACCAGAGCTCCCATACTAGATGCTAAATGCTGTCTGGTGTTATCTGAGCTTCAGGGTGTTGGGAAAAGGGTCTGTTGACAAAAAGGTCTGTTGAAGGAGTAGCTAAGGGTAGCACAGTGTCCACTTTCTGAGGCAGAGTGGCGGGGGCCACTGGAATTGCACACCAGTGAAGCACTGCAGTACCCAGTAAAGAGGTGTTTACACCAAGGCCATTGGCCTCACAGGAAGCAGCATAGGGCTGTGACCAGAAGGCTGTAGCAGAGCAGCGCCTTGTTTCAGGACAAAATTGTTGTAGTATTGTGTTGAGTGTGGCTAATCTCTGGTCGTAAGGTTGCTGGGTATGAAGGAGGCTTCATGTACCGAAATAGGAGGACCTGAAGTGTGAACCACTGTGTTATCATAGCATGGTAAGGGTTGGGGTACTTGAGGTAGATGTAGAGATGGGATAAGAAAGCCAGCACTCAGGGAAAGCTGAGAGTGTGAAAAACAACAAATATACCCCAGGCAAGCCAAACCCTCTGCCTTGGAGTAGATTCTGATTCACAGCTCCCCTAGACGACAGAGTGGAACTACCCCATGAGTTTCCAAGCTGTCAATCTTCAAAGGGTGGACAGCTGGAACAGGTAAGGGGAAGCCCAGGAACTGAACAGAATGGTTCTGGCCCCAAGAGTCAGGAAGCAGCAGCAGACAGGGCCGACGGCCAGAACAGGTAGGAGGAAGCCCATGAACTGAACAGAGTGGTTGGAACAGCTAAGGGAGACAAAGTAGTCTGTCACTTTGTCGTACTGTGGTGCCTTGCATGTTGCTGTGAGGCTGGAGGCTGTGTCGGCAAGGGTGCCCATGGTGGACTGCTTCTGGTGGAGCTTCCAGAAAGACAGACTTGGGAGAAGGAAGAGGCCATCTACTTCTCAAAGAATTGACCTGTAAAAACCTTATGAATAGTAGTGAAACACTGTCTGATATATTACTGGAAAACTTTATGAATAGCCCTGAAACATTGTCCATTACAGTGCTGGAAGATGAGTCCCTCAGGTCAGAAGGCACTAAAATATGACTGGGAAAGAGTTGCCTCATCAGAATAGAGATGACCTTCATGATATGGATAAAGTAGAGCTTTCAGGACCTCCATTTCCTGAAGTGGCATGACTCAATATGAGAAGAAACAGCCGCAAACATCCATTAATAATTGGAACGTGGAATGTACGGAAATTGGAAGTGGCCAGAAATAAAATGGAATGCATAAAGATAGATATCTCAGGCATCAGTGAGCTGAAATGGACTGGTTTTGACCATTTTGAATCAGACAACCATATGATCTACTATGCCAGGAATGACAAATTGAAGAAGAATGGCATGCCATTCATCATCACAAAGAGTGTTTGAAGATCTATCCTGAAGTACAACGCTGTCAGTGATAGTGTAATATTCATATGCCTACAAGGAAGGACAGTTATTACTATTATTATTTAAACTTAGGCACCAACTACCAAAGCCAAAGATGAGGAAATTGAAGATTTTTACCAACTTCTGCAGTCTGGAATTGGCCAAATATGCAATCAAGATGTGCTGATTATCATTGGTAATTAGAATGCAAAAGTTGAAAACAAAGAGGAATCACCAATAGTTGGAAAATATGGCCTCAGAGATAGAAATAATACTGGAGATCGCACGATGGAATTTTGCAAGACCAACGGCATTCATTGCAAATAACTTTTTCCAACAACATAAACAGCAGCTATACACGTGGACCTTGCTAGAAGAAGTACACGGGAATCAGATTGACTACATCTGTGGCAGAGGCAATGGAGAAGCTCAATATCTTCAGCCAAAATGAGGCCAGGAGCTGATTGTGAAACTGACCATCAACTGCTCATTTGCAAGTTCAAATTGAAGCTGAAGACAATGAAAATAAGTCTATGAGAGCCAAAATATGACCTTTAATATATCCCCTGAATTTAAAGACCATCTAAAGAATAGATTTGATGCATTGATCACCAATGACTGAAAACCAGAAGAATTGTGAGATGACATCAAGAACATCATCCATGAAGAAAGCAAAGGGTCATTAAAAAGACAGGAAAGGAAGAAAAGACAAAAATGGATGTCAGAAGAGACTCTAAAACTTGCTTTTGAGCTAAAAGTAGCTAAAGCAAATGGAAGAAATGACAAGATAAAAGAGCTGAACAGATTTCAAAGAGCAGCTCGAGAAGACAAAGTCAATTACTATAATGAAATGTGCAAAGACATGGAGTTGGAAAGCCAAAAGGGAAGCACATGCTTGACATTTCTCAAGCTTAAAGAATTGAAAAAAATTAAGCCTTGAGTTGCAATATTTAAAGATTCTATGGGCAAAATATTGAATGATGCAGGAAACTTCAAAAGAAGATGGAAGGAATACAGAGTCACCATATCAAAAAGAATTGTTTAATGTTGATCCATTTCAGGAGGTGGCATATGATCAAGAACCAATAGCATTGAAGGAAGAAGTCGAAGTTGCACTGAAAGCAGTTGTGAAAAAAGAGGCTCCAGGAATTGACAGAATACCCATTGAGATGTTTCAGCAAACAAATGCTGCACTAGAGACACTCACTAGGCTATGCCAAGAGATTTGGAAGACATCTACCTGGCCAATTGACTGGAAGAGATCCATATTTGTACCTATTCCAAAGAAAGGTGATCCTACAGAATGTGGAAATTATTGAAAAATATCATTAATATCACATGCAAGTAAAATCTTACTGAAGATAATTCAAAAAATGATTGAAGCAGTATACTGACAGAGTACTTCCAGAAATGCAAGCTGGATTCAGAAGGGGATGTGGTATGAGGGATATCAGCTGATGTTAGATGGATCTTGGCTCAAAGCAAAGAATACCAGAAAGATGTTTACTTGTATTTTATTGACCATGCAAAAGCATTCGATTGTATGGATCATAACAAATTATGGATAACATTGAGAAAAATGGGAATTCCAGAACACTTAATTGTACTCAAGAGGAACTTGTATATAGTAGACCAGGAGGCTGTTATTCAAACAGAACAAGGGGGCATTGCATGGTTTAAAATCAAGAAGGGATTGTGTCAGGACTGTATTCTTCCACCATGCTTATTCAATCTGCAAGCTGAGCAAATATCTGAGAAGCTGGACTATATGAAGAAGAATGTGGCATCAGCGTTGGTGGAAGACTCATTAAAAACCTGCGTTATGCAGATGACACAACTTTGCTCACTGAAAGTGAGGATAACTTGAAGCACTTACTCATGAAGATTGAAGACTACAGTCTGCAGTATGGATTACACTTCAATATAAAGAAAATAAAAATCTTCACAACTGGACCAATAAGCAATATCATAATAAATGGGGAAAAGATTGAAGTTGTCAAAGACTTTATATTACTTGGTTCTACATCAACACCAATGGAAGCAGCAGTCAAGATATCAGACTTCGTATAGCATTGAGCTTCAAAAGACCTCTTTCAAGTGCTGAAGAGCAAAGATATCTCCTTGAAGACTAAGGTGTGTCTGATGCAAGCCATGGTATTTTCATTCACCTCATATGCATATGAGAGCTGAACAATGAAAAAAGAAGACCAAAGAAGAGTCAAGGCTTTTGAGTTGTGATGTTGGTGAAGAATGTTGAAAGTACTAGGGGCTGCTAAAAGAACTAACAAGTGTGTCCTAAAGAGGGTCAGCCAGAACACTTGTTGGAAGCAAGAATGGCCAGACTGTGTCTCTCCTACTTTGGTCATGTTGTAAGAAGGAAGCTTTTCCTGGAGAAGGAGATCATGCTTGGTAAGGTGGAGGGTCAACGAAAAAGGGGAAGGCTTTCAACAAGATGGATTGACACTGTGGCTGCAACAATGGGCTCAGGTACAGTAAGTATCATAGGGCTGGCACAGGACAGGGCAGTGTTTCTTTCTGCTGCACAAGGGGTCACTATGAGTCAGAGATGACTTGACGGCACCTAAAAACAACAACAACAATCTTCACAGAAGCAAAACCCAAACCACACCCACAGCCGTGGAGTTGATTCTGACTCTCAGCACCCCAGAGGACAGAGTGGAACAGCCCCATAGGGTGTCTAGGTTGTCAATCTTTATGGAGTCAACAGCCTCCTCTACCATGGAGCAGCTGGTGGGTTTGAATCACCAACTTTTGGATCAGTAGCTGAGCATTTATCTGTTGCACCACTAGGGTATGACTCATTTGACCATAGTTCTGAATAAAATGCAAGCAGGCAGACAAACATGAGGCCATGGAGAATTGAAATGCCTAGCTAAGGAGCTCTGGTGGCATAGCGGGTAGGACAGTTGGCTACCAACCATAAGGTCAGCAATTCAAATCCACCACCTTCTCCCTGGGAGGAAGAAGGGGCAATCTACTCCTGTAACGCTCCTTGGAAGCGTACAAATTTACAGCCTTGGAAACTCAATGGGAGTCGCTATGAGTTGGAATTGACTCAGTGGCAGTGGGTTTGGTTTGCTCTGTTTGGCAGCTAAGGATGAGGAAATTTCTCCTGATAGCAAAGGGGTCATCCTTGACAGTGCCAGCTGCGGACTGAGAGGGCTTCGTTTCCAGAATCTAGAGTCCATGTCATGACTGAGATACCAGTTCACAGACCATTGAAAATGTCAGAGAGAAGGCTCCAGAAAGACTTTTCAGTGGTCTCTAGGGTGGTCTCCCTGTCAGTCTGTGCATGGGAACCCAGCTGCTGATGTGTGTAGTACATTATGGATACTCAAAGGACACTATCAGCCTCTGCTCTGGATCCACAGCATATTAGATTCCTCCCTCACGTTCAAGCTTCACTGAGGAGTAAAACGAGGCCTTAGAGTTCCAAACGCCACTTATCTCACCTACAACCCGCGAGGTGAGTGCCCCGTCCCGGTGATAAAGAACCAAGTGGGAAGTTGTGTTTCACAACTGCCAGCGTCCTCAACAAGACCCACCAGTAAGTGATGAACCACTAAGTTCAAGCAGCTTAGATAAGCTTGGCAAGGCGACGGACACAGTGGAGACTGAGGGTCTGAGAAGGTGAGCAGGTGCCTTGTTCTGGCAGGGTGCTTCAGCGAGCACCTGAGTCGGCCCTTCAGCCACACCTACCTTCCTCTGGGACAGCTTGATCCTCTTCCCCAAGTCCTTATTTAGAAATCATGTGTGGTGGCAAAAATGGCTGATTCCCACTCAGCTGCCAAAACTATTTGCGGGCATGATATTGAGCGTCCCGCATTAGGGCAATTCACTCTTAAATTATTATTTTCTGTCAGAGTTAGTGTTCTAAAAAGATTTTGTTTTAAATGTCAAATGCCTGATTCTGCATTCTTCAGTATGGCAATAACTTTTCATTAACTTCATTTTTCATTTTTATCTTTCTCTGAGTGTTGCAGAACATAGCATATAATTGTGAATGTCATGTCATAAAACTCTCTAAAATTATCTGCTCTTATTTTCATTTGACACTAATATTTGATATGTTAAGTTAAGCAGATCTACAGATGTGGGTCTGTGTCATTTTGCCCTGGGTGATAATAACAATTGTCAACTTTGCATTCTTTTTGAATTCACATGGAGACTGACGAGTGAAATTTTTATTTTTATTTTTTTAAATATTTGGTGTGTGTGTAGGTGGGTCACAGAAAGAGAGAAAGAGGGAGAGGGACAGAAAAAACAGAGGGAGAGAAAGGAATGGATATCAGCTGGCACCAGGACTCACAGGATTTCATATTCTTGAGCCATTCAAATGATTTAGGTTTTGCATAAATGATGAAATGTGACTTCTGACTTGAAGCAACGTGCTGACTGACTTCTATTTTAAAAATTCCTGTGGATTTACAAGTGTAAGTGATACACATTTTAAATTGTGTTTTTTATTTTGTAATTTTATCAAAACAATTTCTACCTGGTTTAGTAAATAGAATAAATAGTAAAAAAGGACTCAGAAACGGAAAAAATAAAAATAAAAAAATAAAGGGCCCTGGCAGGTCCCGCAGGTGGGCTCCCTGCAGAGGACCTGCTTTGAGCCTTCTGCTGAGAAGTTCGTGCTGTTCTGCATGGACCCTTGGCAGCTGGGGGGCTGCCCAGGGCTTCTGAGCCGCAGTGGGCAGGAGAGTTGGCCTGCCAGGCTGCCAGCTCAACGGGAGGACAGCATGGTGTGGCCACGTGGCCTCTGGGAGCCTGGTGTCCTTCGTGTTGACAAGAGGGAGCAGTGCGCTGCAGCATGGACTCCGGACACCGTCAGAACACACAAAGCACTTGCCTCCTCTGTGGGAGCCCCTCGGGCCCTCTGCCTGGCCACCCTTGTTTGTCCTCCCCGAAGGACACAGGGCAGTCAGGAAAGCTGGTATTTCTAGCAGTGCCCTTACTGACACTGGGATTAGGCCCGGGAAGTCCATGTGTAGCGTCCTTGACTTCACACACATCACCTAGAATCGTTCCACAGGGAGCAGGAGAGGACCATGTGGGACATGTATGGGCTCCACTGCACTGCTGGGGTCCCCTTATTCCTCGCTGCACAGATCTGAGGTGTTTGATTGAGTGAGGAGAAATACACTAGGGCTGACAAACCCCTTTCACAACAGAGCGAAATAAATACTCCAACCAAGGAGACCACAAAGTGAATTTTCCCCAGAGAGAGCCATTATTTTTAAAACAGTTTTCTCTGTCTCCCTTTCCCCCATTTTTATTTGTACGCCTGGCATCCAGGCCCGTTCCAGAGTGCAGCGGGTGGTCGTGTAGGCTGCCCGCTGCCATCACTCATGCTCGGGGTGAGGGCCGGACCCCCGAGCCCAGATCATCATCCCCCGCCCTGATGCCAGTTAAAGGGGGTGATGGAGGCCGGCCAGCTCCACGGGCCAGGGGCCCAGCCAGTCACCTCCGTTTCAGGTTACACCTCCGTTTCTCATTCCCTTTTAAATGGCAGCTGGGCTGTTATTGGATGCAGACTCCCAGAAAGAGGAGGATGGGGTGAGGGGGTGGTCCCCTTCAACCCTGAAACCAGCAGAAGGGAAGGCGTTTAGCTGTCCTCGTTAGCTGCCCACCCGGAGCGATTCAACGCAGAGAGGCCCCAGGACACCGCCAAACTGCAGCATGGGGCTTCCCAGGCTGTCTTGGATGAGGTGCCGCCGAACGCCCCTTAGAAGGCGCCGTGGCGAGACTTTGCCTCTCTGCTTGGCCCGTGTAACGAGGAGGAGCCAACCCCCGGAGAAGGCCATCATGCTTGGTAACGTGGGGGTCAGCGAAAACAGAGAGCCCCTCAACCAGGACGACCGACACAGTGGCTACAACAGTGGGTCCGAGCATAGCAGGGATTGGGAGGCTGGCGCAGGCCCGGGCAGTGTTTCCTACTGCGGTGCGCAGGGTCGCTGTGACATCGGCACCTCGCTGAGACAATCTCCACGGCCCCAGGGGACGCTGGATGTGTTCGCACCGCCGACCTTTCGGTTAGCAGCCTAGCACCTAACCACTGTGCCACCAGAGCCCCGGAGGCACGGCTGCGTGCCGCTGGTTCCCCCTCATCCCTCACCCTGGAATGGAAGGGGTCTGCCATCCATGGAGTTTGGGGAAAAGGAAACATGGGGCCAATGTCTTCTGTTCATGCTGTCCTCCATGGAGTTCAGTCTCTGGAGGAAAGGAGGCAACCCCGGTTGGCTATGATACTTCGACAGTGCTGCTCACTCCCCTGTGAAACGGGACCACCCATTTCCTAAAAAATGCTGAGCTGAGCGCCTTCCAGATAAGTCTGCTGCCATTGCTCGCCTGAGCTCCGGCTGGCTGACTCCCATCCCAAGGTGGAAGTCCATGAGGATTTTGGGGATCTTTCTCTGCCTCCATCCTTTCAGCCACGCTGAGCTCTGTGCTTCCTCAGACCCCAGGAGTCTGAGGGGCGGGGGGCCCAGTTGTCTCAGATGCTGCACCTAGCAACTTACCTCCTGACCCCGCCCCTTCAGGGCATCCCAGGAAGTTACAAATGGCTGTGCACACCTTGAGAACTACCGTCCTCGGGCCACTTGAGACAACTTCTGCTTCTTCAGGCTTAGGAATACTTTTCTTTCGTGTTTTCTCCTTCCTGGTCTGGTACACGGAACACTCTTCAGGTACACACATTCCGAAGTTAGCCCCGTGTTGCCTTGGGAAACCCTGCCAATTCATCCCACCCTGATTTGAAAGAATATTCTTAACTGTCCTTTCTGGAATCAGTAAAATTGAGCTACAATCAAGGTTGACTTATACCTGTTTTGATCCTGTGCTAAGGCAAAGTCAGCCAGCAGAGGGATCACCGATCGATTCTCAAGGCCATGCTGAACCGGTATCCGGGGCAGGGAAACGGCAGGGACGGCGGAGCGAGGCAATGCTGCTTCTCATGTAAGAGCACACGTTGGATGCGAGGCTCGGCCCCTCTGTTTCCTGCTGTTTCTCCTCTTACCAGGTCCTGGCAGGTCTCAGCTCAGGTTTGATTCTGGTGACTCCTAGGCCACACCCTCTCAAAGCATCCCTGTTGGGCTTTCCACTGCACGTCCAGCACTGACCAGGCCTTCAAGAAGTATCCATTTAACTTACAAACTCATTTGCACTGTTGCAGAGGTCAGGGTTGGACCTCACAGCATCTGCAAGTCCCCAACAGCTGCGCACATCCCCGGTGCTCTTCCAGGCAAGTTTGAGAAGTTTCTTTCAGTATGGTGGCATCCATCAGGGCGACTGGGAATGCTGAGGAATTGCAGACTTCTTTGCATGACACTTTGGATGAAAACGGGCCGGTCTGGAAGCCATGGAACTAACACCCTATTCTAGTGAGATTGTAATAATATTGATGCTGCAGGGCTCTGGGAAACTTGAGAATTAGGTGAAAGGAGAGGGAAGAGAAGGCACATCCAGAGATGGCCCTGAGGTGACACACTCATTGCCAGGAGCCTGCGAAGGGATCTCCTTTAAGCTGCAGAGGCTATGATTCTGATGGGTGAGCTCCTTGTTCACATCACTAAGTTGGACCTGAACCTACCCCCATCTGTTCAAGATTGCACCTGAGTCTCCTGGTGGTTTGCAGGGCTTGGCACAGAGGACCTCCACAGCAAATGTCGATTTCCATCTTTATTTTAACTTTACATTTTGTACTTTTAAACCCACTCATAGCTGGTATAAGCTAGTATAAGCTAGTATAAGTGATGCAGTTAGATCTATCACCTCTCTCTCTCTCTCTCTCCCTATCATCTATCCATCCATCTTTCTATCTCTACTCCTTACTGCCCCATGCCCTGAATTTGATGACAATAACCAATGGTTGCCAGATAAATTTTTTTCGAATGAATAAAATATGGCCAAATTCTACAGAACAAGGTAGAACAAGAAACAAAAAGCAGACAGTGAATGACTGATTGTAGAAGTGCTGCAATATAGTCAAGTTCCTGCTGGTTTTAATTCACATGATGCTGTTTATACCCTCAGGGATAAGAGGTACTGTTTTTAATTCCTTCTAGCACTAGTTATTTAAAACATACTTTATTGAGTTATGTGCTGAGTTTAAACAACTCATACAATTTGGAGTGCTGGGGAGCCCCGAGAGGAAGCACGCGATGCGCGGCATGTTGATCACCTGGTGACGGCGGGCAGGGTGTATGGACCCCACTGTGTCCTCCAAAAACACGCCTCAAAGCCCCACCCCCATGCCTGTGAACCAGACCCTGTTTGGAAATCGGGGCTTCTCTTGAAAATGTTCTCAGTTAATGAGGCCACGGAGGAGGAATGCACGACTTAACTGTAATCCTTTCTGAGTGGAGTCTTACAGAAAGAAGAACAGACACAAGGGCAGACTCATACACGATGTGGGGGTGTCAGGGGGTCCGTGAGAACATGCATCTGTAAGCAGCAAAGGAATGCCAAGGACTGCCAGCAACATCTAGAAGCTGGGAGGGAGGCACGGGGCGATTCATCCCTCACACAAGTCAACACAGCCGACACCCTCACCTGGACTTTCAGTCTCCACAACTGTGAGAGAATGAATTTATGTTTTCTGGGCTCACTGACTCTTAGTATTTTGTTATGCAGCCTCAGAACACTAAGACAGGTGGGACTCTCTCTGTGGGAGGCCGGGAATCGACATCAGCTCTCCAAGAGCCCTGGGAAGCAGCTCCTCTCCTCTTCCACTTCACGGAGCAGGTGACTATTTGATCCCGATCATGCAGAATAGGGCCGATAACAATAGCCACAGAGTGTTTCCGAAGGCTCTTCAGCTCACTGAGGAGCTTATCTCCACTCTTGTGGAAATCCTTATTGAACTAGATTTTGGAAAGATACTCTGTCTGCTTCCTTCCCCACGCATGCTGGGGGATGTCTTTCACTATTTCTGAGGAGAGGCTGAGCTGGTTAGCAGCATTGGGCACAGGGCTGCCCACAAAAGAGATCCAAAATACCCGCATTCCTTACAGAAACAATAGAAGACAGACACAGAGTAATCCCTCACAGACAACCAGACACGATGGGAGAGAGATCCAATAGATCTACTGTCTCAGGACCGTAGTACTGAGGGACACCAGACTCAATTGGCACAGCAAAATACGTAAAAGCCTTGCTCCACATCCTACATTGGTGAGTAGCAACTGGGGTCTTAAAAGCTTTCAAGCGACCATCTAAGATGCAGCTAATGGTCTCCTAGTGTTGGAAGCAAAGAAGAATGCCAAAAAAAAAAAAAAAAAAAGGGGGCATTTGGAAGTAATCAGCCATAGGACATGATGGCCCTCGAGGCCAGAAGAACTAGATGGTGCCCGGCTACCAATGCCAACCACTCAGGAAAGGATCAAATCTGGAGATCCTGGATAGAGTGGGAGGGAAAACATGGAACAAAATCCAAAAACTCAATAATGACCAGAATCACTGGTCAGATGAAATCTGGTGAGACCTCCAACACTATGGCCCTGGAACACGTTCTGCGCCTGGAATAAAACACACCCCGAGGGGCTGGCTCTCAGCCCAATAGTTAACAAGATGTACACACAGACCACTCAACCTGGGATGATGCACCCACCTACTCTATGGTAATACACCCCTTAGAGCAATAGACCATGGGTCACCAGAGGGGCAACATTCACAGGGAGGAAATGAAGGACAACGGGAGTGCATAAATATGAGGGGCACAGGGGGAGGGTTACAGGGTAGGGAGGGGAGGAGACTGGATTAGGGTTGGACATGGCGAATGGGGAGTGAAACTAAATGTCCAGGTAACATTGAATGTAAAACAAGTTCTTAAAAAAAAAAGTGGTGGTGTTGGCAGAGGAGCATCACATCACATGGCAGTGGTGCTGGTTCTGTTCCGTTTCTTCAGCCCAGGGGCTCAATCTCTCTCAGAAAATTGGAAAGAGTTCTGACTTCTATACAAAGTCAGTAACTGCACTGCTGGGGGCACCGGCCCACTCTATCTAAGAAGGGATTCTGCCCCCACCTCATCCTCCACCAATCGGTGTGGAGGTGGCCTCACCTCACGGTGATACCATGTGTGGTAGAGTAGAACAGTGCTCCATTGGGGTTTCAACAGCTGATGTTTCTGGAGTAGACCGCCAGGCCTTCTTCTGAGGCTCCCTGGGGTGGACGTGGACTTCAGTCTCTGGGTTAGCAGTTGAGCACTGAATAGTTTGCACGACCCAGAGAGGTGTGAAGAGTTCCCACTAATCGATAAATTGAATGGTTCACTGATGGAAGCCCTTCACAGACATTCATTGCTTATTTCTTTAAGCCGGGTGGGGTGGAAAGGTTTGGGGTTAGAAGAATTACTGAGACAAAGCCTGGCTACTGTCTTCAGGGACTTGAGTTGCGTGTTCCTCACAGCTCTTGGTGTTTGGGAGTCACGTCCTACCATGGATGCTGGCGTCTACAGTTAGCAAAGTGGATTCATTATTTCAGTCGTTTCTTGTAACAAACCCTATAAGCTAAGACTACAATTTCAGTTTTGTCAGCTCTGGAAGGTGAAGTGATTTGTTGACATATACCCAGTTAGCATGTGACAAAGCCAGGACCCAAAGGTGTTTTTTTGCTCATATGTGTCTACCCTCTAGTTAGGGGTTTACCCTCCTTTCTCCACCCATCCCTGATAACCATCAAATAATATTTCTTTTTTTTTTGTGAAACTCTTTTCTTGACTTCCACAATAGTGGTCTTATATAATACTTGTCCTTTTGTGATTGACTAACTTCACTCAAGGAGCTCTGGTAGCCTAGTGCCTAAGGCACTTGACTGCTAACCATAAGGCTGGAGGTTCAAATCCACTAGCCACTCCTCAGAAGGAAGGTTGGGCAATCTACTTCCGTAGTGATACTGCCTCAGAAACCCAAGGAGGGATCGCTATGAGTCTGATCCAACTCGACGGCACATAACAACAACAAAAACTTCTCTCAGCACAATGTCCTCTACATTCACTCATGTTATGAGATGTTTCACAGATTTATCATTGTTCTTTAATGTTGTGTGGTATTCCATTATGTGTATATAATAGCTTGTTGATCCATTCCTCCACTGATGGACCTTTAGGGGTGTTGCTGTATTTTCCTATTATGAATAGTGCTGCGATGAATATGGGTGTGAATATGTTATCATGCCATGGCTCTTATTTCTCTAGGATATAAACCTAGTAGTGGGACTGCTGAATCGTATGGTATTTCTATTTCCAGCTTTTTAAGGCAACACCATACATACCATTTCCCATAGTGGTTGCCCCATTCTACAGTCAGAACTTAAACCAAAGACTTCCAATCTGTTAAGTCTGTCTTCAAAGTTAGTTGATGACCCAAAGTTGACCTAACCTTGGCTACGTTGGATGCTCATGGGTCATCCAGGAAGAGTATCCCTGTCTTTCCAAAGCAAGGTTGATCATTTGTTCCTTTCACTGCTGTCGGAGCTGACCATCGTCACGATCTTGTGGAATTGTCTACTTGTCTACTTATTTCACTGTCTCCCATCATACTCCAGGATCCTTGGGTGCAGGGACTCTTAGTCATCATAATACCTCCAGTATCTGGAACAGTGTCTGAACAGAAGAGAAGCTCTGTAAATACTTATGGGATGAAGTGACACATGGCTGCCCATACTCAGGAGATGGCAGAGATAGTGGTGCATCTTAAACATAAACCTGAAGCACCATTAACCTCAGATGAAAAGAAGAATATTCCTTTTTCCACTCTACAAGAGTGGAAACTGGTTGTGATATTTCCATTTTCCTCTGCCTTTTGGGTTTGGTTTTGACCCTCAGGAGCTCAAACAGCAGCTCTTTTTTCTATATGTGTCATTAAAAGCAGTGCACAAATACACAGTGGGTTTGTCCTCTCTTTCCCTTTTCATCCCAGAACACTGTGAAGGGGAAAAGGCCAGTCTGCCACAGAATGAGGCCATCTCCCTGGCCTCCATAGCTCCCATGTAGCTGCCTCCATTTGTAGGATATGGTGCAGTGCACAAGGCTGAATGTGGGGGTTTTGTCGGTGCACCTCCTCGTAGCATCGTGGAATTGCAGATGTCAAATTACAACAGACACTTCATGTTCAGCCTGTCATACCACACAGATAAACGGCCACAGTTGTTTAAGCCAAATGGACCTGTGTGGCTTCACAGAAAATATCTCATTTGTTCTCAAAATCAAATCTGTTTATAAATATTTATTGTACTGTGTAGCCTCTATGAATACAAATCTAATTTTGGAAAATATTTGAAGAAGTAGTCATCAGTATTTTTGTCACTACATAGCTTGTCTTGTTGTATTCCAAGAGCATGCCACACGTTCTGGCTGGCAGTGCATTGTGATAATATGGAGACAGAAACAGTGTGTCTGCAAAGATGAGTGAATGGAGGCAACTGAATTTCCAGGGACTCAGTGACTGTGTAATGGAAATACTGCTAACAATTAAAGGGCAAAAGGGACTGAGACATTTTTGCTCTTAAGTGGTCTTAATTAAAGAAATGCTTTATGAAATAAAACAATGTATTAAACCCAAAGAGAATGTTATCTTTTAAATTAAATAACACTTTGAGAATTTTAAAGCATGAATGAACATATTGACATAGTTAATCAACTTACAACAAACACTAAGAAAATGCTGAACTTCCCGCATCCTGTGTACAGCCATCTCTTTGTTAAAAATGTGCCAGAGAATTGGAAATAAAGTGATAATTTATTAACTTTCAGTCAATTTCAGAAATTTCTTCTCATAATAATGTCCTTTAATTATTCAATTTTAAAAGTCCATTGCACATTTATTTTTGATGTATGAAAATATCAAAATTAGTTTGAACTGCTGGCTCATTTCAAACTAATGGATGAATGAATGAATGAATGAATGCCAACTGTACAGTGACAAAGTTTTTCATCAACCACAAAGGGTTACAGAAAAGATGCAGCTTCCTTCTCTTCCTTTGGCTACACAGCCACCATGTTGTGAGAAAGCCCGAGCAGCCATGTGGTGGCCCGTGAGGAGGTGAATGGAGGCCACGAGTCTGTGGCCCAAGCTGGGCTTCCACCCAGGCCAGCCCCAGTTTTCCAGCCACGTGAGGAACAATCTTGGAAATGGACCTTCCAGCCCTCACTGAGCAGCCCCCGCTGCTGTGACATGGAGCAGAGCCTGGAGAAATGATCAAATCAGGAGCCAATAAATGAGTGTTATCGTTTTAAGCCACCAAGTTTTGAAGCAGTTTGACTCGCAGCAATAATTGGCTGTAACACACCTCATTCATTTATTCTTTATGCAACAAACATTTGCTGAGAAAGCACTCTGCCATATAATTTGAACCAAACATGGTTCAAATTATATGGCAGAGTCCTTCCTCTTTCAGATCTTATCGCTCCGTTTTCATGTGCCCTCTTACTTTAGTGTATCTTACAAAGAGGTTCTGTGGGGAAACAGGACCAGTGAGAGACGTATGAATAGATAGACAGAAAGACAGACGGATAGAGAACTAGACAGACAGATAGGTATTACTTTACTACACGGGATTGGCTATATGGTAGTGAGGGCTGCCAAGTCCAAAATTCATAGGTCAGGAGGTACCGGAGCCTTCCATAGGCTTGTGTCCCATGGTCAGGAGATGGGAAGAGTGCAGATGGAGAGAGTGAGTGAGTTCTACCAAAATGGCCTCTTTCCAGTCTCAAGGTAGTCTCAAGCCCTAAAGAAACTTCCCTGTCACTGACTGATGGATCACAATGGAACACATCACAGAAGATCACCTTACAGAAGGGGATTACATCACAGAAGGTGATTGCATGAAAGATGATGGCTTCACAGAAGGTGATCACTCCACACTGCATTGCAATGCGTTCCATCACAGGACAGCAGCTGGTCTAAGGTTGTGCCAAACCATTGAGAGCTGTAACCTGGTCAAGCTGGCACGCAGTGCCTCAGTCCTGACTCCTGACCACTGATGTGGCTTTTCACTCATGCTTGGTCACCCCCTGGAGTCCAGGTCTACTTCTTCTCAACATGTGACCCTGAGTTGTGACCATGCAGAAGCAGAAGACACCACAAAGCTGATGTATTCCCCCATGCATCTTTTCGTTTTCCAACATGGAGTTGATTTTGAGCAAACACTCTGGAAGGGAACGCAAATTAATCTAAATTTGGTTTTCTTCCTGGTTTGTTGAGGATCACCTTCTCTTCTTTCATTACACCCTCCCCCCAACTTTAGATGACACCCGTGTGGGAATGACTCCTAGATGGATGAGGTTAGCCCACTCTCTTCTGAGATTGTATTCATATTGAAGTCTTACAGGCAGCTCAAACTGTGTCCGACCACAATGAAACTCTTGGTTTCTGACCTTTTCCGTTCCTATTATTTTCCATGAAAGTGAATAACATCTCCACACCTACTGAGATGGTCAATCTAGGACTTAACCTTTTACACTTTCTTTCTCTCAATCCCCAGCCAATCTCTCAGCAGGTATTTCTGATCCTACCTTAAAGATTGGCTTTGAATCCACCCATTTTCCTTCATTTCCACTGCCAACATCTTTGTCCAAACCAACATCAGCTTTTCCCTACTCACCTTTGCGCCCTCTGATCTGTTTTCCACACAGCCGCATGACCAACGCTTTCCTTTCTGAAGACATAAATCAAGTAGTGGAACTCACCCATGGAAATCCTTCAGTAGCTTCCTGGGTACGTAGCTCTTCTTTCTGGTCCCTGTCAATCTCCTCTTCACTAACATCACTTTCTATACCTTGTCCCAGGAAGGGAATCACTCGTCTAATAGATATTAATCATCCCCTGTGTCCCAAGCTCTGTTGTAGGTGCTGAGGACTCATCACAGAACTATGTGGGCAAAGAGCTGGTTCTCATTGAGCTTAGATTTCAATGGTGCCAGGAAAGGGTTGGCTCTGCCTTCCAAGCTTCATGGAAAAGAGAAACAATGTCTGTATAATTGGCTGCTGTGATTCCATAATATCAGAACATATCCTGTCAAAGTACTTTAGTGTGGAGTGACATACTTTATGCACTGCTGACTCCCAGGAATGTTTGCTCTTCAAAAGGAAAACTGCACAAACAGAAATCCCAGGACAGAGAGGTGATCCTCCAGTGTGTGAAAGTGGGCAAGGGGACCTGGGTGGTTGTGGGATGGGTGTGGATTGGGATGGGTTTCAGTCCACCATGTAGGTCATTAATCCCTCCTCCTACTCGGATTGAATCATGGACAGAATGCAGTTGTGTGCATAAAATTGTATGCACATGTCCTAGTTTGATCATGTTGCTTAACTTCTTCATAACCCTGAGGTTCCCTATCTTAGCCTAGAAATAATATTACCTTCCTCATAGATTTTAGGAGCTCTGGTAGCATAGTGCCTAAGGCACCTGACTGCTAACCAGAAGGCTGGTGGTTCAAACCCACCAGCCACTCCTCGGAAGGAAGGTTGGGCAATCCTACTTCCGTAGTGATACTGCCTCGGAAACCCAAGGAGGGGTCGCTATGAGTTGGGGCCGACTTGACGGCAAACAACAACAACAACAACAACAATGATTTGTGGGTGTGTGTACATGCATGTCTGTGTGTGTCTGTGTGTGCATGTGTGTGAGTATGAGCATGTACATACATGTTTGTGAATGTGTGTGTATATGTGCATCTAAGTGTTTGAGTTTATTGATGCATGTATGAGTGTGCATGTTTTTGTGAGTATATTCATATGTGAAGGTACATGTTTTGTGAACATGTGGACACATGTGTATATGTGTGCGTATGAATAACCATGTGTGTGCACATATGTGAGCAGCATGTGAGTGCATATGTGTGTGTGCGTATACGTAAGTGTGTGATCATGCATATGTATATGTGGATATGTATATATGAACATATGTGAGTATACATGTATGTTACTATGTACATATGCATGTGTGTGATTGTGTGAAAATGTGCGCACATGTGTGTGAATAGGTATATTGCATGAGTGTGTGTGAACCTGTGCTTGTGTGTGTGAGAGTGTATATGTGCATGTGAGTGTGTGCATGCTTGTGCCAATGTGTGTGTGCATGAGTGCATGGGTATGTGTGAGCACATGAGTCTGGACATGTGTGGGAGTGCCTGTATGTGTGAGTGTGTATGTTAGTGTATATGTGTATGTCCCTGTGTGAGCATGTGCATGCTTTTGTGAGTGTGTAAATATAAGCATGTGTGTGAGTGTACATGGACATGATTTTTGCACACATGTGTGAATGTGTATGTGCAAGTGTACATGTTTGTGTGAGTAAGTATATGCATGGCTGTGTGTGAATGTGTGTGCATGTGTGAGAATGAGTGAATGTGTGTGTGTGTGTGTAAAGATTGAATGAAAAAAACACAGTAAGTGGCCAATAAGCCATGGCCTTTTTTTCAAAACACATGTCATTCAATCTCCAAAAATTACTGCCTGGACCATGTGGCGTCTTTCTCACTCAACAGAGTTGCATCTGAGAGCTAGAAGATGGCTGTCCAGTTCGGTCAGATCTGTTACGTGATTCACCATGCACATGCTTTGAAAGGTGATCACTTACTGCGTGACAGCAGCCTGGCTGTCTGCACTTCTTTCTGGGGGGGTCACAAATGCAGGGGGTACCTTTACTTGAGGTTCTGTGGGCTGAGTTTTCTGGCTCCTTGACTTTTCTCACAAATGCAGAGTTTTCGGTCCAGTAGACTACACATGACATCTTGCTACTAAATTCGCATGACAGTGGTGAAACGTTCCATAATCAGTGACGTGGGATGATTTTCCGCTGCTGACAAGCCCCTGTATTGAGTATGATAACAGTTACTCTGTCTTCATCCACTGCTCGGGTGTAATATCCATCCATTTGATGACCCGGCAAACGAAGCCCAGCACTTCTGTATCAATCTTCATAGAGGGCTGCCTGGTGTCTAACAAAAAGCTTGAAATGAGATCATTCAATCACGCTCGCGGCCGGCTGCTCTCCTGATGGAGCCGGGCTCCTGTCACCGTCCCCACCTTCGCAGAATGAGCACAGGGACGTTAATTGCAATGGAAAGAGCCACCAGCCGTCAGAACGGAGCCAACGTGATAACCATGCAGGAGAGTAGAGAGAAAACGATGCCAGGAATTTCTGGTTAAAAATAAAAATCCATAGTGCAGGTGAGAGGAGACGAGGGGTGGCAGTTCACTCATGTCTTCCAAATACTTCCTGAGCCGGGCAGGGGTCTGCCGTGTCCTGATCCAGGCAGGGGTTTGCTGTGTCCTGAGCTGGAAATTTACCCTCAGAAGGTGCTTTTCTTTCTTTCATTCTTTTTTTTTTTTTTTTGGAAACGTTTAAATGGGGAATTAATTTCAGTTTGAAGAGCAATTACCCCCTAAATATTTTCCCGAGTTTTCCCTAAATATAAAACAAAACATTTATAAATCTGGGAAGAAAACAAGGAGAAATAGAGCATGTCTGAAACCTTCCACACCAATAGCAGAGGGGCAGGCCACGTACACACATAACATATTACTTCTGTGTTTAAATAGTGAAGACAGTGGGTCTGCAGGAATAAAGAGACGCCCAGGCTCACCTTATTCCCCCATTCCTACTCTGCTTTGGGGAGTTTTAACCTCTGAGGAGACCCTCTTTATAAGCCAGGAAACTGAAGGCTCCTCAAGGTGCTTTTGCCTCAGGAAGATTTACGGAGGTCCCAGAGGGTCAGGAATGGGGGAATGAACCCCGGGGCCAGGGTCTTGGTCCCTCCATGCAAGGAACTCTGGCGTGCCGACAGCCACACTGCCAAACTGGCACATCGTCCACTTTCACAAATGGTTCAAAGCTGTGTCTTCTTGTGTCTGTGATAGTGTCCTGCTTGGAGGAGGCAGAAGGAGGCTGAGTGATGAGTAGTTGAACTGAGAATCGTGTTCAGGTGACCTTTGGCGTCCTTGGTCACTCCACATGCCCAGCATCGACACCTATGAGATCACATCCCAGTGGCTGGCAATACCATGGCTTTGCCTTTGGAAGGGAGGGTGTGTTATTGCCGCCATTTCTCAGAATCTTCCCAGAACCACGTTGTGATAACATGAGATATTAGGAGATTTGTCATTTTCAGGTGACTGTCTATCACTGCTGGCCAGGTACCAAGAAATACCATGATCTCCCCCACCCCCCCAAGCAAACCACCTCGTCTTCACGTGTCTCTCGGAAAGCTGGGAATAGATACGTGGCTGCAGTGCACGTGGAGCCCACTCAGACGTTGCTGAGGGGTGCAGTGGGATCCAGGGCGTGGGGGGGGGGTCTGATGGCCTTTGCACATGTCCGTGGCGAAGGACCTGACCCCACTCTAGCTTTCCTCCTCCTGTTTGTGAGCAACACAGGAAAAGGCAATGTTTCCCACCATGTCTTTTGGATTTAATTCTGCCAGCGTTCCCCCAAGAAAGTTCTGGGTGCAGTGTAGGGAGTGCATCCGTGCTGTTCAAACCTTTCTGATTCCTACAGGCAGAAACGAGGTGTGGGGTGGTCAGGGGAGCTGCTACTCCTTTTAAAGGAAAAAAAAAAAAAAATTCCTTCCGATGACATTAAGACTAATCGTGTGTCAATTCCTCAAGGCTGTTTTGTCTTTTCTTTAGGGTAAGAGCCGGTGTGTTGGCGTCAATGCACAGGAGGTTGGGCCCTAAGCCACCACTGTTTCTTATGAAGGTGTGTGAACAAAATCAGTGTGTCTGTGAGTCCAGGCTGCTCCAGAAGCTCCGTGTAGCAGCAAAGGTTCTCCCAAGCTCCTCACAACCTAGTGTCCAGTTTTGCAATGTCACCCATTGTTTTCAATCACCCCAAGCCCCACCAACTCAGTCTGACTCATCGCATCTGCTAGCCGCCCTGGTGGACAAGCAGCTGCACTTCAGAGGGAGTGTGGATGAGCTCGGCTGTCCTCGTGAAATATGGTCCAATCAACAGCCAAAGTTTTACTTGTCAGTTTTGATATATCCGATAATCGCTGTAGGTTGTTCTGCAACGTCCAATGTTCTGTGAAGATGGGCTTTTCATATTCTTTATTGTTTTTTACTGACAAAACGTTGCCTGGACTTCTGCAGTTTTCTGAAATGAAACAACGTGGAAACAATCTATAATGCAGCCCTCACGGACTGCCGATGAGCCGGCCCGGTCCTGTGGCAGCGCTGGCCGGGCGTTAATGAGTTCCTGTTCATTGATCTCTCATAAGCAGTCTTGGTGACTGAGCAGAGCCCACAACCCAGCCCCTAACTCATCGGTCCTCGCTCAGCCCCATGCCAACCCAAGATGACATGTCCTCGCAGAGTCCGGCGTGACAGAGAAAGGATAGAATTAGGTCTTTGCAAAGTATGGGACTCAGCTGCTGGGCTGCACGTTTAGGTTGCAGGTGACAAGTCCCTTCCATAGGGAACCTACTCGGTTCCTTTTTCCTCATGTCATGCGGAGACAGTGTGTCATGCAAAGTATGGCTGGACTAGTTGGCAAATTCCAGGACTCGTGGAAGCAGCCTTCGCTATGCCTTCCCCGAATACACACACTCACACACCACACACTCATACATACACACAAACTCACACATACACACAAACTCACACATGACACATTCATACACACACACCTACACACCACACACTCACATACACTCAAGTATACACGAGACACACAACACACTCTCATACACACTCACATACTCACTACACACATACTCACAAGACATTCACACACCACACACTCACACAAACTCACATACCACACACTCACACCCCCCACCCATTCACACACACATACACACAAACACACCACACTACACACATACACACAAACACACCACACATACACACAGACTCACGACACAGTCACACATCACACATTCACACACACACAAACTCACGTGCTACTCACTCACCACACACTCACACATACAAACATATACATGTCAAAACACATCATACACTCATACATACACACACTCACATACATACACACCACTCACACAGACTCACAGACTCACATTCAACACTCACACACACATACCACAAATTAGCACATAATAGCATGCTACACACTTATATACATGAACTCACACATAATCACAAAACACACATCACACACTCATACATACACTCACACACCATACATTCTCACATATATACACACTGCACACTCATACACACAGACACACAGACACACACATCACACACATCACACACAGACACACACCACAAATTAACACACAATCACCACACACTTACACACACAAATTCACACAACACACCCATAAACAAAACATACCCACACCCACTGACACTCTACACACACATCATAAACACACACCACACACATATCACACACAAACACACACACATTGACTTGATACCCTCACAAACTCACCTACCACACACTCACACATCACAAATCCACACACTCACACCCATGCACACATATACACATTCATACACCACACACACACACACTCACACACGTACACATATTCACATACACAATACACACTCATATACTCAAATTCACACCCCAATACACCACACACCCACATAGTCACACACATTGACACACAACATACTTATTCACACAAACTCACACACCAGATACTCATTCACACAAATGCATACACATAACCAACTCACACTCACACACATACCACACCCTAATTCATACCAATGTACACTCACACACCACACTCACACACACACACACTCACACAACACACTCACATGGACATAATGCACACTCATACAGCACACACTCACACACAAGCTCATGCACACATACCCACCTACCCACACACATACTTACACACTGACATACACAAACTCACACATTAATCACAGACTCACAACATATATTTACACACATGCATTACATATATACACCATACACTGCACACCCGGTCATACACACAAACTCATTCACTCACATATGTACACACAACACACGTTTTCAAACACATGATCAATACTCACACATATGCACAATTCATACACCATATCCTCACACTTACACCCACTGACACACAGTGATATGTCACACAGTTACACACACCACTTAGATTCCCACACTCACATATCACATTCAGACCCCCACCTTGACACTCATACACTGCACACACTCTCACACACACAGTCACACACACATACCACTCATACACTCCCACACATCCACACACTCACACATCACAACATGCTCTTACACACACTCATACTCACCACAACACACAGCTGCTGCCACTCTCACTCACACACTCACACTGTCACACGTACACACTCAGATATTCACACCCATAACTTACCACGACATACAAACATGGATACACACACTGTCACTCACAGAGATACACTCCACACAACTGGCTCACAACCCTCCACACTGATGAGCACACACGTGTTGGTTCTTGTAGAGGACATGTGTTCATGTTCCTGTATGTGTGTGTATATTAGACACATATTCATGCCATTCTTATCATTCCATGCACCAAAAAAGAAAAAACAAACTCACTGCCATCGAGTTGGAAATGACTCATAATGACCCCTCCTTGGGTTTCCGAGGTGATATCTCTACAGAAGGAGATTGGCCAATCTTCCTTCTGAGGAGTGGCTGGTGGTTTGAATCGCCAGCCTTCTGGTTAGCAGTCAGATGCCTTAGGCACTACGCCACCAGAGCTCCCAACTCTATTTCCTTGCCTTGCTGCGTCGACTACTCAGGACACACAGGTAGGCCCAGGTAGGCCAGTAAGCTCCGTGGCTCGTCAATGACTAGAATGGACCTCCTAGGTGTGAGAAGTCCCCGTGAGGGAATGACTGGCATTTCTCCCGACTTCTGCACAGCAGTTAGCAGGTGTGAGTGGGTGCTCGTCACACACATGCCCTGCTGTGCACCCTTGCCTTACTCTAGCGGACTTTCCATTTCATCCTTCCTGGACTTCCTACTCACGCGTGTCAGGCATTTCTAAAATGCATTCTGTGCAGATCCCTTCCATAGATGGCTGTTTAGGAACACACATCTCAACATTAAGAAACAGAATCTTAGTGACACCACTGTCTTTTTTACAATGAACAATAAAAGCAAGTATAAGAAGCATAAGGATCTCTGGTGGCTGCTAGCCAGAAGGTCAGTGGTTCAAACCCAGCAGCTGCTCTGTAGGAGGAAGATGAGGGAATCCACTCCTGAAAATATTGACATTGTTGGTAACCCCATGGGCGTTTTGGTGATAACGAGGGTGGGAAAACCACTTCCATCCTGCAGGGGAAGCTGCTAGTTAGGTGAGGACACACCAAATTCCAGGGATGTGCTCTTAATGTGACTTCAGTCAATTCACACAGCACTCCATGAGAGCAACTCCCACATGCCAGGTGAGGACACTTAGCTCAGAGCAGTGTCACCAGCCCAGGTGAAGTGGGAGGTCTGATAGGAGTCATTTTAATGTGTCATGACAAACTTCCTTGGCTTTCTGTATAACGATGTTGAAATTAATAATAACTATTAATTATTATTAAGGCATTCAACTGTGTGGATCATGACAGATCAAGGACAACGTTGTGAAGAATGGGAATTCTACTTGATTGTGCTTCTGAGGGACCTGTTCACAGACCAAGAGGCAGTCATTGGAACAGAGCAAGGGAACGCTGCATGGTGTGAAATCAGGAAGGGCCTTCGTCAGGGCTGCATCCTTTCACCATCCTTATCAATCTGTATGCTGAGCAGATAAGCCCAGAAGCTGGATTACATGAAGAAGAACATGGCATCAGGGTTGGAGGAAAATCTTTAACAACCTGTGATATGCAGATGACACAACCTTACTTGCTGAAAGTGAAGATGACTTGAAGTACTTACTGATGAAGACCAAAGACTACACCTTCAATGTATGGATTACACCTCAACATAAAGAAAACAAAATCCTCACAACTGGACCCAGAAGCAACATCATGATAAATGAAGGAAAGATTGAAGTTGTCAAGGGTCTCATTTTATTTGATCCACAATCAACACCCATAGAGGCAACAGTCAACAAATCAAATGATGTATTGCATTGGGAAAATCTGCTACAAAAGGCCTTTTTAAAGTGTTAAAGAGCAAAGATGTCACTTTGAGGACTAAGGTATCTCTGACTGAAACCATGGACTTTTCATTCACCTCGCATGCATGAGGAATGTGGAGAATGAATAGGGAAGACTGAAGAAGAGTTGATGCCTTTGGATTGTGGTGTTGGCAAAGAATATTGAATACACCATGGACGGCCAGAAGAATGAACAGATCTGTCTTGGAAGAAGTGCAGCCAGAATGCTCCTGAGTAGTGAGAATGGCCAGAGTCTGTCTCACCTACTTTAGTCATGTTGTCAGAAGGGACTAGTCCCTGGAGATGGACATCACACTGGGTAAAGTAGAGGGTCAGTGAGAAAGGGAAGGCCCTTTTGAAGACCCTTTATGAGATGGATTGACACAGTGGCTGCAACTACGGGCTCAAGCGTAGCAAGGACTGCAAGGATGGAGCAGGACTGGGCTGTGCTTCCTTCTCTTGCCCGTGCAGTCACTGTGAGTCAGAACTGACTAGATGGCACCTTGTAGCTACGATCATTGTTCTTTCTCTCTCAGACTAGGAGCTCTGCCCAGGGGCCCCTCTGCCCAGCCAGCTTCCGGTCAGCATCTTGGGCTGTCACTGTGGGTCAGAGAGCACCACGGCACCATGTTGGTGCTGTTGGCCCCAATTTCTATTTTCTTGTGTTAAAACCAGTTGCTGTCCCATGGACTTCAATTCCTGGCAAGCCCACCGGTCAGCAGAGCTGTGGGCCCAGACTTCTCAGTGGCTGGAGTTTCAGAAGCAGGTCACCAGGTCCGACTTCCAGTTTGGCTCTGGGTGTGCTCTAGCTGCCAAGGTTTGGGTTAGTATAGCCAGACTCTGAACTGTGTGTGCCAAGGGGGACCTTTAGCAATTACAGATCACAGAAAATCACGGTGGACATTCTACGGCTATGTGAAAAGGTGGTGGCAGCTGTTGTTGTGTTTTTGTTACATTTTTGAACTTTTGGTCAAATGGATAACTTATTACAATAAATTATTACTGTACAAGACATATGCTTCCAATTTATCAAAGCTATTCCAAAGAAAGTCTACATACTCATGAGAGGTTTCAACTCTTAAACAAACAACTGAAAAGAAGGAAAACTCAGCCACAAAATTGTGGAGTACATTGCTGCAGCACACTTTAAAATTTCAATAAAGTGTCTAATGTTTAGGCAGCATATAGGTAAACGTGGATGCGTAGGCTCAAGGCTACATATGCAGCCCTCCAAGTCAGTAGAAAACCAGTATCTTTTTTTTTT
>NW_006921972.1:2054602-2076881 GCF_000298275.1 Orycteropus afer afer
TAACCAGAAGGCTGGCGGTTCAAACCCACCAGCCACTCCTCAGAAGGAAGATGGGGCAATCTACTTCTGTAGTGATACTGCCTTGGAAACCCACGGAGGTGTCGCTATGAGTCGGGTCCGACTCGATGGCACATAACAACAACAACAACAACAATTCCATTTTTGGTGTTAGGACCTCCTTTCTGAAAAAAAAAGAAAGAAAGAAAGAAAGAAAAAGTTTAAAAAAAAACAACCACACATAAAAGGAGTTAAAACTGAGCCTAAAACAGTTGTGGGAAAGAGCGTTCCCACTTGTGGGAGATGGTCTCCAGGGCCACAGAGACACAGCCTGGTGTCCTTGGTAGCAGTGCATGGGGCAGCTGCCCTATGTACGAGCCAGCCCTTGGTTTCTGTGACAGCACAGGGTAAGCCTGCCTCCTGGATCTGCTGCTCCATCACATGCCTGGAGTTCTTTTGTTTTTGTTGGATCACAACCGTGTAGGTGAAACTCCACATGATGAGGAAGGTTCCTGCAGTCAAGGAGCTTGATACGTCAAGGCCTGCTGCTAGAAGGAGTAAGTGTCCGCAGCACACAAGTGTTCACCCATCTTGCTCAGTTAGATCTCGTAACCTCACAGCCAGTAGTCAGCACACCAGATGGGCGTAAATTAATGTTACAACCACAATACAGGCATTGGTCTTTACTGACCTTTTGGTGCTTGAATTTGTAATCTTTACTTTGCTCTAACAGTTGTGATGCTTAATTTAGTCTTTTTTTTTTTTTTTAAATAACATAACAAAACCAACAGGGCCTTATCTTGTTTGCGTGTAAATACACGGGTAGCAGTGGCAGGGCCACCTCACTGACTGTATGAATGGAGGAAGGTGATGCTGGTAGCTTTGGCCTTTGTGCAGCTGAGATAGTTTTCTGCTTTGACCACAGCCGGTTGGATTTTGTTCTGTTGTCTGGAAATTTGCAACTGAAAAGACATGGAGACTATATTTCTCTAAAAAGTTTTGTATTTGGCAGAACATTAAAATAGTATTTCTTCCCTCAAAAATATTCTTAGAAATCATACTGACTTGGTTTGATCTCTGGTTCATGGTAATGGAGTTCAGTAAGACAAAATGTTTGAGTCATTGGGCCACTAGCCCTTAGAATTCCACCAGTGCCCTCGATATGAGGAAAGACCATGGGTGCTGGGTTTAGTAGGATGCAGTCTCTGATTAGGTGGCTGTAGTTCTTTAAAGGAGTCCTTTGGTGGCACACATGTAGACTACTAACCGAAAGGTCAGAGGTTCAAGCCCATGTAGTAGTGCCTTGAAAGAAAGGCTTAACCGTCTATTTCTGAAAAGTTGGCCACTGAACAGCCCGCTGGGCACAGTTCTACTCTGACGACATAGACCACCATGAGTTGGAGTCAACGTGAAGGCAAAATGTCTGGTTTATTTTCATAGTTCTTCTTAGGTAAACCAGATTCTTAGCCAGGGACTGTGATGTTGAGGGGGCTAGGGCCCACCAGAGTTGGGGGGGGGGATGAGGCCTGCCTGTATGAAGCAGCACCTGGTGTATGTGGGGCTATGTCTTCTCTTGTGTCTGATGGCAAGGGCCCTCCTCGACCCCCTCCCCTTCTCAGCCTTAACTCCTTTCCTTTATTCACACTCTCATGACCTCGTCCCTCCTGTCCCCCTCCTCCTTCCTCCTCTAGTCAAGTCCATCTTCTATCTGGAATAAGCAGATGATGACAGGGCCTAGGGGACAGAAGGAACATCATTCTGCCCATGTCTTGTCACTGCCACACCTGGCAGGCATCACTCACAGAGCTCTGCATGCGAGGTGCACATCTCTGCCTTGCTGTCCCAGAGATGGGTTGGGAACATGAGCACTGGGAAGCCAGGAGGGGAGGAATGGGGACACTGGCACAGTTTGAGATACTTACTGTGCTCAGGGTGATAATGGACACATCCCAGACAAACATGGAATGCACTTCATTTGGTACTTGTAGGAAGGGCTGTTTGCTTCTGAAGGTGTGGAACTTATGTATCTAGTCACTGAGAATGGGGAACCAAGGTCTCACTTCAGTTGCTGATACATGTCACAAATCCTGGCTGAGCATTCCGCAGCTGCAGGCTTGCTTACTTCCTCCACGCTTCTGTCCATAACATGCTCCCACTGAGTGACACTTTGGGAGGGCCTACATGGAGGGGCATGTGACCCTCAGACCAGGTCCAAGCTGTAGCCCTGCTGCTCATTAAAGGCCCAGCTCCCCACACGTTCCTTAGGGTCTGTCCCCTTCACATCCCTTAGCTGCAATGAGAAGACTTCCTTGCCATTCGCAGGAACTTTACAGGGTCTGTGTGGTGCAGTATGGGAAGGGCTTCATGAACCATGTCCTGTTACTATTTTGCACCACTTATCGCACAGGAAGAACTTGAGAACCCATTCCCCTGCAGCTAACACTTACATGTCAGGCCTTGCAGTGAGTATTTAGTGGGTGTGCTGACCCATTTTGTCCTACAGGACCCAGGGCAGAGTTGGAACTCAGAGCGGATGGTCTGTATCCCAGCCAAGACTTCCTCTTGCTTCTCTCCTTTCTCCACTCTAGTCCATAGGTAAGAAAGCCTCTCCTTCAGGAGGGTAAGTGGCTAAGTGGAGTGTAGACACATATGAACTTGGGTGAATGGAAAGGCAAGGTACGCTAAGGGGGAGGTCAGCACACAATGATCCAGGTGGTAGGAGACACAGGGAGGTGCAACAAAGATAAAGGATGTTATGGCCACAGTCCTGTGGCAGCAGCAATAACAAAACCCGATGGGTGGATACACAGACGGACACGCAAGCTGAATGGGGAGGGAGACGGGTGGGTCCACACCCACAAACATGTAGGCGTGACGGCCAATACTTCTATGTACGCATTTATATGTACTGCAACCCTAAGTATGGAGTAGGACACCCAGGGGCCGAGTTACCAGAATGTCTTACCCATAACCAAGTAACCATGTGAGAGAGCGAGCTGCTGCCTATGGAGGCTGGGGGCCACAGTCGGGGGCACCAAGGGCAGCGGCATAACATAACCCAGAGAGACAATGCTCTCTACCCTACTCTGGTGAGTAGCGACTTGGGTCGTAGAAACTTGTGAGTGACCATCTATTGGTCTTTCTCTGTCCAGAGCAAAAAAGAGTGAAGAAAATGACAGATGAAAAGAAGCAATTAGTCCAAAGGCCTCGTGGACCACACGAGCCCGAACCCCATGACTCTGAGACCAGAATAACCAGATAGTGCCTGGTACTACTGCTGACCACTCTGATGGCGATCACAGTAACATGTCCTGGGCAGAAAGGGAGAGGAAAAAAAAAGAACAAAATTCAAAATCATATAAAAGACCAGGCTTCCTGCTCTGATAGCGACTGGTGGAACCCCTGAGATAATGGCCCTCCAATACCCTTCAAGCTTGGAACTGAACTCACCTCCTTGACTCAACCTCAGACCTATAAGGTGAACAGTAACATCAGGAAAGTGCAAACTCCTTAGTACAACCAACCCTATGAGATCAAAAGGGCAGCATGTGACCAGGGATAAAGCTCAGAAGACAGGAAGGGAAATGGTAAACAGGGAGAAGTGGGAAGAGGCTGTTCCATTGTGAAGGCTGCAATCAATGTCACCAAACAAAACATGA
Organism: Orycteropus afer afer; assembly: GCF_000298275.1. Taxonomy (NCBI): domain Eukaryota; kingdom Metazoa; phylum Chordata; class Mammalia; order Tubulidentata; family Orycteropodidae; genus Orycteropus; species Orycteropus afer. Next base: position 2,058,259 of record NW_006921972.1, read on the forward strand.
TTGAATTGTTGAATGGAAAACCAATTTCTCTATAAACTTACCCAAATCACAGTAAAAAGTTATTATTATTATTATTTTAGAAAAAGAAACAGAATAAAGAAGACTCACCCACACAGAAAAGTGATTCTCTTATAGCAGAATGTCACTGAGATGACTTTGGTCCCTTCACAGGGACTAGGCTTGGAGTGGGACAAGTGTTTGGGGATATTCATGTTGGAAGGGAATTAAATGTTAGCCCCTCCTCATCTGCCAGTCTGTCCTTGTGTAGTGGCTGCATGTAGCTGCGATGCTTGCAGTTGTGCCATAGGTATTTCAAACTCCAGCACGGTCTGGCATGGTGGCTGGTTTCAGTGGGGCTTCCAGCCTCAGGCTAGGAAGAAAGGCCTGGTGGTCCACTTCCAAAAATTAGTCCATGCCAACCCCATGGAGTGCAGCAGAGCGCAGCACAGCAAAACACAGAGGATCAGAGCGCAACAGAGAGGCACCGAGCGCAGCACAGCAAAACACAGAGGATCAGAGCGCAACAGAGAGGCACCGAGCGCAGCACAGCAAAACACAGAGGATCAGAGCGCAGCAGAGAGGCCCGGAGCACCGCAGAGCAGAACAGCGCAACAAAGCAGAACAGAGTGCTGTGTGACAAAGTGGAGGATGATGAGCCCAAGGCCGGGAGGCACTACCACAGCTGTAACAATGGAGGCCAACCTGCCGGTGGCAATGCAGACGCTGCCTCATTCTGTTGGACACGAGGTCCCCGAGGGCAGGGCCACCTTGACAGCAGCCAGCAACAGCACTGAGTCATCTTAAACTGCAAGCCCCAGTTCAGTGGAAGCATCGTGCTGGGCACTCAGTCATGCCTACAATTTTCAGTGTTCCGGTGTTTTAATACACAATTTCCACACCTTGTTGTTGTAATGCTAACACTATACTTACACACAAGTTGGTATTTTTCAATTAATGCTGCACAACGGCTCCCATATTGGTAGCTTTCGTACCCACCACTTTTTAAAACATTAATACGACTAATAGTTCTATCACTGGCCATATGTGGATATTTAACTTGATCATAATTTAGAACTAAGACAATTCATACTTCAGAAAAGCATTTATATTTTATATTGTAGTTGTTGTGTGCTAATGAGTCAATTAACAGTGACCCCATGTGACAGAGTAGGACTGCCCCATAGGGTTTCCTAGGCTGCCATCTTTATGGGAGAAGAACACCAGGTTTTTCTCCTGTGGAGCTGCTTGGTGGGTTCAAACCACCAGCCTTTCAGTCAGCAGCCAAACGCTTAACCACAGTGCCACGAGGGTCCTGTGCTCACTTCAGAAGGCACAGTCAAACCCTGACAGCTCAGCAGAGGCCCTAGGAGCTTGATGCTGTGTTCTGGCTGGATGCTCAGTGTTGCACAGCCAGGAAAACCGTGGCGCCTAGAGCCAAGGACTGGCGTCACCCCAGCTAGTGGCGTGGAGCAGACACCTCGTCTGTTCGCTCCCTCTCCCACTAGGCCAGCTTCAGGGAAAGGGTTTTGGAGATGAACACAGGTGGATCTTGGAGCACATACTGCGTCCAACTGTTGGGTTCTCTGTGCACATTGCCCACACTTAGCTATGTGTCTGTGAAGGAGTTCACCCTCATCACTAGAGGACACATTTTTCCAGGGCCTCCTTTTCTATTTAAGATCATAGCCACATGGTCAGAGGACAAGCTCCAGTCAATATGCGTGGGGACACTTTATCTCGGTGGCTGGTGGTTCCACACAGTGTCTACATGGGAGGAGGGGAGGGCCTCAGTCTGCCTCCAGTTGACTGGAGACTGGGACCACCCAGTGGTCCTGGCATCGTGATGGGCTCACGTCAACCCCATTAACCGTTTTCAGCTCCTGTGGACGACCTTGCCCACTCCAACCCTAAGAGCTCATCTTGCAACAAAGATGAGGTTGGTGGGATTTGCAGACCTGGGCCTCTGGGATGACTTCTTGTTGGTGTGTGCCATTGAGTCAATTCAGGCTCATTGTGACCCTACAAGACAGAGCAGCACTGCTCCCTCGGGCTTCTCTGGGTGGTAATCTTGATGGGCGCAGACTGCCAGGTCTTTCTCCTTAGAGCCACTGGGGGTTCCATCTGTCAGTCTTCCCATCATCAGGATTCTGACTTGGGAAGTCGCTAGATAGCATTTAGTCAATTTTTTTTTTTTTTAATAACCTCCTGGTTCTGGGCAGCTGTGGCTTGTAACTATTGATGTCCATTTTCCCTTCAGTTGTATCAGTTCAAATCATTAGCACAGAAATCACCAACTATCACTACAGCATCCACCGTGTGTGTCACTGATGAAACTCTGGGACAACAGTCCTGGTGACCTGCTGCGGTGACAAAGCCCATCACACAGGGGGCTTTGACAGCAGAAATGTATCTTCTCATAGCTCTGGAGGCTTCAAGTCCAAACGAGGGGCCCCCTGTGCCACCTTGGGGCCTGGTTTCCCGCATATGCCAGAGACCCTTGGTACCTGTCTTCCTGTTTGTTCTGCTCTTTGTGTAAAACACCAGGCAGAAGGAATCAGGATTAGGACTCACCTAACTCTGCTGTGACCTCAAAAACATAACAAAGGAAAATGTCCTTTCCCAAACAGAGCCACATTCACAGGTGGTTGGAGCTTAGACACCACTTTGTGTGGAGACATAGTTCATCCCACAGAGTGTAGGTGGCTGACTTACTGGACTTGCCGTCCAATCAGAGCAAAGCCCCTGCCTGGTCTCACTGATTTTTTTTTTTTTTTTTTTTTGGAAAGTCCCTGTGGACGACGTTGCCATAGGGGAATATTAAAGCCTGAGCATCCCTGTCTTTGGATGGGGCTCAATGTGGAGTAACGTGGGCGGCATGTGAAGACACCTTCCCCAGCGTGGCAGATCGCGGGCTAAATTGTCCGTGGTATTGGGAACTCGCAGGTCGTTGACTATCCCAATTTAAATTAGGCAGCACAGGACATTTCTAATAATTAATACTGTAATAACACTTAATGACGTGCACTCATGCAATCTGAAAATCCAGCTAACGGTGCGGTTTTAACGATTGCTCATACAGCAAGTTTTAAATGTGCAAAATGCTGCCATTTCAGCACCGCCATGCCAGGCAGGAGACCCTGCCCGTGGGCTCTCGCTGACCCCGACCCGAGCCTAGATGTGGGGCGGCAGCAGCAGTGGCCATGTCCCCAGGGACCAGCTGCAGTCTGAAGTGGGGGCTAAGGCGGAGCGTGTGCAGGGAAGCCGTCGCTGGCACTCGCTTCCAGATGGGATACGTTGGAAAGCCGTGATGGTAGTCACTGGAGAGGAGCGGAGAAATTGGAAACAAGGAGCGAGATTGCAAAGACTCACAGACGCCATGAGAAACGAATGAACATTTTGGAGGCCTGCCCGGTCGGTAGCAGAGTCTGCACGGACCTCCTCTCTGCCATCTCCCACGTTCTTGGAGCTCATCTGCAGACACCGAAGGCCAGGCTCTGCCGGAAGTGCTCCCTGCGGACCGGAAGTCGGCTGAGAGCGGCGCTGACCTTCCTGTGGGTGGTGTTTGGATGGAAGGCACAGTGGATTGACACCAGCCATTAGCTCTGCAAGAACACGGAGTGAAACCTGGATTTAAAAATGTGCATTTTCATTTTGCCCTTCTATCGGACCCTGAGAGCCATTTTAGGATTTTACCCACCAGTAAAAGAAGAACAAGGAGAGCCGAGAGGAAGGAAGGTACGAGGAACGCCATCCTGACGAAGGCTCGTTGCCCGTTACCCGTCCTCTGCCCCAGCTGGTCTCGGGCGCAGCGCCTGGGATGCAGGAGAGCTTGGTCTTCTCTTTATCACCCACGGAAAGACTGTCGGGCGTGTGGCGGGGATCCAGACGGACAGACGTCTTGAAAAGCCTCTGCTCTGGACGGCACTGCTTCACAAAGGGCACAGACAGAAAATTGCATTCAAAGTATGTTTGTGCTCATTCACATTCTGTATTTACACAGAGGAAGACGATGAGATCTTTCTGAAGGAAAGTTGTAGATAACTGACTATTTCCCATGACTGTATTTCTCTCTTTAGTCTTCCCTTCGTTTCCCACTTTTTTTGCCATTTTGTTGCTGCTGCTGTTGCTGTGGAATTGGGTCAACACCTGAAGCCAGGGCTTCTGCTCTTTGACATGAATAGAACTATTAAGAAGGTTGTAGACCTCACATAAGCATGGGTAGAACACCCTGGCGAAGTATTATGAACTCACTAATTGTCGTCAAAGACAAGAGAGGATTTTTAAAAAAAGATCAATGCTTTAACCTGGGATAGGACCACAGAGGCGGCCCTACCCTGTCCAAGAGGCTCTGGCCTTCCGCCCCACGGTGCTGTCTCCTGTCCACCTCTGTCCTGAGGCCTCTGTCTCACCTTGCATACAACAAAGGATCTCAGTGCCCACAGGAGTTAATGGAATACTTAGAAAGCCCTCTGCTCCATTACAGGTACTGGCAAAGGTGCTTCCCCGCCCACAGGCTCAGAAGGTCAGAGGAAACCCAGCCATGAGAGCTTGCCTTCTGTTACTGCAACACAGCATGCCAACCATGGCATGCATCCACTGTGTACTTTACAGAGCATGACTCCACACTGCACATGTGGGGTCGGCTACACGGGTCCACACCACACGTGTGGGGCCAAATATATGGGCCCACAGTGCACCCATGGGGCTGGGCTACATGGGTCCATGCCACATGCTTGGGGTCTGGGTGAGTTAGCCCCATTTTACAGATGGTCAAACCAAGTCAGCAGAGCTTGTTAAGAGCTCCCAAGAAGCTGCCAGGGAGCCCGTGTTTAGGAAACCACCCAAGTGGTGTTCTCCCTCCTCTTCACTGCTCGTGCATCTCCTGTCCATGGAGACCATCCCAGATCTTAGACACGACTGGAGCAGCATGAGGTTCTGTCCCACAGGAAGCTCAGGAACGATGAGGCTTGGGCCCCTTCCTGCAGAGCAACAATTCCACACCTTCCCATGATGAAATGATCTGAGCTAATTCAAGTAGGTGAGAAATGCATGTCCAAGGGCAGGGCTTGCGTGTCGATGCGGAAGAAGGGAAAGTTGAGCTCCTGGTTCACTCAACCACCAGGTAAGAAAACAGAGACTCTGGGTATTTTCCTTGCAAAGACCTGTAGATGGTCAATTTCCTGCAGGCCAAGTTGATAAAAGTCATTTTATGAACTGTGGTTGGCTTTTCTGTTTTCTGAAGGAATGTATTTCCTAATGAGTATGTTCATCTCATAATAAATGAGTATCAACTTGATGGCAATGGGTTTGGTTTGGTTTTAATGAGTATGTTAGGAGGTACTCTGGTGGCACAGTGGTTACAATACTTACCTGCTAACTGCTTTGAACCCATCAGCCACACCAGCAGGGAAAGATGAGACAGTCTGCTTTTGTAAAGATGGCAGTCTTGGAGACCCTGTGGGACAGTTCCACTCTGTCCTCTAGGGGCGCTGTGAGTCAGAATTCACTCCAAGGCAGTGGGTGTGGTTTGGGCTTTGCTTCTGTAAAGATTGACAGCCTTGGAAGCCCTGTGGGAAGTTGCACTCTGTCTTCTTTGGCTGATGTGAGTCGGAATCATCTCCAGGGCAGTGGGTTTGCCTTTAGTTTGATTGAATATGTTTTCCACTACTCACCTATCATTGTGTCATGCTGTGGTGGCTGTGTATTACTGTGATGCCAGAAGCTAAGCCACAGTATTTCAAATACCAGCAGGGTCACCTGTGGTGAACAGGTTTCAATGACACTTCCAGACTAAGATAGACAAAGAAGAAAAGGCTGACAATCTAGTTCTGAAAATTAACCAATGAAAATGATGTGCAAATGATATGCAAACGATATGAAAAGCAAGAGAGATTGTCTTACACAGGCCCAAAGATGAGGCCATGGGTCAGAAGGCACTCAAAGTGCACCGTGGCCTCAGTGATGGACTTGAGTGACTGATCATGGTGACAATGACACAGGGCCAGACAGCACTTTGTTCTGAGCTGACTGGACCAGCACCATGTGTTCATGTGACATATATGTTTACACACAAGGAAACAGAAGCAAATTGGCTCAAAGCCCCATCCTTTGCTACAGATTTGGTCATCTTAGGCCAGTGTCCTCCAAGAGCTGACTATGTGCCTGGTCCCCACTGAAGAGACACAGAGGGAGCTAGCATTCTGTCTTTCTGTCAGGCTCTGGGACTTAATGGCCACATTGACCTCTCAGCTGCAGTAAGAGGTGCAGCAGATAACCCCTTCTCCCAGGGATAGTAGACAGCCCTCCCAGAATTCTGCTGGCCCAGAACACGGGCTCAGAGACAGGGAACTCATCCAGAACCCCATGGCCAAGCAGGGTGTATGGCAGAGGAAATGGGACAGTGTCCACCTCAAAGGGCTGGATATCACAATTGGCCAAGACTGTCTCTGGTGTTGGCCATTTTTACAAGCATCAGACAGGATCAGAGTGTCATCAGGAGCAACGTGTTAGTAACACTGATCACCAGGGTCTGCTTTCAGATGGGCAGCACAGGGCTACAAATGGTGCCTGGATTATCACACGTGACCCTCTTGAGATAGATCTGCTACCATGCCAGGTTCAGAGCTGGGTAGACATACAGGTAGGTGACATCACTCACTCACGCTCATAAAACTGGTATCTAGTCTCCCAGCGCTCTGTGACAGGTACCACAAAGGGGGTTCGGTTCAAGAGCAGGCCTTTCCGTCCAGTTGGGCTGAGTGGCAGCACACAGGGTGTGGGCAGGGCACGCTCACTCGCTGTCAACCCCAGCCCGTCAGCTCCAGGGGATGTTCCCTTCTTGTGTCTCCCGACTCCTGGTAGCTCTGGGGATTCTTACCTTGTAGGTCGTCTTTACCTGGCCTGCGTTTTCCCCTGTGCCTATGTTTCTGGGTGTGTCCTCTAGTATAAGACATCACTCAGAAGGAATGAGGCCTCACATACTCAGATATGGCCTGTTTGCTCCTTCTTTCCAAGCTGTTATGTCAGCAAGTTTGTCGCAGACTTAGGACACCGAGCTACCTTGGACAGTTAGTCACTTGTGTTTAAATCCTATGAAGCCATGTGGCTCCTTTCCTCTCCCTTCAGCAGGGAAAGGCACTGTGGGAGCTGCTGGCTGCCTCCTCCCCATTGCCTGCTGGCCACTGCCCCTGCTGCTCACCACCCTTCACCCCCGACCCACGGCCCCCACCCATTATCTACTCCGTCTGTCCTCTGCCCTTCACCCATCACCCACTGTCCAACGCCTACCACTGCTCCCCACCCACTCCCCAACACCCATACCAACCCTGTCTGTCCTCTGCCCACCACCCGCCGGATCCTCCACTCTCCTTCCTAGGAGAGCATGTCCCTTACAGTCATGGAAAGATCAGAAGGGGTTTGGAGCCAAATCCAGATTCCACGAGGGGGACGGATCTTCAGTCCCAGGGGTTTTAACTGAAAATGGACAGTAGATTATTCAAAAATGAATCGTGGTGGTTTTCATCTTGGTGCTAAGTGTTTGGGCTGTGCCAAGACTGCCATTCTCACACCAGCGTGTTTCCTGGGACGCCATACTCTTCTCCTTGTCTTTATTTTGGCTAATATTTTCTCTCAAAAATCCGGGAAATGGGCCCACTCCCCACCGATCCTGGCTCTGGCCAGCAGCTACCTCTCCGGCCCATATTCACTCTGGGGTCTCTGACAGCTGCCCAGGGCTCTTGGGACACACAAGGACAGCTTCACCCCAGAAAACCCAAGAGCTGCACTTCGACCAACATGTATGGGGTTTGAGTCTCAAATATGTGGGCCAGAACGTTGGCTTCTTACGAGGGTTCAGCGAGGAGCAGAGTGGCACGTGTCAGGCAGGCAGTGCGGCTGTGAGTCGACCGTCATGCAGCGAGTCGAGCAGCTGGGCGCTGACTGATGGCTGGCTCAGCTGAGACATGACCAGCTGTCCGGCCTCATGTAGACTGGCGGGGACTGCAAGGTGACTGTGACCCACCAAGGGTGTCGGCATGCAAAGCAGTTCCGTGGCACTCGACGCATTTTAAATAAAAACAAACGAGAGCCCAGACACCTGCACTCCATTTGCAGGGCTTCCGATGCCCAGCAGAACACGGGAAGGGCTTGCCGGGTGATGCTGTCTTTGGCTTTTCTCTTAAAAACCAAAACAGAATAATTAAAATGATTAGACTTCTTATTTGAAATCTCAAATCTAGCCCCTTTGAAGACTCGGCTACTGTGCTTTGACAAGAATAGTATTTTACATCCCAGAAAGCTGACAAAGTCATGATGCCTTCATGTTACAGGCAGTTCAGGATCCTGCCCATACCGAGCCCACCCTTTAAGCTTCAGCAGCGTCAATGTCCTGAGTATGGTTCTTGCTTTAGGAACGACATTGACCGTGTGCACATTTCCTCAGCCTATGGATTATGATAAAGTCTTCTCTCCAAGGTAGGCTGTGTGCCCACATTCTACTCACACTCAAGTGGATGCTAGTGGGCCCATCACAGCCATACATTACCTCGCTGGTCCCTCCACAGCCATTAAGGGCAGTAGTGACGCTGTCCTCTTTCGGCTTCTTCTTCAAGATGAGTTATCTATTGTTCTACTAGGACAGAGCAAGGATTAGCCAGCAAGAGTGAATTTGAAGCCTAATCTTAGAGACTTAGTTTAACAGGAAGCAAGATGGCCAAGATTGTTTGTTACTTTTAACACTTTAAAAATCTTTCTTCCTTCAAACTCCAAACACCAAAGGTAAGTATACTCCCCAATGAAAAAGCAAAAATGTAAAATAAGATTCCTCAACAGGCAAAGAAAGCCAATGTACTAACTGATTGATCAATATGGTTTCTAAGAATAAGCAATATTTATTTGGATGGAATCAATTATCCATACATACTTGGCTTTAACTGAGTAGTGTGTGGATTAAGGGGCTACTTGTCAACCTCATGCTTGTTGTGTGTTAATAAGATGCCCCCATTTTTTCAGAATGCTGAAGGAAGATTGACATGTTTACTAAACTTAACTTATTTAGAAAGATGTGTTTCAAATGACTGATACACACTCACACACAAGACACAAGACACTTCCTAGTTCCACACCGCAGTCCACTTACATTGATGGTCTTCACATACATTTGTGTTTAAGAAATGTATTCAGAGTCATTTAAGTGATGGTTTCAGGCTTGGAGGAATCATCCCGCCCATGGGGGTGATAGGTGTGAAGATGAATGCCTTTGGAAGACGGACAGAGTGTTAGCTGTGAGCTCAGAGCTTAAGATCTTTTTCTAAAAAGGATTTCAGTTCACATCAAGCCCCTTTCCTATTGTTTTCAGATTCCTTTCAAGGTTAGGTCAGAAAATTAGTAATTAGAGTTAAAACTAATAACAGGAGCGTGGCAGATACTGTCACACAGGGTGATGTCAGAACTCCTCTGTAGCAAAGATTAAACAACTGTGAATTTGCCCCAGTGCTTAACTACTAAAAATAATGCCTTGGAAGAGATGACTCAGATACCACCGTGAGCACAGGAGCAGTTGGGCACATGAGGAGGGACGGTGGGCCACTGGGTGGGGCTGAGCCCCTACCTGCTTTTCTTCTTTCAAGCTGTACATTTCACCCCCTGCCCTTTCCAGACAGGGTTCTTGTTTAGTTTGTTTACCAATAAGAACATCGATCTTTAATGTGAAGGTATCTGCTGGTGTTTGGTACAAAATTTATGAAAACCTGTGACTTAGCTGGAGAAAACAGTGGTGAATTTTATTTCATTTATCTAATTAATTCTGGCTGTAGGTTAGGTTGACAAGCCATCTTGGGCCAGTATTTATTGCCTGATACCCTGCAAGCTTTGACACACAAGATTACAACTGCACCTGTGAGAAGATGAGTCTGGGTGAGTGGGCCGGTGTGTACTCTCCTGTGTAACACACTTCATTCAGTTCAGTGTGGTTGGTCAAGCTGACTGAAACAAGGCATGCTCATTGGCCCTTGACACGCAAGGTCTCCAGAGTCCTGGAGTCTAGGCTCTTGTCCACTGTACCAAACCCTGCTGACCTCCTTCCCCTCATCTGGGAACAGGAGTAACCCTGTGGGATGTTCAGGTTTATGGGAGGCCTTGCTTGAATTCCCTTAGCACGTGGCTTCTGTTAGATCATCCATGTGTCCTCCTTACTCAATGTGGTACTTACTCTCTCTGGTGTCAACAGTGCTTTAATTATGTCCTTCTTGTGCCAAATACCCTGGGAGGTGACCACCTCCATGGAAGAGGCTTCGTTCCTGCCTTCTGGGGGGTGGAGGAAGGGACAAGCCAGCCTTGTCTTCTAGGGAAGCAAAGATCCTATGGGCATTCCCTCATCACAGAACCCTCAGCATCTCTGGGCCCAATCTCATCTCTAGGCCCAACATCTTCAGGGTCAAGTGTCCGTTCTTTGTGAGGAGAGCTTGTGGAAATCACTGAAGGGCTACCGAGTGTGACCTAGATTTTTGTTTTTGTCTCTGAAGACGATGGGCCTGCCACAAGGCCTTGTCTCCCCGCTTGTGGAGCTAGAATTCATGGTCGACCCTTGATCTGGCTCCTCATTTTGCTCATTTCCTGAGACCAGAGACCAGGCTGCTTGGTGAGCACAGGGCTGGCCACCAATCCCCAGCTGAAGGCCACTTGGCGAAGAGGAGTGGGCTGGGCTTGCAGGCAGGAAAGCCCCTCCCCCACGCTCTGTCCACTGCCTCAGCTGCACATGGCCACCCCAGATCTTCAGTTTCACCTGTGGTTTTGGGGAAACACCACCGTGGACGTGTTTCCTAGGGTCATCTTGTCCCGTGTCATTGGTAAGCCCGTTTCTATCGAGTGCCATCTTCCACGGCCACACTTGGTCCAGGTGCATGACACACCCATCTGAAACCACGTCTGACTGAGACTCTTGTCCACTGCCACACAGGCAGGGAGGCTCAGGGCCAAGCCCAGCCAACTGCACCCCCACATCCAGATCCAGGTGCCCGTCCTCTCGGTCCAGCTGCACACTCACACCTCAGGATCCCTGCTCCCCTTCACACAGTTTCAGACCTTGGACCACCGCTAAGCTCTCCTCTCAAGTGGACGCCTTTCGCAAGCGCCGTTCCCAGACTGCCTCCTCCGGTCTGCCTGTGCTCCTTCGTGGCGTGAGTGTGTTCGGGGTTTCTTATGCTCACGGTGCTCTCCTAGTCATCAGTGCTGTAGCTCCAGTGCACGGCTCCAGACTTTGAAAGGCACAGACGTCGCTGTGGAAAGCCACCTCGTTTTTCATAACCCTTGTTTGCTTGTCAGCGCGTCGTAGCGCGTGAAGAGCGGGCAGGACAGGACACGCGCGGAGATCTCTCCTCCGCTTCAGCGGCTCCTGCGGCTGCTCCGTCGCTAGCCCACTGTGCTGAGGTACCTTCTGTTTGGGGGGACGCACACTTATTGCTGTTAGTGAGGAGTTTGGTGAGCTCTCCCCCAGCTCAGGGTGACAAGCTGCCTGGCATATTGTCATTTGTCATTGTACACTGGATCTGTCACCCAGAGAAGCCATTTCAATAAAACATTTCTGCATGGAGTGACTTCGCCCGGGAAGAAGTGGCTTCTGCTTTTTGCGTGTACTGTTCTCTGCTTTTTATTTTTTCCTTCCTCGCTCTCTCCCTTTTTTAAGTTTGGCTGTGGAAGGTACTTAATGTACCAAAAACAATTTGTACCGACATTATTTTCCCCGTTGAAAGTGTGCACGCCTTGCTGGGGCCTCCCTTATCTAACTGTTGCTAATACATTTTCATGCTGAGTTCTTATGGCTTCATTTTACAGTTGAGGGGCTCCCCCACTGCATGCTGTGCTGGAAATGGGGCCCGCGTCACTCTGGTCCATGGAGTGCACTTAACAGGCGAACAACAAGGAACACAAAGTTGAAACGTTAAAACCTCTTCATTCCGGTTATACTTGTTGTGGCAAAGTTAGGCATGTTGCATGGTTTGTGTCTCTGCAAAGCCAGTCAGGCAGCGCTGGGACACGGTATCCATCGGGACGGCCACAGCATGCAAATGGAAGGTAGGGTCGGGACAGGCAGGTACATCCCTGGTGGGGCCTGACCCGATCTAGGCTCTGGGCATCAGTGTGGGGCCCACAGAGCAGGCAGACTTTGTCTGGGGCTCGCTGCTGAACCCTGACGGTGTTGTCCAATCGCTGTTTGGGTGATGGGGCCCGATCACAGAAGAGACACCGTGGCCGCTCCGCAGTGCCAGCTGGGGCAATGATTGCTCTGAAATGATGGTTCTGGACTGCTGGCGGGGATCGCCCTTGCAGGCCCTGGTTTTCCACCCTGTCAGTTTTTTCTCCAGCTATGGATTTGTTGCCATCAGTTCTTGACGATTCTTCTGGGACCCTTGTCAGAAACTGCACCCTTCACTCTCTGCTGGGCTGTCTCCTCCAGGCGGCCTGCCTTCATCAGGAGAACCCTCAGCCTGACATTCTGGTGAGATCCCGGGACCCCGAGACCACCCTGCTGGGCCGGCCTCCCTCCTTACTGCCACGCTGGTCTTTCCACGGGCGCCCTCTGTGCAGGGGTGGTCTACCTGTGCTTTTAATTCAATTAAAAACACTCTAGATGCATCAGCATTTATATAGGATGTGAAATACTTACATGAAATGAACAAGAATGAGGCTTTGACAGGGAGAGCTCTGAGTACAGACCTTGTTTCCTGTGCACTTGGAATGGTTTTTCAAGTCTGGAAAACCCACTTGCTGCACTGGTAACGTCTCGTTGTCTCTGGATGCAGAGCAGTCCTTGCAGCCGAGGCAGGCCGACGAAGTTCCCGCTGCTCCGCAGTGAACGCTCGGGAACATGTTGCCAGCTGTTGCAGAGTCGATGCCGACCGGTGGTGACCTGTGTGTTACGGGCTGGACTTCCCCTGACGGGATTCGCGGCTTAATCACAATGCAGACAGATGGCCAGGCCTTTCCTCGGAGTCACAGCCGGGTGGGTTCGGTTGGTGCCTCTGGGGATCTCTCAGTACTGTATTGTCTTCAAGCCTCTTATTTGCTGGGTTATGCTCTCTGTAGGAAGGTAATGAAATCTTACTATATAATCACTGGGAGCTCTGGTAGCACAGTGGCTAAGACACTTGCCTGCTAACCAGACGGCTGGCGGTTCAAACCCACTAGCCACTCCTCGGAAGGAAGGTTGGGCAATCTACTTCCGTAGTGATACTGCCTCGGAAACCCAAGGAGGGGTCGCTATGAGTCGGGTTTGACTCGACGGCACATAACAACAACAACAACAACAACAACATATAATCACTATTGGTAATGGAGGAAGCTTGCTGGCATTGTGGCGGAAGCATATGGCTGCAGTGGTTCAAACCTGGCAGCCGCTCCATGGGAGAAGGATGAGGCAGTCTGCTTCTGTAAGATTTCCAGCACTAGTAACCCTGTGGAGCAGTTCTGCTCTGTCCTGGAGGTCACTATGAGTTGGCATTGACTCAATGGCAGGTGGCTTGGCAGGGGTTTATTCCCAAGACGTCTTAGTTTTCCATTGATGGGTTTGGTGCTAACCATTTATCTTAGTGATAATAATTGCATGGCCAGTAATTTAACAGTTGGACAGCATAGGACAAGACAGCCCTGCAGACTGTGAAGGAAGACTGTGAAGGAAGACTGTGGGGCCTGCTTTCCCACGCCTCATCCCCTAGCAGACCACTGAACACAGTCCCGTGTTTCAGGCCTTGTCATCTGCAGAGGTCCCACGAGAAATGAACCACAGTCTTCGTGAACCACTGATTTCATTCTGTTTCTCAAGTTTCTATTGAACACAGACTCTAACTGACACCCTGCACGATGCTGAGAACTATTGTTTTCAGGTGCCATCGAGTCAGCTCTAATTCATGGTGGCCCTGTGGACAACAGAACGAGACGCCGCCCGGTCCTGCCCCATCCTCACAGTCCTTGCTGTGCTTGAACCCATTGCTGCAGCCACTGCGTCAATCCATCTTATTGAGGGCCTTCCCCTTTCTCTCATCCTCCACTTTAACAAGCACAATATCTTTCTCTAGGGACTGGGCCCTTCTGACCACCTGACCAAAGCAGGTGAGATGAAGTCTGGCCATTCTGACTTCTAAGGAGCATTCCAGCTGCACTTCTTCTAGGATAGATTTGTTTGTTCTGGCAGTCCATGGTGTTTTCAGTGTTCCTCACTAACACCACAATTCAAAGGCATTAACACTTCTTCGGGTCTTCTTCTTCATTATCCAAGTTTCACATGCATATGAGGTGATTGAAAACAGCATGGTGTGGGTCAGGGGCACCTTAGTCATCAAAGTGACATCTTTGCTCTTCAACACTTTAAAGAGGTCTTTGCAGCAGATTTCCCTGTGCACTACGATATTTAATTTCTTGACTGCTGCTTCTGAGAATTGGGGAAGGGAAAATTGACAAAGTCCTGGTATTACAAACAGAGCCAACAGAAAATACTTAAAAGACAAGTTGTGGTGAGCACTGTGAATTTCAGCATGCTGAGCTCATGTAGGAAGGGACCCCACTTGTCTGGGGTGATGTCCCAGACAATGTGTTATTTAAATCTTTTCCTGACTGTCATTAGTTATATCTCTTCCTAGAGACCTGTTCTGGAGTTGTACAGCAGACTTTGACGGCCAGAATCCAGGCCACCACCCATGCAGACATAAGCAAATCTTCAGCTCATCCAGGGACTCTCCATCCTGGGAGCAGTGCCACGTGTGAGAACAGGACTGTGCCTGCGGATGCAGCTGGCAGTCATAGCAGCAAAGCCTTGGGGAGCAGCAGGGCTGTTCACCATGCTCCCGAAAATCGTTTCAGAAGCAGGCACAGCAAACTCATCTTAATTCAACAGGGAAGAGTCCAGAAACACTGCTGAGTCCGGACTGCAAAGAGGAAGGAGAACAGAAGTTGAGCTTAAAACTCAGTGACCGGAAGGAGATAGGAACTCGGAGGGGTAACTGGACCGAGGTGGTGGGTTAAAGGAGCATGCCCTGTTCCCATGGGTGGTCAGAGGTGGGCAATTGCTGTTTTCTTCTTCTCCTATGCTTTTCAACATTATTTTAATTAAAAAAAAAAAAAAAAAACACTGTAAAAAAAGATCCTATTGACAGCATTAAAGAACAATGGTAGATCTGTGAAAATCTGCTAACAAGGGTGAACTTAGATGACATTATGCTGAGTGAAATTAGTCAGTCATAAAAGGACAGATGTCATGTGAGACCACAATTGTATATAGTGAAGACGAAAATAAACAGGAACCTATCGAATTAATGTCCCAGGGACACTGTGGGCTCTTCAACAACCGAGGGAACCAGCACGGGCTCTTCAACCAAGGGAACCAGCACAGGCCCTCCCCGCACCTCCACAATGCATTCCTGTGATTTTTGCTTGCTAAATCAGTATTAAGAAGAGCACTGTAAGATGATTTTCTGAGTGTGTTCACTGCTGGACTTCCTAGCACCTTTTCTTTGCTGGTCCAAGTCCTTTTATTCCTGGAATTACTGTCTGCTGCTTACTTAGCCGTCTAGCACGTGTGGAGACTTCGGCCCTGACATCCCTGGATCATGGATCCTTGGAAGGCGGTGCTGCGTGGTGGTGTAGCCGTGCCATTGAAGCCCTTTGTTCCTGCCTTCTGCCCCTGGCGGCCTCAGCCTGCCTGCAGCTGGCCTGGCTGCCCCACAGCCTGCCGCACGGGCTCCATCTTCGTCCTGGAGCGTCCCTGGCTATTCAGTAGACGCCGGCTCGCTGCTCTGCTGTGCTGAGCTCTTTGCTGACTGCAGTGTTCTCCTCTTCCCGATTTACTGCAAACGTGTAGGAGTCAGGGTGCTTCGGCCCTCCAGACCTCCAAAGCACGTCTGCTCCCTGTTCCTACCTGGGCCGGGTGGGTAATACTAAGCTCTGAATAATCGCTCAGAATTCGGAAGGATTCACTCTGCATTCTTTTACTTCCAGTGCTGCCTTTGAGAAACTTGATGCCATCTTAGTACCTGGCCTTCCTCCCTGGCCATTCTCAGCATCCTCTCTTTGCCCCTAGGTGACAGGAAACTTTGGGATGCTGTGCCCTGGCAGACACCATTTAAAATTCATTTTCCTGGGTAAGTTATGTGCCCCATCCTTCAGAGTCTATCTTCCCTTCAGAGTTTGCCCCAGTGTCTCCTCCGGGCTCCCTTGATCAGATGTTCTCTGTACACCTAGAATTATCCCAGTGTGTGTGTTGGACTCTTATGCCCTCAGCACTATCTTTAGAATCTGTTTATAAGCTTTTCTCATCTTTATCTCTCAGCCCTTCTACTGAATATATATTCTATAATGTTTTGAAGTTTTCAGATTTTTTTATCTTTCTAGGATAGTCCGCTTCTTCCCCCCGCCCCAATGACATTCTTGTCTTTTTAATGAATGCACACATCTCTCTGAGACTGAATGCTCCCTTGGCCATAAGCCATAGATAGAATTACCTTTAAGATGGTGGAGATAACAAACGTGATAAAATAATTAATAGCAGAAAGCGAGTTTTCGTCACCTCAGTTTTTAATGCAATTTATTTAATTGCAAGTTTATGCTATTTAATTTTTAATAGTGGCCACCTTTAACAAGAGGTTCCCAACATGACCGGTCAGGTAGAGCCTGCCCTCAGGGCCTGGGATGAGTCTCCCCCACCCCAGGTGCCTCCAGGTGTCTTGGTGGGGCTCCTGAGGAAGTTGCGATCAGGCCTAGGACAGCCAAGCCCACATCCTCCTCGTGCATGGTCGTGCTGTGGGACCTACGTGAGACTCACAGAGACTGCACACATTCCATGGTGGCTGTGAATGTCCTGAGGAAAAACTGGCGGGCATCCTGGGCACCTCCAGTACCAGGCAGGGGTCTCCTCACCCGTGGAGCTCAAGAGGCACAGAATGTACCTGCGCCAGTGAGGGGAAGCCTTAGCTTCGGGGGTTAGTGTCTGTCAGTTGGTGTGAGTTTTCATTTCTCTCTTGGTTGTAAAAATTGTCATTTCTGCATGGTCACAAACACACAGAACTGTGATTTCTGTCATCCACTTTTAGGACATTGAGGTTGGAAGTTTGTGGTGACATGGGGAGGGGTGAGGACACATGGTCGTGTGGGGTTGTACGCCCTCCCTAGCTCCCCAGCTTCTGGGCTCCGGCCTGACTGCTCTTCTCCCTTCCCTCGGACAGTCTGCGAGGCCAGGCTGACACACTGCATCGGGCCTGGGTTCCAGTCCAGGCCCCTCCTGAAAGCAGCCCCGTGGAGGCAATCACTTTATTTTTAATTACCGTAAAGATCCTCAACCTAGAGCAGCAACATTTCACTCGGAGTTCCGGAAGATGAGACCTTAACATGTTCTGTGTTATTTTGTTTCAAAAAGACGTTTCACTTATATTTTCCCAACTCCTTCTGAAGTTCAAAGCAGTGTGAGATGACATTTGTTATAAATAAAAAACAGACCTTAATGGATCGGCATTTTACAAGTTTAAGTGAAGCAAATGCTTAATTATCTTGTTTTCATTCAATTACTCTGATCTTTTGGTTTCAATCATAAATGAATTACGTTTCTTTTGCTTTTCCTTTTTAATGTTCAATGAAATTTGTATTTGGAGACGTACGATGGAATGAATGAGGCAGGCAGGGAGAGCAGGGTGTTCTCGCTGCACATGCCTCTCTGTCTTCATCCACCCTGCGTGGGATGAAAGGTGGATGGTTAAACCTTTCCCAAAGTGTCTTCGTGGACGACTTGTAGTGACGTAGAAGGAAGGCTGCACCAGTGCCTCTCTGAGCCCTAACCTCACCCGAATTATCAAGAGTATTTGAATTTATTTGGAAATCAACAAAGATGAATTCATCAAATTTATAAGGTATATAAATAGTCGAGGTGGCTGTAACTACAAAGAATAAGTTCAGTTTTAAAATTTTATTTAAGACCATATTAGTGCACTGGGAATAACAAAAATGTAGCTGGAATGAGTCTGAAAGCCTGTTTTTAGGCAATTCAGAGGAACTTTAAAGGATTTCCTTGGTCTAGACTGAGGACAGGTGATGGGGCACAAGCCCACGTGACGTGATCTGGTGACCAATCAGGATACACATTTGTTAGACATTTAGGCTCTGCGCCAGCGCCAGAATAGACTCTGTCACTTCTGGATAAAAAACAAAACAGGACGAGAGGACACTGGCCTCGAGTTGATTCCAACTCACAGAGACTCCACGGGCTGCACAGGAACACCGGGCGCCACGGAGTTTCCTTGGCCGTAAGCTGCACGAGGCAGGTCGGCGGCTCTTCCTTCTGCAGCACCGCCGCGGGCCTTTGAGCTGCTCCCCAAACTGTGCGCCACCCAGTGGCCTCCCGCTGGGTGTGTAACTGACATTCTGTTCTGTGGGTAATTTTGAGTAATGGCTGAGAATATCAGCTAGTGCTTTACTTGGTAAACAAACACATTCTCAGGCCACAATCCTTGAGAGACCACTTCTGCTCTTGTTATGAATGTCAGTGTTTTGGACTATTTGTTCAAAATAAAGAAACCCACAGAGCAGAGTGTCCTTATCATGGGAATGCAACTCAGTTCTGTAAAGTGCTGATTGATGTTTAAACACGA
>NW_006921972.1:2078491-2079658 GCF_000298275.1 Orycteropus afer afer
AGAGCTGCCTCCTCACTGGAGAGGTGACCTTAAAGACGAGGATGGAGTGAAGCTTTTAGGACCTTCATTGGCTGATGGGGCACGACTCAACATGGGAAGAAACAGCTGCAAACATCCATTACTAAGTGGAACATGGAATGTACGAAGAATGAATCTAGGAAAATTGGAAGTTATCAAAAATAAAACGGAATGCATAAAGAATAAGGCCCTAGGCATTAGTGAGCGGAAATGGACTAGTATTGGCCATTCAGAATCAGACAGTCAGGGTCTACTATACCAAGAATGACACATTGAAGAGGGATGGCATTACATTCATCATCAGAATGAACATTTCAAGATCTCTCCAGTACAATGCTGTCAGGGAGAGGATAGTATCCGTATGCCTACAAAGACCAGTTAATATGACTGTGATTAAAATTTATGCAGCAACCACTAATGCCAAAGATGAAGAAATTGAAGATTGTTATCAACTTCTGCAGTCTGAAATTAACCAAGCATGTGATCAAGATGCAGTGATAATTACCAGTGACTGGAATGTGAAAGCTGGAAATGAAGACGCATTGGTAGTTGGAAAATACGGCCTTGGTGAGAGAAAAGATGCCAGAAATCACAGGGAAGGATTTTGCAAGACCAATGACTTATTCATTGCAAATGACTTTTTCAACAACATAAATGGTGACTGTGCACCTGAACCTTGCCATATGGAATGCACAGGGATGCAGTGGGCTACATCTATGGGAAGAGACAAAGGAGAAGTTCAATGTCATCAGTCAGAACAAGGCTGGGGGTGACTGTGGAACAGCCCATCGGTTGCTCATATGCAAGTGCAAGTTGGAGCTAAAGAAAACTGAAGGAAGTCCATGAGAGCCAAAGTACAACTCTGACTACATTGCACTTGAACTTAGAGACAATCTGAAGAATAGATTTGACACATTGAATACCAATGTCCAAAGCGCAGACAAGTTGTGGCATGACATTAAGGACATCATATGTAAAGAAAGCAAACAGTCATTAGAAAGACAGGAAAGGAAGAAAAGACCAACATGGATGTCAGAAGAGGCTCTGAAACTTGCTCTTGAGTGGAGAGTAGCTAAAGCAAGTGGAAGAAATGACAAGATAAAAAAGCTGAACAGAAGATTTCAAAGAGCAGCTCGAGCAGACAAAGTC
>NW_006921972.1:2081946-2086406 GCF_000298275.1 Orycteropus afer afer
AGGGGCGCTGTGGTCAGAATGGACTCCACAGCAGTGGGTGTGGTTTGGGCTTTGCTTCTGTAAAGATGACAGCCTTGGCGACCCTGTGGAGCAGTTCCACTCTGTCCTCTAGGGGCGCTGTGGGTCGGAATCCACTCCATGGCAGTGAGTACTGAGTGTGAAGTGCAGCTCACTGTGGTTTGGATGTGTATTTCCGGAAGGATGTGAGCCTTTTTCATGTGCTTGTTGATCATTCATGTGTCTTCATTGAAGATAGGTCTATTCAGATGCTTTACCTATTTTATAACTGGCTTTCTTGTCTTTTAGTATTGAGTTGCAAGATTCTTTATGTAATCTAGTTTTTATTTATTTTTTATTAATTAGTGTTGTTTGTGGTGTGCTTCACATGGAATTTATGGGATCACTAGAGAGTCTATAAACCGTTTGAAATTATCCACACAAAAATCTGTATCTGATTATAAATGCAATTTTCCCTCTTTGAGGCTGCAAAGATTTGTATTAGGTTCTTGTAATGCGTGTCGGCCTAACAGTGTTAAAACCTATGTCTTATATTCTACATGTTTGTTTCTGTAGCTAACACGTGATGATCTAAGGTTCTGAGTTGTGTCCCCATTTACTGTGATAACCTCCAATGTCTCCTCTTTCAGGGTGGGTTTATGTATAATTACCCTTCTAAAAGTCACACATGAACAGTTTTTAAAAGGTAAACATAAAACAACCTCCCTTCCTTAAGGCTTAAAACATCTCTCATGTCCTCAAATATTGGATTAAGTATTTTACACAGTGTTCGTCGTAAACACAAATATTGCCTCATGCCTGTGGAAGTCTATGGTAGCTCATTAGCCCAGAAAAAATGGACTATAAACAGATACTTAAGAGATAACAGAGAATTCCCGGGATTAGAAAGGAGTATTTAATATGAACAATATCCATGTCATTACAGTGCATCTGGTAGGGGAGGGAGCATGGTGGTTGTGTGCTCTGCAAGCCTCCTCTGGAATTATCTCTCAGATGATTTTGTGTAAAAGACAGTTTCTGATAAATCTGGTTCAACCATTAATATGCAGTGTAAGTTGTGATTAGAGGGGTTGAATTGGAAGTAATGAAGGTTTAAAAATAGAAGACAGATGTAATATCTTAAATGACATTTTCTTGGTACTGTATTTATTTCCCTTTCAGTAATTAGTAAAATGTTTTCAGTTTTTAAAAACAGCTTATTACTGTGAACACAATAAACCCATATGTGTAAAAAACAAATAAAGAAAGAGGCAATACGCAGATGATACTTTGGGTTCTGTGGCTCAGGAGGAATGGTGAAAAAATAAGCTTTTATGAAAATAACACAAACAAAACGAACTGATGCCAAGCAGTTCTGTGCATTGACTCTTTTTTGCTCCCCCAATTTGTGTGATAGAGAGGAGTATGGTAAATCAGAAAATAAATTTTGTTGGCATGTTTTTAAAATTTGTACAATTTTAAAATTTAAGACTGCATGGATTTTGCTACTCTTATGTCTTCTCATCCATAACGAGTCTTAAACGAGACAAAAACAACTAGCAGTTCAGTTTGCAAAGACAGTTCTTTTGAGGCCATGTTGTAGTTAAAGCATTTGGCTGCTAACCAAAAGGTTGGTGGTTCAAATCTACCAGCTGCTCCACAGAAGACAGATGAGGCAGTCTGCTTCCATGAAGACCTACAGCCTTGGGAAACCAGTGGGAGTTGCTGTGAGTCAGAATCAACTCGATGGCAGTGGGTTTTTTTTTTTTAGAACTCTCGAAAGCACAAAACTCTCTCTTTGTCCCTGAATTCCTGGAGTGAGTTCATATTTGACCCCAGTGCAGATGTTCCCTTAGCCAACCAGTATCGCCAAGTCAGACCTCCTCAAGGAGTCATGCTCCTTGTAAGAAAAGGAAAGCAGCAATCTATCTGCGGAGTTCTGGAATGCTCCAGAACTGAACATTCCAGTCACTGAACCACTTTTTGAGCAAAACTATTGACATATTTGAAAAAAAAATAAATGACAAAGCTGACTCTGTTTTGAGGAAATAGCAATTTTGATTGTTTTCCTTTTTAGTTTAATCTGTGAGTTTTGGTTCCGGCAACTGAGCTTTTGCTTCCAGCCAATTATGACTCTAAAAACAAATGAAATGTAATTACCTTTTTATTGACACATTAAAAGGAAATAAATAGTATAATCAGTAGTTACATTGTTTCTGAAGGTGTTACTATTACTGAGGCCATGACTAGGTAAGGCTGCTCACAGACAGCTGGAGCGCCAGGAATGAGGAGGAGGAGGAGTGGTGATTGAAGCAAAGAGAGACAAAGGTATCCCTAATTCAACTGGGTGAAAGGAAAATGGAAAGGCAGAACACTTGACGGAAACACATTGAGGGGTGGGATGCTCCTTTCTCAAAGACTGCAGATCATGCTTCCGTTCCAGTTACAACATCTGAGCTGCAACAACACGCCTGCCCACGCTGCTCACAGCCCCGCGACCTCCAGCACGGTTTCCAGTCTCGATCAAACGTTGTTGGAGCTGCTGCCATTGCTTTATCCCAGCCCACAGGAGTTGACACCACAGGAAACTCAAGGGCAGGAGAAGGAACTGCACAGGCCCATTGGGTTGATGGACTGAAGAGAATGAGGGAACTCCATGCGCTGGTTTGTTTTTTGTGTCCACTTGGCTGAGCTGTGGTGCCCAGTCACAGGCAAACACTAGTCTAGCTCTGAAGGTATTTTGTAGATGTATTTGGTTAGCATCACCAGTCATTTAACGTTAAGTAGAAGAGATCACTTTCTATAATGTGGGTGAGTCAGACACAATCAGTTGAAAGAAAAAAAAAGACTTCTTAGAAGAGAAGAAACTCTGCCTCCAGACTGGGATGTAGAAGTCTCGAGGGGGTTTCCAGCCTGTCATCTGCCCTGAGTATTTCAGGCTTGCTAGTCTCATAATCACAAGAACCAATTCCTTTCATAAATCGATCACTCTCTGTCCATTTTATTCTTCTTTTAAACCCCAGGACTATTTACCTTGCAGCACTTTTAGGTTGTCCACACATGTTACTGAGTGATCAGATGATTTGGCTGGCCCCAAAGCTTTCTGATGCAAAGTTTCCTCCTGCGCCTTACTGCCAGAAGGGTGTAAACAACTCAAGGTCACTAGCTGGCAATGAAATGGCCACTCCTGGAAGTGGCCTTTTGGACAGAGAGTGCAGGCCCTGATTGGACAAAAATTACATCTGATTTCCTGTGAGAAACCATGTAAGCAAGAAGAGAGTGCATGGAAATATTGTTGAAAGAGAACAAAACAAACAGAAATTAATAGCAAAAAACAATCTAGAATTTTGTACCTAGTGAAATTATCCTTCAAAAGTAAAGGAGGAATGAAGACTCTCAGAAAACAAGCAAAAAGCTGAGAGAGTTTGTGGCCAGTAGACCTGCCCTGCAAGAAATTTTAGAAGGTGGTTTTCAGAGAGAAGGACAATTATATAGGTCAGAAATTTGGACCTATAGAAAGTAAGTAAAAATGTCACAAAAGGAGCAAGTGGAAGTATGTACACTCTTTAATTTTTCTTATTCTAATTTGAACCAACAGATAACTGTTTACTGAAGGGATAATAGGAACGATATGTTGGGAGATAATAGCATACAGGTAAGTGAAATGAATGAAATCTGTACTGTAAGGGATAGGAGTGAGGGATTGAATACCATGCTGTGAGGCATCTGAGCTACCTTTGAAGGGGTGTAGCTACTGGAAAGATGTCAGTGCACAGTGTAGACTCCCAAACACATTAAATCACCTCTAAGTGCTATGCTGAGAAGAGAGAAAATGGAATCACCACAAATGCTCAGATAAAAGCAGGCAAAGTAGAAAAAGAGGGGAAGATGAAAAAGGAACCAAGAACAAATGCAACCAAAAGGAAACACTGAAACATGGTAGATATTGATCCAACTCTCTCAACAATCACTTTAAATGTGCATGATATAAATGCACCTCTTAAAACATAGAGAGGATCAGTGTGGATCAAAAAAAAAAAAAAAAAAGCAAGACCCCTCTGTAAATTTTCACCCAGATCACAATAAAAAAAAGACCTAAATATTTGCTGTCTACAAGAATCCTATTTTTAATATAAAGACACAGATAGAGTAAAAGTACAAAATAAAAATAAATAAATAAAAGAGGAATGCTAACATTAATTGAAGGAAAGCTGGATTAGGGAGTGAATTTCAGACAAAGCAGACTTTAGAGAAGAAAAATGGTCAGGGTAAGGGGGAGATTCCATAATGGTAAAAGGGTCAATGACATAGGGTCAATGACATACAGTGGTAAACATGCATGCATCCAACACCAGAGAAGCAACACACATGAAGCAAGAACAAACAGACTGGAAAGGAGAAATAGACAAATCGCTGTTACAATTTCAGACCTCAACCCTTCTCTCAGTAATTGACAGATCAGT
>NW_006921972.1:2087401-2088712 GCF_000298275.1 Orycteropus afer afer
GCTGTGAGATGGAATTGACTCAAATGTCAATGAGTTTTATGCTCACATATTTGGTAACTTAGAGGACATTAATCAAGTCTTGAAAAACAAACTATCGATATTCACATTAGAAGAATATGTAATCTGAAAATCTTTATGTTTATTTAAAAGATGTAATCAATGGTTAATAACATTAAAAAAGGAAACCACATGGTTTCACTAGTGAATCCTCTTAAGCATTTAAAGAGGAATCTTACCATTTTCCCATCTTCTCTTCCAGAAATAGAAGCAGAGGAAACAATTTTCTCTGGTCAGTGTTACCCTAATACCAAGCTCAGTTAAAGCATTATACAAAACGAGAACTATAGACCAGCATCATTCATGAACATTCATGCCAGATTCCTCAATGAAATATTAGCAAATCCATTCATCTGATGATGCACACTGAAGTTGTTTCCACCTCCTTGTCTTGCAGATAGTGCTATGATGAACTTACCTATTTGTGTCCCGGATCTCAGCTCTTTAGGATCTATTCCTAGGAGTGAGACTGCTAAATGTGCTTCAACAGATGAATGGGTAACCACACTACAGTACACACACACAATGGAACCACGCAACACCAAAGCATGTGAAGAATCCGCAAGTCACCTCTCACGTGGATGCACTTGGTGGCCTTTATGCTGAGTGAAATAAGTCAGTTACAGAAGGACAAATATTGTAAGAATCCACTATTATAAAGTGTCAGAGTAAGGTTTACAAAGGAAAGGAAATTTTCTTTGTTGGTTACCAGGGATGGGAGGGGAGGAGTAGGGAGGGAAAACAGATGGATAGTTGATAGACAAGTTTGAAATGGGTGAAGGGAGAGGCAGCACACAGAAGTGTGTGACTAGCACAGTATCACTAAGGAACAGGAAGGCATGGAGAAAAGAGGTCCAGTCAATAAAGGCAAATCCTATTGCAACACAATCCTACATTATCAGTGACAGCACACACTGGCCTGTGGGTGGATACACAGGTAGACAGGCAAGAAGATCAGGTGTGGGTAGGTCAGTGGGAATACACCAGCGGCCATACATTGGTTTGGCACATGATATTCCTGCACGTGTATTGGTATGTGCTATAAAAATGTCCATATACAATTTAAAGCTAACGAGGCAAAGTTAGGATAACTTCTTCACCCAACTAAGCACCTAGAGGGAGTGAGTTGCTGGGCCTGTGGGCTGGAGACCATGGTCGTGGGAGACCCATGTCAAACTCAACTAGCATAACGTGGTATACAAAAGTATTGTTCTACATGGTACTTTGGTGTGTAGCAAGTGAGGTCTTAAAAGC
>NW_006921972.1:2099781-2108111 GCF_000298275.1 Orycteropus afer afer
TTCTTACATTTGGAAGCTTTAAGTCCAAGTTCAAAGTGCTAGTCTCTAGAGGTTGGGTGGAAACTCTCAGCCTTGGGCTTCAGCTCTGCCTCCAGCTCCCGGCCACTTGAGCTAGAGGCTTTTCTTCACTCAGACAGCTGCTGGCTGCTGAGGCTGCCAAGCCCAAGGTTGACAATTGAAAAGGCACAGTCCTGATACTACCAAACCACATGGCAGGCCATTAATTCAAGTCCATTGTAAGTCCCAAGGTCAGCAGAGCATAGCAAGCTGCTGAGCAATGACACGGTTAAGAGCAGGGATCAAGCGTGCCATAGGGTAGAGACCATTCCCAAGGCTTCTTCTTAAATACAAGAAGCAGACCACATTCCCAAAGGCAGCTGTTCAGCTGCTTGTGGTAGATCCCACCACGGAGCTGACTGCCAGTCTCATCATGGGGAGTAACTACCACCATCTGCCCAGCCACTCACCCAGGCCCAGCCAAGCTGACACACAGACATAACCACCACAAGAGCTGATTCTTAGGTTGCTACCAGGAAATATTCAAATATTCAGGAGAGCCATCCGTCCACCACTCTGTTTCCTTATTCATTATTTTCATTGAGGTCCTTCTACTAGTTAGCATTTAATCCACTTCTTTATCCTTTCCTTCAAAGCTCAGGGTTCCAGGATTGTCTTTTGTATCAGTTTCAATTGGTTTCTCATTGCTTTGTTGCAGAGGGTCTGTGTAGCTTGTCTGCCTATTCCACCGTCTTGCTGGACTTCAGCAATTGAGTATTCCTACACACACATGAGGCTGGGTAAAATCCTAGAAAGCCGACAGTACTGATTGCTGGCAAGGGTGGAGAGCAAAGACAACTCTTGTCCTTGACTGGTGGGAATAAAACTCACTAGAGCCACTTTGGAAGACCCTTTGGGAAACCATTACAGTCGGAGGAGTCTAAACAGGCAAGATAGATGTAATTTGGGATCATGCAAGATGACCTTGCTTTATGGCAAATTACAATTGGAGGAGATCTGAAGCCCCTCATCTGACTTGATTAGGCTGGCTCCATGTGGTTAACTGATACTCTTCCTTTATCTGAAAAGTATCCCGACTAATGCCCAGGGCGTGCTGAGGGGCTGAGCAGGCAGACCTTCCTCCTGTGCATGTGCTACTTCTAAACAGATAGAGACACAAGGGGGATGTGGCTGGTGCTTGCAAAGGGCATTGTTTGGGAAATGGAAGCCTTGCTTGGTCATCAACAGACTACCAGTATTACAGTGAGCTGGAAAGTCTATGCCTTGCCAAGCACTCACTCTACATAAGAACGGGTGGGTCAGTGTCATTCCCGCAGAAGTGGGGAAAACCAAGAAGTGAATACAAAGTGCAGTGTATTCACACCCTGGGATGTTACACGGCTGGAACAATACCCCTCCCCAGCTGCAGGTGTCATGGATGACACTGGAGAGCAAACGTTCCAGTGACCAAAACAAATCCCGGGAGATGGTGTACAGTGTGCTGCAGTATTTGTACATCTCAAGATGAAGGAAACTAACTCATATATGACTTCACTACCTAATGCAAAAGGAGCCTTGGTGGTGCAGTGCTCAAGCACTCACCTGCTAACCTAAAACTCAGCAATTTGAACCCACCAGCCTCTCTGCACGAGAAAGATGCGGCAGTCTGCTTTCATGAAGACTGACAGCCTTGGAAATCCTGTGGGGTCATTCTGCTCTGCCCTGTAGGGGTGCTGTGAGTCAGAATCAATGCCACGGCAGTGGATTTGATTTGAGCTTTGCTTTTGTAAAGATTAACAGCCTTGGAGACCCTGTGGGTCAGTCCTGTTCTGTCCTCTAGGGGTGCTGTGAGTCAGAATTCACTCCATGATAGTGGGTTTGGTTTGGGCTTTGATTCTGGGAAGATTGACAGCCTTGGAGACCCTGTGGAGCAGTTCCACTCTTTCCTCCAGGGGCGCTGTTGGTCAGAACCCATTTGCAGGCAGTGGGTGTGGTTTTCCAGTTTCTACTCGCATCAGTGATTACACCTTTTTGCCGAGAAAGGAAAAGGTGATGAATATACCATGTCCAGGGGGGAAGGCTCTGGGGAGGGTAGAGATGGAACTAAATTACTCACAGTCCTTGGCCTTGGCTGGGTGAGGGGTTCAAGGCTGCCAGTTTGCTATTCTGCTTTTCATAGCATCATTTTTCATGTGTTAAATATTGCAGCAGAGTTTATGCGGACTCATAGTGACCCCATATGTCCCGCGGGGTTTTCTAGGCTGTGATTCTTACAGGAACCGATCACCGGATCTCTCTCCAGTGAAGCCACTGAATGGGCTCAGATCACCAGCCTCTTGGTTCGCAGTTGAACCCTTAACCGCTGAGCCAGCATTTGTTTAATTAGCTGTTCACCTACTATTGCAGAGTGGTTTCCTCTTGTGTAATTAGTGCTAATTTCATTGACATAGAATTTAATATTTCTCAAATTCTTACACTAACCTCACAAGTTCAAAGTAATTTTTTATAAGTGGATTTTTTTTCCAAATATGACTTACTTAACACAAATTTAACTTTAACAAATTCAGTTTTCAAAAATAATGAAAAAATCTATAAACATTGAGTGAGCAATGTCACCTTTGCAGGTATTCAGATGACATGCCTTGTCCCTTCCTTTATGCTGTGTGATGCGATTTCTCACAGATGAGGAGGGCCCATGCATCCATGATTATCTGGTGATTATCTGACATATCGTGCAAGAATTCCACCTCTGGGGCCCAGTGGCTGCATTCCTGATAACCAGCAGTTCAGCCCAATCAAAGCTATGCAATCTCTTCTGTACACCCTACATCACCCAAGCCACCGAGTCC
This sequence comes from Orycteropus afer afer, assembly GCF_000298275.1. Taxonomy (NCBI): domain Eukaryota; kingdom Metazoa; phylum Chordata; class Mammalia; order Tubulidentata; family Orycteropodidae; genus Orycteropus; species Orycteropus afer. The sequence goes on from NW_006921972.1 coordinate 2,102,628, forward strand.
TTTGAAATGAAATGTGAAACACTGTTAATGAGAGACCTGTCAGAATTCAAACCCAGACTCAGCCACGCCCTTTCTGACTCTGCCCCCATCTCAGTGGGCCACCATACTATCTGACCTATCTGGGAGCTTCCCTCACAAGCCATGGTTGGGGAAGTGCGGGCATTCCATTTGTGAGGAAATCGCTTGGAGATGGTAGCTTGCCCTCCACCCAATAGGAACTAGTCACCTTATGCTCCAGTCTTGTAATGTGACAGGATGCTGGATAGAGCAGTGCCTGCTCACTCACGTGACCGATGGGGACAAAAGGCATGTGTCACCCATGCTATCTTGTCTAAAGAAATGCCTTTTCCAGATGTATAAATGGAACCTGATTTCAGTGACACTCAACTTGGAGCAGCACACGGATGCTTGTACCTGAGGCCCCCAGTGTGGTATCCTGCCTGTTGACTGCACCACAGCCACTGAGCTTGGCAACCGGCCGCACACACAGGTGGCAGTGTGAGCAGGAGCCACAGTTCCAGGGCACGGCAGCATCTTTGGGGGTGCTTGGGAGCTGGAGAATTCTTGAAGGAATGCCTACAATTGCACCTGCACCTCATTAGCTACGATGGTATTTGCTGATATTTGAAAGGAGGGCAGGGCAGACTCGAAAGCTTCTTGCAAATGAATCCAAACACGTACAGACAATGCTGTTTTGGCTGGAGAAAGGCCGAACTTCTCCCACCGCGGCAGGGAGCAGAGGGACAGAGACACGAGGCCAAAGCCCGGAGCCGTGCGAGCACAGACAAGGGCCTTTGGTTAATGAGCCACAGGTGTGCACTTACCTGTGCACGTAGACAGAAGTTGTGAGGCAGGGTGTGAGCTTGCCTTCCAACTGCTTTGGACCTGAGATCGGTCTGTGCCTGTGAAGGCAGCCTGGACAGGTGCGAGGTTTCCTACCACTCTCCTTTTCCCTTCCCATTTAACTGCAGGCTGGCTGGGCTCTGATTAATGCCCAGGGGTTCGGTAGAGATTAGATTCGTTGCACAGTACCACTGGCGGCTCCCTCTAGTACCAAGTTGGTGGTGGTGGCCGATGCAGTTGGCTCTGACTCACGGAGACTTACCAACAACACAAGGAAACCTTGCCAGTCTTCCCCATGCTAAGTTTAGTTATTCACTCTTAAAGCAAATTTCCTTCAGAAAGGATGACATATCAGCAGACTTACTTCCTGGCATCCTGGTGTCTTTCAGAGACTTCAGGAATCCCTCATCTCAGAAAACAAGGCCAGAGATGCTCAGTTACAGTTTGATTAAGAATGGCAGAGGGCGTGATGGTGCCGTGTTCCCACCTCCCACCTGCTCCCTCTCAAAAACACCCAGCTTGCTCGTTAAGGACTGAGCACAAACACGGAGACAGGATTTCTGTACCTGACTGGAGAATACGGACTGGTGGCTGTTTACAGTTTACGGGCTGTAAAGTAAACTGTGTGACTTAGAAAAACGAAGGCTACTACTAGAGAAAAAATGACTGCATTTTAAGTGGTGTCCACTGTGGCTCGGATTGTATGGCTATACATTCAGCAGAGCAAAATCACAAGGTTGAAAACTACATCACTGGGCCAACTTCTGGCTTGAGTCCATTCTGTGGAGATGGAGGGGGGGGCAGCAAGGCCAGCATCTCAAGGAGGTCATCTGGTCTGGTCTGTCTGTGATTATCTGATGGGACGCTTGGCCCAGGCCCATCTCTCCCTGCCTAGTAGGCCCTGCCAGCCTCCTCTGTGTCTTCTTTTTGCTGTATCCATAGACTCTTTGGAGAGGAGTCCCATTTTGTTCCCTTTAGGCTTTGCACGGGTGGGAAAGTTTGGGGCAGAGAATTCTGTTTGCTGTTTCTGGTCTAAGGACAGTCAGTCCTTCCCTGGGGAGAATTAGGCTTTTCTCAGGTCACCATTTCCTCCTCCCACATCCACCTTCCACATCCAGAAAGCAAAAGTGATAAATTGGACTTCATGAAAATTAAAACCTTCTGTGCATCAAGAAAGAGGAAAGGCAATCTATAGATTGGGAGAGGAATTTTGGGAGCCATATCTTGTGGAAGAGCCTAGCACGCAGACTACATAATGAATTCCTACAACTCCATAGCAAAAAAAAAAACAGCCCAATTGAAAAATGGGCAAAGGATTTGAATGGACATTTTACAGAGAAGAAATTCAAGTGGTCAAACAAGCCAACGAAAAGATGTTTGGTCTTTGTCATGACTGAGATCCTCTTGCTGTTTTTAATCAAGTGGAAAGGAGTTCTGGGGGTGCAGTGAGTGTGGGGGTTACATTTGTGTGTCATCTTGGCTGGGCCTGGCTGAGTGGCTGGGCAGCTGGATGTAGTATTCCCCATGATGAGACTGGTGATCAACTCCATGGTGGAATCTACTGTGAGCAGCTGAGGAGCTGCCTTAGGGATGTGGTCTGCTTCCTGAATATAAGGAGAAGCCTTGGGGATAGTCTCTAGCTTATGGCATGTTTGGACCCTGCATGTAGTCATGTCATTGTTCAGCAGCCTGCCATGCTCTGCCAAGTTGGGGACTTAAAATGGACTTGAATTAATGGCCTGCCCTTGGTTTGGTAACATCGGGACTGTGCCTTTTTACTTGTCAACCTTGGGATTGTCAGCCTCAGCAGCCGGCAGCTGAGTGAATAAAAGCCTCCAGCTTCAGTGGGCCGGGAGCAGGAGGCAGAGCTGAAGCACAAGGTTGAGGGGCTTTCACCCAGCCCCTAGAGCCTGGCACTTTGAACTTGGACTGAAAGCCTCCAAACTGTAAGAGAATAAACTCTTTTTTCTTCAAGCCATCCCATGTGTGGTATATTCTTGTCAGAGTGGTACTAGGTAACTAGAACATTGGTTAAAGCACCTGGCTGTTAAACAAAAGATAAACAGTTTGAATGTACCAACCACTCCATGGGATAAAGATGAACATTCCATTTCCATAAAGTTTAACCCAAAACCAAACCCACTGCCATCAAGTTGATTACACCTTATAGTGAACCCCATTGGGTTTCTATGGCTGTAAATCTTTACAGAAGCAAATGGCCTCATCTTTCTCCCATGGTGCGTTCAAACAGCTGACCTTTTGGATAATAGCCAAGTGCCTTAACCACTGCACCACCAGACCTCAGATTAGGAAAAGAATGTATTTTAAATTAGTCTAAATAGAATAAAGTCTTCACTGAAAATTCAATACCATGCTGGGAATGGCAAATTGAGGAAGAATGGCATCACACTCATCATCAAAAAGAACATTTCAAGAGCTCTCCTGAAATGCAGTGCTCTCTGTGATAGGATAATATCAATGCCTACAAGGAAAACCAATTAACATGACTATTACTCAAATTTATGCACCAGCTACTAAAGAAAAAGATGAAGAAATTGAAGATTTTTTACCAACTTCTGAAGTTTGAAACTGACTAAATATAGGATTAAGATATATTGATAATTACTAGTGATTAGGATGCAAAAAATTGGAAACTGAAGCAACATTATTACTTGGAAAATATGGTATTAGTGATAGAATGACACTGGAGATTGCATGATAGAATTTTGCAAGACCAATGACTCATTTATTGCAAATACCTTTTTTCAATGATGTAAACCATGACTTGGGAGCTCTGGTAGCATAGTGCCTAAGGCACTTGACTGCTAACCAGAAGTCTGGAGGTTCAAACCCACAAGACACTCCTTGGAAGGAAGATGGGGCAATCTACTTCCGTAGTGATACTGCCTCAGAAACCCGAGGAGGGGTCACTATGAATCAGGTCCAACTCGACAGCACATAACAACAACACAACAACAAACCATGACTCTACATGTGGATCTTGCCAGTTGGATTATACAGGGATCAAATCAACTACATTTGTGGAAAGAGGTGATGGAGAAGCTCAATATCATCAGTCTGAGCAGGTCAGGAGCTGAGTATGAACAGATCATCAATTGCTCATAAGCAAATTCAAGTTGAAGCTAAAGAAAATTTAAACAAGTCCAGGAGAGCCAAAATATGACCTTGATAACATCCCACCTGGATTTAGAGACCACCTGAAGAATAGATTTGATGCACTGAACACCAGTAACCAAAGACCGGAGAAGTTGTGGGATGGCATCAAGAATATCATACATAAAGAAAGCAACTAGTTCATACTTGTTGCTAATTAGATTGAAAGTTAGTGGATCAACTGCACCACTCAAGCAACAGAGAGTTGCAGACTGGTTAAGAAAATATAACCCATCCATATGCTGTCTATAAGAGACACATCTTAGAGACAAAGACAAAAATAGACTAAAAATTAAAGGTTGAAAAAAGATATATCAAGCAAATGGCAACCAAAAAAGAGCTGGAGTGGCAATATTAATTTCTGATACAATTGACTTTAAGACAAAAATCACCATACAAGACAAGGAAGGACATTATATAATGGTTAAAGGATCAATTGAACAAGGAGATATAACCATAATAAATATCTATGGACCCAATAAAGGAGCCCCAAAATATATAAATCAGACCTTAAAAGAGTTGAAAAGGCAAATAGATGAGTCCACAGTCATAGTGGGAGAATTTAATACACCACTTTCAAATGAAAGATAGAACAGCTGGAAAGAAACAAGACAGAGACACAGAAGAGCTAAATAATACAATCCACCAACTTGACCTTACAGACATCGACAGAGCACTTAACACAACAAGAACACAATATACATTTTTTTCCCCAGTGTACATGGAATAGTCTCCAGGATAGACCATATGTTAGATCATAAAGTAAGCCTTAATAAATTTAAAAATGTTGAAATGCTGCAAAGCATCTTCTAACATCACAATGCTATCAAGTTAGAAATCAACAATAGGAAGATCAATGGAAAAGGAGAAAATACATAGAAACTGAACAACACCCGCCTTAAGAATGATTGGGTAATAAAGAAATAAAAAATAAAAAACGTCCTTGAATCAAATGAGAATGATAACACAACATACCAAAATCATTGGGACACAGCAAAGCAGTGATCAGAGCCCAATTTATAGCAATAAATGCACACATCAAAAAATAAGAAAGAACCAAAATCTTAAACACCTTAACCCAACATCTCCAACAATTAGAAAAAGAACAGCAAGAAAAGTATACAGTCACCAGAAGGAAGGAAATAATAAAGATTCAAGCAGAAATCAATGAAACAGAAAATAGAAAGTCAATAGAAAAAATCAACAAGACTAGAAGTTGGTTTTTTCAAAAGATTAATAAAATTGACAACCCCCTGGTAAATTTAACAAAGGAGAAGAGGGAGAGAATACAAATAATATGAATAAGAACTGAAATGGGTGACATCACAACAGAACCAACTGAAATCAAGAGGATAACATGAGGATACTATGAAGACTGTACTCCAACAAATTTGAAAATCTGGAAGAGATGGACAGATTTCTAGAAACGCACCACTTACCTAAACTAACACAGACTGATGTGGAAAA
>NW_006921972.1:2119889-2131445 GCF_000298275.1 Orycteropus afer afer
GGAAACAGTCCAAATTACTGGTACACCATGTGATCCTCAGTCTATATGACTATGAGATCAGAAGGACTAGATGGTGCCCGGCTACCTCTGTCAGCCACTCAGAGGGGATCTATGTCCTGGATAGAGTGGGAGAACAATGTGGAACAAAATTCAAAATAATTAAAATACACACATATATACATACATACATATATACATACATACATACATAAAGAAGGGACCAGGTTTGCTGGTCTGATAGAGCCTGATGGAACCATTGAGACTATGGCCCCTAGCTGCCCTTCAGGTCTGGAATTTAACCCACTCCTGCCAAACAATAAACAGGCGTATGAGCTAAACATTTACATTAGATAGATACACTCTTTGGAGAGAAAAATCATGGGAGAACAGAAGGGCTGTGTATGTACAGGGAGACAGCTCAGGGGGCAGGAGTTCATGGAGGGAAGGACACAGGGAAGAGGTGACTATGGGGAAGAAGTGGGAGGGGAGCTGTTGCATTGTGGTAAATTGTAGTCAATGTCATGAGGCAACGTGTATGTGAGCTGCTGGATAGAAAGTGAATTTGCTCCTTAAACTTTCATCCAAATCACAGACACACACACACAGACACACAAACACACAGAGTTTCTGCTTTTAGGTATGGCTGGCATCTGTCTCTCTCCAAATCCCATAGCACCTTTCTATAGAATCAAAGCCTCTTTTCATATTTACTGTCCTTGAGAGGGATGGAGTCCCCAGACACCAAGGTAAGCACGGGCTTACTTGTGCATACTTTCTAACCTACAATGAACAATTTCACATGTTTTCATGGTATCACTCATGCTCATTAATTTGATGTTCAAATTAATAAGTAAGCACAATAAACCCATGTTTAGCTTGCTCGTTAAATCACTGGGCTGCTAAACAAAAGGTTGGTGATTAGAAGCCACCAGGCATTCTGCAGGAGAAAGATGTGGGAGTCTACTTCAGTGAAGACTGAGAGCCTTGGAGACCCTGTGGGGTAGCTCCACTCTGTCCTGTAGGGGCGCTGTGAGAGGGGATGGACTCCAGGCAGTGGGTGTGTTTGTGGTTTTTACCTTGCTCATGGGTGAGCAGTGGGATGCAGTGGGCTGCGATGGAAGTTGCCTGCTGCTCTGTGGGAGGGGAGAGCCCATTTTTCTTTCTGACCACGGCTCAGATACAGGACTGACAGGCTGACTCCATCACTTGGATTAATGGGTTAAAACTTGACATGTTTTTAGTATTTTAGGTTTTATTTTCTTTATCGGCGTGACTTTCCTGCTCAGCAGGCACTTGCTACAATATTCTTTGAAAAGTACACTTGTCAGGGTCCATTTGCTGCCAGCTACCTTGATGGTGGCCCAGCCACGGCTGCGGTTCACCTTTTGACCTTGCAGAGGCGGCAGATGGCCCGGTAATAAATCCCGATTATTAGTGAAGGAGCCAATAGCTTGGAAAGGCAGGAATAAAAGTCAGGCTGTTTTCACTGTGCTTCTTGTTATCTGCTTGACGTGGAGTTGTGAGCCCTGTCAGGGAGGGATGATGGGCAACTTAAGGGGCCCTAATCCTTCTCCCATCTGTCCCTCCCTCCTTCCCCTCCCTCCCAGCTTCCCTCTCTCTCTCCCACCCTCTTTCTCTAACCCACCCTCTCTCTCACCCCCACCATCTCTGCCCGCCCCACTCTCTCTCTCTTTCCCTCCCTCTCTCTCTCCCACCTTCTCTCTCTCCCACCTTCTCTCTCTGCCCCACCCTCTCTCCCACCTCTGTCTCTCTCTCCCTCCCTCCCTCTGTCTCCCACCCTCTGTCTCTCCCACCGTCCCTCTCCCCCACCCTCTCTCTCTCCCACCCTCTCTCTCTCCCAACCTTTCTCTCTACCCATCCCTCTCTCTGCCCCCATCCCTCTCTCTCTCCCACCCTCTCTCTCTCCATCCCTGTCTTCCCCCCCACCCTCTCTCTCCCACCCCCTCTCTCTCACTCACCCTTTCTCTCTGCCTCCCTCTCTCTCCCACCCTTTCTCCCTCCACCCTCTCTCTCTCTCCTTCCTTTCTTTTTCTCTCTATCCCTTTGCCCTGTCCTCCTTCCTCTCTTCCTTTCATTTCTCCTTTCGGCATTGACAAGTGGCCGCATCCTCTCTCTCTCAGAAATTTTTCTGGAGTGGAGGTCTCACCAGCTGTAGCCACAGTGGGACATGCCCACCTCTGTCCACCTCCCTGTGTCTCCTGGTCCTTGGGAAAGAGAATATGAATTACCCACCCTCTCGAACCAGTGCAGAGTCTAGTTATTTTCTGTTGTTTCGTGTGAGGGGCGGAAGGGTCTGTACCACAAGTAATGAGGGCATCCCACAACTGCTCCTAGTACAGAAGCAGGCCTTCCCAGTCGCTCAGAGCAAAGCCCTGTCGCCCAAGCCAGGCAGGACCAGGGCTTAGCTGCCTGACAAATTTCTTATTCTAAGAGCTCTTAGACAGAACATTTCACTCCACAGGAAACTTTAGCTGTATGAAAAACAACTGGATGTGACTTTAAAGGCCACAAATGATCTTGCCCCTTGTTTACAAAATGTTCCCCCACTCCCCCCAATGTATTGCCACAACTTTTCTTGCCAAGTACTGAGAGCAGCCAGGACATTACACTGTTTCATTAATTACCACGTCCACTGGGCTTGTTAACCTCAGTGAATATTAATATAATCAATATATTTGATTGAGACCAAGGATAATATCATAATGACACACCACGATTAAAACCAATGGGCGGAGCTGGCATTTTGAAAGGAAGGGATAGGATCAGTGATGTAAAACACATCCACAAAAAGATCCATTTCTCTGTGTCTCAGAATGAGGTTCTAACTGACAATCTGTGCGATGGGAAGTCGCGGCCCTTCCCTTATCAGTCAGAGCTGCTGCAGGAGCTCTGGTGGCACCGTGTTTAACCACTCAGCTGCTAACCGAATTCTCTCAATTTCTCTGTAAACCACAGGGGCTCTTGGTTGGTAGAAACGTGTGTGAGTGTGGGAGGCCACGTTCAAATTGTGTGTTTGTGGTGAGACCAGGCAGGTGCTTTCTTTCTTTCTTTCTTTCTTTTTCTCTTAACACAGCTAGGTGTTTGCTTATTTATTTATTTATTATCAATTTGCAGACACCACACACCCACACACACGCACACACACACATACACACACACACCAGCAACCCGAGGGCTAACGGGCTCATTATCAGTGTCTGTGCAAGCTCCCCCAAAGCACCTACTCTGTAACCCCCGGAAAAATTCTGACATATTATAAACCGTTTGAATTAGCATAAATCAGTAAACGACAAATTGGTGTCCGTCCAATCCAGAAGACCGCAATGCATACTGATGAACCACACATGTGATCAGTGTGGTTCAGCTGAGGAGTCTCAACGAGGCCCTCAGTGGTGGGAGGCACTGCGGTTGAGGGTGGGGACCATGGGGACACCGAGCCCTCCTCAGGTCTCAAGTCATTTCTACTATTTTCTGTCTACATGTGTGAAGGAATGTGACACAAATACAAGAACACACACACACAAAGACAACCATGAATAGTATAAGCAAGCTGTGTGTGTGTGTGTGTGTGTGTGTGTGCATGTTTTAAATACAGCAACTCTAAGTATTTAGGACTGGTAGTTAGCATACATGTGGTCGAGTTATACTTATTCATAATAAACAAGTTCTCTAGCCTACAGAGGACAGTGAGTCCATCACTCTCTCTTAATATCCCGAAGATGTCAATCTTTCTCTCAATTGCTATTCCTCCAACACTGATATCTACTACAATGCAGAAATTTTTTCCTCTTGTCAACAAGATCATGAGCTTCATTTGCTATCCCACCACCATAAGGAAGAGCACAGCAGATGTGATGCATCTGAATTACGGTGTCTTGGAAGAAGGGTCACCAGGATGCTCCTTAGAAGTGAGAATGGCCAGACTTCGTCTCTTGTAGTTTAGTCATGTTATCAGGTGGGATTGCTCTCTGGAGAAGGTTATCATGTTTGCCAATGTCAAGGGTCAGCAAAACAGGGGAAGACCCTCAACAGGATGGATTGGCACAGTGACTAAGATGACGGGCTGATGGCTCATGCATGGCAGTGATTGTGAGTGTGGCACAGGACCAAGCAGTGTTTTGTCCTGCTGTACATGGGGTCTCTGTGGTGGTAACCGATTTGATGGCACCTAACAACAGCACAACAATTTAATATGAATTTTTAACTTATTAGGTTATTTTTGTAAATGTAGCTTGGTTTAAATATATCCTGAAAGATTTAGCTATGCAATCAACTATAATTTGCTTAAAACGTTGATCTAGTGTTATTTGTCATATAAAATGATGTGGTGCTCAGTCATTGGCATGGGGTAGATGGAGTTTTAATTTCTTCTCACAAAATGTGCACAATAGATATACAGAAATCACCTCTAACTTTGAGGTCAGCTTAGGAGTAGACTAGTGAAAGATCTTGATCCCTTGAGGATTTTTTTTTTTTTTTTTTGCTTAGTATCAAAACTCTGACATCACAAAAACAAAGTCTTTGTCTATTCCATTAGGATTGGGACAATTCTGGACACACAGGAAAAGTTCAGAAATATACTCAGTAAATGAGCCAATAATAACAGACAGATGACTGTCGTCAGAGCTAAATGAATATAATTAGTTAAAAAGATGGGAGAAGCTTCCTGCAGGTAAAATTTTAAAATTCCTGTTAAAGGAATTTTAATATTCATAAAAATACAGCCTTTTCTAGATTGAAAAGCTCAGAGAAACCTGAATGTCAAATCAGAGGAAGAATTCCCAGGCCCTGTGGAATCCACAGGGTCTGTAGATCTGTGAGGATTTATGGTGCTTAAGGGGGATGGTGCAAGACATATGGTTTAATCATGATGTATTTAAGCTTTTTGGATCTGCTTAAGAATTCATTTTTTTCCCCTAATTTGATTCATAGTTACTCTAATTTGAGTCATAATTTGTGTTTCCTAAAGTAAAAATATGTGTAAATTTAGAAAAAATGTGCATGTATACACACACATATATGAATATAGCATGTGTAATTTTGAAAGTCCCACAAGTGGGGCCCAGCATGCCTGCCGTGTGCTCAGTAGCTATTGTCCATGTTTGACAGTGTATCTAAACTGGGATCCCCGGGCTGAGTGTCCATAGACCCTCGTTTCTGGCGCAGTAATCCCAAGGGAAGATAATGAAGATGGCAGAAGGACACCATGGTTACGTCTTGGCGTTACTGTGTTTGTGTCAGTGCAACCCTCTGCATGTCCCTAAAACTCGGGCTTACCATCAGGTGTGACAAGTCCCTTATGTTTGGAATAGGTTGAAGTGGATGATACAAGCTCAGAGGAAACCAGGTTGCAAGCTGTTTCATCGTATTTCTGTTGTTGGAGGATTGCTGGGCTCTTTGCAGTAAGCGCCCCTCTATTCGTGAATGTTTCTGGGGACAAACAGAATAAGGGGTGGAGACAAAGCGTGAGCCAAGGTTTGCCAAGTCCGTGCTGTCTCACAAGACACAGTCAAGGCAGCAGGCTGGCATTGTTTCTGGCAACGTTTCCATGTTTCAATAAGGAAGGGAAGGGGCTCTTCTTGTGAAGAGGAGGTGCTAGCTATGAACAGGAAGACTAGCAACGTGGCGACACAGGAGAAGCAGGCTCAGGGCTCTGCGTGGAGCCCAAGCAATGGGTACACATTTATGGTACATGGTGGCTGGGCAGATACTCGTCTTAGGTAGACCCTGCAGACCTGCCTCCCATTCTCCTATGGTGCCCTCTCCCTGACCTATTCAAATGGCTGTTTCATATGTTCAATGAAACAAACAAACAAAAATTCACTGCCATGAGTCGGACCCAACTCATAGTGACCTCTCCTTGGGTTTCCGAGGCAGTGTCACTGAGGAAGTAGTTTGCTCAACCTTCTTTCCGAGGAGTGGCTGGTGGGTTTGAACCACAAGCCTTCTGGTTAGCAGTCACATGCTTTAGGCACTGTGTCACCAAAGCAGTTTAAAAATATTATTTCTCAACATGGCGGGTTTCTATAACTCCAAGATGTAACGTTGAGCACATTTTAAGATTTGTTGGTTTTTATTGATCGCAGTGATTGTCAGCTTCTGAAATATGGAATGAGGCAGAAGTCACATGATTGGAGCAGAGAGTGAGAAGGAAAGGAGCCATCTAGATGATTCTGGTTTTCAGCTTGGGGATGGAGGGATGAAAAAGGAATGCATTCCGAGCTGGACCCTGACAGAGAAGGCGGCTTGGGACAGCAGAGTCTAGGAACACCTGCACGGGCACGGAGTCCCTGCTGCTGCAAACGTTTAAGACACCTGGCTGCTCACCTGCAGGTTGGAGGTTCGTGTCCACTGATGGCACCTCAGAAGAAAAGCTGGTGATCTCTCTCTGAAAACGCAGCCGTTGAAAACCCCTCAGAGTGCAGAACTGCTCAAACACATAAGAGAGTGCCACGAGGTGGGGTTGACTCGGCACCTGCTGGTCTGGGGTACTTGTGAGGGGGCAGTGCAGTTTGCACCTCCAGAAAGTGGGCCACCAGCACCCCTCTGCAGGAAAGGGCAGCAGACCCAAAGCATTAGCTGGGTTAGCCAGGGAGAGTGCTTGGCAGGAAAAGAACGGCGGAGCCCACCCGGGACTCTCAGGGACCGTGTGCGACGAGCAGGCAGAAGGGTTCCAAGCAGAGACGGTGAGGCAGCTGCCTGCTGCGTTCCCACTCTGTGGTGGCTGAGTGTCTCAGGTTGTTTGAATTCTGCCCTTTGACCAAGGAATCCGCACCCTTGACCTGTGTACCTGTTGGATGTCTTCCTGTGCTACACACCTTACATGTTTGATCAAAGGTTTCTGAGGCCCACGAGAGAAACCCTGGCAAATGCCAGCCTCTGATTCTACACAAATGGCTTAGTGGGGTGCTCTGGCTGCTCCTTCTGTCCAGTCCCGTCTGTGCTTTCCCCTGCTCCCCAGCTCAGGGCCTCGTCCCATGGTGACCCTCCTGATGGGGTGCCTCCACAGACATGATCACAGGGCTCATCTGTGAGGGGCCAGCTCGGGCTCTCGGACCTGCATGGTCCTCCCTGACTTTCCAGCCAGACTGAGGACTCCTTGCTGGACTCCTGCATCATGGGCCCATCTGCGGCATCATAGGAGATTCTAGTGTCACTGCTACTACTTGGCGATGGCCTAGCATGGCCAGGACCTGCAACCATGTCCCGTGCCTATGCACAGTGACAGGAGCTCTCACAGTGGTGGCTCACAGCCACTTCTCTAGTTGTGTTCTAGGACTGGCCACAGGGTCTCACCCTTATCAATGCACTTGATCAATACCTGATTAATATCAGTATAGATAAAGGCAGCACCTGAAGCCACAGGACATTCCAGACATGGTTTTTCAGTGGATGATCAGTGAAAATAATTAGATTCACTATGGTTTGTAATATTTAAAGGTACTAGCTACTGGGGTCACTGCAGGAACTCCTGGAGCTTCTCATTGTAGAAAACTTCAACACATCAAAATGAAAATCCGCTGCGTCCGAGATCAATGGACGCAACAAGCAGGCACCAGAAAGCACCTGCGAACAGGAAACACTGAGAAGAGACACATGTATGTAGATGGATGTGTGCACACATGACACACACATACACATACATATAATGTTCCTTACACAGATGACACATACACACATAGAACATTCCTTCTTACATACATGACACACATGCACACACACATCCCTTCTTACACACACGACACACACATAGAGACATAACGTTCCTTCTTACACACATGCACACACACATGTAACATTCCTTATTACACACATGACAGACATAAAATGTTTCTTCTTACACACACATACATGCATACATAATGTTCCTTCTTAAACACACAACACATGTTGTTGTTGTTGTTGTTAAGTGCCGTCGAGTTGTTTCCGACTCATAGCAACCCCACGCACAGTAGAACGAAACATTGCCCGATCCCGCGCCAGCCCCACAATCCCTGCTATACTTGAGCCCATCATCACAGCCACCGTATCAATCCATCTCCTTGAAGGCCTCCCCCTCTTTCATCGACCCTCCACCCTACCAAGCATGACATCCTTCTCCAGGGAATGGTCCCTTCTGACAACATGACCAAAATAGGTGAGACGAAGTCTGGCCATTCTTGCTTCCAAGGAGCATTCTGGCTGCACTTCCTCCAGGACAGATCTGTTAGTTCTTTTAGCAGTCCACGGTACTTTCAGCATTCTTTGCCAGCACCACAACTCAAAAGCATCAACGCTTCTTCGGTCTTCCTTATTCATTGTCCAGCTCTCACATGCATACCAGGCGATTGGAAATATCATGGCTTGTGTCAGGTGCACCTTAGTCCTCAATGAGATATCCTTGCTCCTCAGCACTTGAAACAGTTCCTTCGCAGTTGACTTTCCCAATGCTACACGTCGTCTAATGTCCTGACTGCTGCTTCCATTGGCATCGATTGTAGAACCAAGCAACGTGAATTCCTTGACAACCTCAATCTTCTCTCCATTGATTGTGATGCTGCTCATTGGTCAAGTTGTGAGGATTTTTGTTTTCTTTATGTTGAGATGTAATCCATACTGCGGACTGTATTCTTCAACCTTCATCAGTAGGTGCCTTAAGTCATCCTCACTTTCAGCAAGCAAAGTTGTATCGTCTGCATATCTCAGGTTGTTAATGATTCTTCCTCCAATCCTGATACCACGTTTTACTTCATATAGTCCAGCTTCTCAGATTATTTGCTCAGCATATAGATTGAATAAGTGTGGAGACAGAATACAACCCTGACGCACTCCCTTCTTGATTTTAAACCATGTAGTGTCCCCTTGTTCTGTTCGAACGACAGCATCCTGGTCAAGGTACAGATTCCTCATGAATACAATCAAGTGCTCGGGAATTCCCATTCTTCTCAATGTTATCCATAATTTGTCATGATCCTCACAATCAAATGCCTTTGCATAGTCAATAAAACACAAGTAAACATCTTTCTGGTATTCCCTGCCTTGAGCCAAGATCCATCTGACAACAGCTATGATATCCCTTGTTCCACGTCCTCTTCTGAATCAGGCTTGAACCTCTGGAAGTTCTCTGTCAATATACTGCTGCAACAACACATGTACACATACATATAATATCCCTTTTTACACACACCACACACACAGACACATAACATTCCTTCTTACACACACACCACACACAGACATGAAATGTTGTGTAATGCTCATACACATGACACACACATGCACACACTCAATATTCCTTCTTATGCACATGACAAATGCACACACACATGTAATGTTCCTTCTTACACACACAACACACACAGACATAATTTTCATTCTTACACAGATGGCACATATGTGCACACACATAACATTCCTTCCTACACACTCACACACACAATGTTCCTTCTTACACACATGACACACCCACATACACACATATAACATTCCTTCTTAAACACATGGCACACACCTACACACAGGTAGCCTTCCTTCTTACACACACAATACACACATTCACAAACATGATGTTCCTTCTTTCACACACAACACACACACATAGCATTCCTTGTTACACACATGACACACACATGTAACATTCCTTCTTACATGACACACACATACTATAAGTTCCTTCTTACACACATGACACACATGCACACACACACCTTTCCTTCTTATACACATGACACACACATATACCTTTCCTACTTACACACACACACATACATTTAAAACATACATAGTTGCACTAAAACAGTAAAATAATATTTGTACAGACAGCATTCATGGGCCAGCACTAGGGGGTGGGGCCCTGGAAGCCCCTGCTGGTGCCAGGAGTGAACACAGCTGTCAGAGACCATGTCCTAGCACTGTTGCCAAGGCTGGACTTGACATTTTAATCCTATACAGGACAGGGAGGATAAAGACCAGAGAGGGGATGAGAAATAAACCTGCCCCCACATAAGCAGAGATTAATAAAGAAGAGGAGATGGACTAAGTCACTACTTTAGAAATTAAAGCTATGGTTGTTGTCAGGTGCCATGAGTCGGCTCTGACCCATAGTGACCCGGTGCACAACAGAACGGAACACTGCCTGGTCCTGTGCCAGCCCCACCGTCCTTGCTATGCCTGAGCCCTTCGTTGCAGCCACTATGTCAATCCATCCCATTGAGGGCCTAACCTTTCTCGCTGACCCTCCACCTTACTAAGCATTATATCCTTCTCCAGGGAATGGTACCTTTGGACAATGTGACCAAAGTAGGTGAGACGAAATCTGGCCATTCCCACTTCGAGGAGCATTCTGGCTGCTCCTCTTTGAGGACAGATTTGTACATTCTTCGGGCAGTCCACGGTACTTTCAATATTCTTGGCCAACACCACGACTCAAAAGCATCAATTCCTCTTCTGTCTTCCTTATTCATTGTCCACCTTTCACATGCATATAAGGAGATTGAAAATACCATGGCTTGGGTTCTTCAGCACTTTAAAGATGTCTTTTGCAGCAGGTTTTCCCAATGCAACACATTGTCTTATTTCTTGACTGCTGCTTCCATTGGTGTTGATTGTGAAAATAAGTAAAATGAAATCTTTGACAACTTCAATCTTTTCTCCATTTATCATGATGCTACTTATCGGTCCAGTTTTGAGGATTTTCATTTTCTTTACGTTGAGGTGTAATCCATACTGTAGACTGTAGTCTTTAATCTTCATCAGTAAGTACTTCAAGTCATCTTCACTTTCAGCAAGCAAAGTTGTGTCATCTGCATATCACAGGTTGCTAGTCAGTCTTCTTCTACTCCTGAGACCACACTCTTCTTTCTTAATACAGTCCACCTTCTTGGACTTTTGCTCAGCATATAGATTGAATAAGTGTGGTGAAATGATGCAACCCTGACACACTCCCTTCCTGATTTTAAACCATGAAATACTCCCTTGTTCTGTTTGAATAAAAGCCTCCTGGTCTATGTACAGGTTCCTCATGAGCACAATCAAGTGTTCTGGAATTCCCATTCTTCTCAACATTACCCATAATTTTTTATGATCCACATAATCGAATGCTTTTGCATAGTCAATAAAACACAAATAAACATCTTTCCAGTATTCTTTGCTTTCAGCCAAGATCCATCTGACGTCAGCAATGATATCCTTTATTCCATGTCCTCTTCTAAATCCAACTTGTATTTCTGAAGTTCTCTGTCAATATACTGCTGCAACCATTTTTGAATTATCTTCAGCAAGATTTTACTTTTTGTGTGACATTAATAATATTGTTTGATGGCTTCCACATTCTTGGGATCGCCTGTCTTTGGAATGGGTACAGATATGGATTTCTTCCAGTCAGTTGGCGAGTTTCCTGTCATAGACAAGTAAGTGCCTCCAATGCAGCATCAGTTTGTTGAAACATCTCAATGGGTATTCCATCAATCCCTGGAGCCTTGTGTTACACCAGTTCCTTCAGTGCAGCTTCAACTTCTTCCTTTAATACCATTGGTTCTTGATCATATGCCACCTCCT
>NW_006921972.1:2139934-2181301 GCF_000298275.1 Orycteropus afer afer
TTTTCTTTGTTGAAGAGGGTCTGTGCAATCCTTCTGCCTAGTCCGCCATCTTGCCCCTCCCATCTTCTTTTGATGTTTCCTGCATCATTCAATATTTTGCCCATAGGATCTTTCAATATTGAAACTCGAAGTTTAAATTTTCTCTTCAGTTCTCTCAGCTTGAGAAATGCCAGGAGTGTTCTTCCCTTTTGATCTCTAACTCCAGGTCTTTGCACATTTCATTATAATAATTGGCTTTGTCTTATCGAGCTGCTCTTTGAAATCTTCTCTTCTGCTCTTTTGTATTGTCATTTCTTCTATTTGTTTTAGCTACTTTCCTTTCAAGAGCAAGTTTCAAAGTCTCTTCTGAGATCCATTTAGGTCTTTTCTTCCTTCCTTGTCTTTTTATTTTATTATTATCTTTTTTAATGCAACTTATTGAAATATAACTTATCTACAGTGAAATATACAAAACTGAAATGACATTGGTCACTTCCTTGTCTTTTTAATGACCTTTTGCTTTCTTCATGAATGATGTTCTTGATGTCATCCCACAATTCCTTTGGTTTTCAGTCACTGGTGTTCAATGCATCAAATCTGTTCTTAAGGTGGTCTCTAAATTTAGGAGGGATATATTTTGGCTCTCGTGGACTTATTTTATTTGTCTTTAGCTTCAACTTGAACTTGCATATGAACAGTTGATGGTCTGTTCAACAATCAACTCCTGGCCTTGTTTTGGCTGAAGATATTGAGCTTCTCCATCACCTCTTGTCACAGATGTAGTTGATCAGATTCCTGTGTACTCCATCTGGCAAAGTCCACATGTATAGCCACCATTCATGTTGTTGAAAAAATGTATTTGCAATGAATAAGTCTTGATCTTGCAAAGTTCTGTCATGCAATCTCCAGCATAGTTTCTATCACCAAGGCCATATTTTCCAACTACTGGTGATTCTTCTTTGCTTCCATCTTTTGCATTCCAGTCACCAGTAATAATCAACACATCTTGATTGCATGTTTGGTCAATTTCAGACTGCAGAAGTTGGTAAAAATCTATAGTAGACATTTCAAATAGTACAAACTGTATGGATAAAATAATCCTTGAAGCAAGTGCATCAGTGTATAAAATGGAGTTTTACACATAGCTTTGTTGTAATCTGTGCATAGAGGAAGGCTGGCTAAGGAGATGGCCTGTTCAAGTATCAGCCATGTATTCTGAGCAAACCAACCAAGGACCCCTCAATGCTCTCTGAACAGAGTGCCCTGCCCTCATGCAAATGGGATGATGGACTGGATGTTAGCTGGTTGCTTTCATCATCAACGTTTTTACTAAAATCCCTCTTCTTATGAAGAGTTCTTGCTTTTATGAGGCCAAAGTGAATGTTATGGACATAGCTGCATGTTAGAAACACGTACTTCTTTGTATTTACACATGGTTGTATCTCTATGAGTTGCTGATCACTTGACGGTACCCAACAACAAAAGCCTAGATCAAAACCTCAAATGACTCAGCTCTCTTGTTTACCAGATTGTCAGCCTACTCTTGACTTGTCTGAGTATGACAGTCCAAAGCCTATGGCTTCGCCAGCTAGCCATGGTCATGTGTCACCTGCTACAGCCCAGACCAGTGGTTATGCTTTCTGGGAGCTACCTCATCCCCTGCAACAACCTCTAGAAAAATCTTTTCTGGCAGGGAAGCCTGTGGCCAGAGTGTCCCCAGAGACTCTCTTATGGGTCCTCTGAATTGTGAGCAAAAGTGAAGTAACTTTTGATGAGAACTGATTAGCAGAGCTCAGGACGTATGTCACTGTTGGATCTGAACACTGTCTGCTTTAGCTCAACCTTGGTTTATCATACTTACATTGTCTTAAGTGGTTTCACTATTGACCAATTGATTTCAAACTCATTTTATTGAAATCTCGGGGTTTAATTAGATTGCTTTCCAGGATGAAACAACTATGCTTTTCATTAATGTCCAGGACTGCCATGGCCACAGCAGGGGCTGTTAGAAGTCCTAAAAGCCACTTGCGCACAGTCTATCAAAGGCTGGAGACAGCTCTCCCAGAGACTCTGGGTCCCCACACATGTCCACTGCATCAATTAGGGACAGACAGCCAGGGAGTGTCATGCTCTTAGCATCTGAGTAAATAATGGGTAAATGAAATTTGCTAAATCAAGATGAAATGCTTTTCTAAGCCCATGTCAGCCTCACTCTCAACTGGAGGATGGAAGTAAAATTGATCTCTGGTTACAATTTGGGGGCAAAGGTCTGCATTGGAGGCTACTTATACCCTAGTTCCTGACATGCTTTAAAATGATAGGACAAGAAAACATTATCTCTACTTTATCACTCTAAGTTATTTTTGTTTGTTGATTGATTGTACTTCTCTTTTTCTGTCTGTCTCTCTCTCCTTTCTTTCGTCTGATAACATTTCACAAGCCAGTGTGCATCATTTCAGGATTTTCTGCAGCTTCCTAAGTCATCTCAAATATAATCTCTGGCTTTTAATAAACGTGGTTTCCATCACATCAAGCTTCAGTTCCCCACATACATTTTTGTGCAGACACTTGCACCTCTTTGGAGGACAGGAAGGGCAGGAAGGGAAGCTCTCCACATCCTCTCTTCCCAGAGCAGAGATCAATGCAGCTGCCGCTCGGCATTTGCAGGCGCTGCTCTAAATATCTCAGGATCTCACATTTCCCTGCGTTTCCTCTGTTGGTGATGACCAAACAGCCTTTTCATCTTATTCTTCAGGTCTCTCCAAGTCCAAATCTTTTGGTGGCAAGAGATGGAGAAACAGGGGCATCTCTGGAGATGAAGCAGGCCCTAAGTGCCAGGTAGTTTGCTTTTCTGGGTGAATTTCTGAAGCAGAAATAGTGGCAGCTCATCTTTGTGAACCAGCCACTGTTGCCACACTTCCTGCACCACACATACTCCTCACCCCAGTCCTGGGCACGTGCCACCACTGTCCTCTCTTCAAAATAAGGAACTGAGGCAAAGGACAAGGTCCCACCACTCAGAGATGTTGGGGGTGATCCAGGCATTTTCTTCCACAGCCCCCATGGACCCGAAAGCATCAATCAGCCTCAATCAGAACATTTCTGCTTATTGGAAGTTACCAATATTCAATCTCAAATCAGTGTTTCATTCATAATTGGGGAAAGGGCAAAATTATAGCTTCTGTCTGACAGGAGCAGAGCTTTCTGCTTCAAATTTTAGGACACGCACTCACGCAATGCCATTTTATCCCGACACCACTGTGGGCAGGGTCTGGGGCTCTTCCGCTCACACCTGCATCCATGTTCCTGTCCAGGCACAGTGGGCGTCAGCCTGCCTCCCCACCTCACATTGGCACCTCAGGCCCAGGCAGTCTCCACTATGGGACATGCTAAGCTCACAGTCTCCACTCAAGCACCTGAAACCCACCTGGAGAAAGGGAAGCACTACCTATCATGAGTGTGAGCATGAAGAGGGGCAGGGAGCCCGAGGAGTTTCTGCATGGCTGGCTTTCTGTGCACCCCGCCATCCATCCCCAACCTGGGGAGGGGAGGCCTGCCATGGTCTTGTGACTCAGCAGGGGCTGGTGATATTTGCAAATCCATTCCATGGGTCGAACCACACACACCACAGCCAGGAGAGCTCCAGGGAAGCAGTGCCCTTCACATCACTGACTTTTATCTAGCTCCCACCCTGTGCCCCACAACCCAACCATCATTCTGTCATGCTGTGGAGACTGGAGGGGCTGTATAGTTGGGTCACAGGTATTTCAAATACCAGCAAGGCCACCCATGGTGGGCAGAAGGCAACAGAGCTACAGCCAAAGACAGACTAGGAAGAAAGGCCTGGCAATTGATTTATGAAAACAAGTCAGTGAAAACTCTATGGATCCCAACAGAGTGCCATCTCATAGCAAGCTGGCTGGTGATCCTCTGGGCTGGAAGGCACTCAGAGCACACAGTGGCCACAGCATGGGCTTGAGCCAACCACTCCCTGTGAAGATGCTGCAGAACCATGCAGCAATTCCTTCTGCTATCTACGGGGTCACCATGAGCTGGAAGCAAGACCACATCAGCTCACTCTCCCCTGTGCTGGGTATCCAGCCTGGTGTTGCCAAAACACTTTAAAAAGCCCAATGAGATGGAGTTTTTAACTCCCTTGAAGAGACAAAGCAAAGAAACACCGAAGACATGCATACTTGACATCATGACAGATGTTGTTGCCACTGGTGAAGTGAGGTTGACTCCTGGCAACTTACACACAACAGAACAAAACATTATGAGCCACCTTCATGACCATTGGAACGCAGCCCAGTCTTGTATCACCTTCATGACTGTTAGTATGTTTCCATTGTGCTATGGTATGTACCCATTATGAGATACCAAGCTTGGCTAACACAGTCAATATAGGCCACGACCAAGCACAGGAAGTCAAGGTCAGTCACCTTCAGAAGGTAGAAGAGGAAGAAGTCAGTGATTCCCACATGAGAGTCTGACTCATTATCTGTTGTCTGATTTGTTTAAAGACTTCAGTGGTGATGCGGAGAATGAAAGGTCACAGGAAATTTCTGAAAAGTGATAGCTTCTGGACTTCCTGTAAGATGGCAGAATAGGCAGACAAGCTATACACAGAGCCTATACAACAAAGAAAGGAGAAACCAACTGACAGAGATACAGAGGATAATCCTGGAGCCCTGAGCTTTGATAGGAAGTATACAGAAGTGGATTAGGCACCAACTAGTGGAAAAACTTGAACAAAAGCAGTGAGTATGGAAAAGGACAGAGCTATGAACTGTCAGCTACTCTGATGGCACCAACAACCTGAATATTTCTAAGTGGTGTTAATACCTGAGAATTTACCTAAAGATTAGCCCTGGTTGCCAAGGGCTGCAGGGATGACTGTTCTGGTGGCCAATGACTAGGAAGGAAAACAGCAAGGAAGGAGACAATCTGAACTGTGGATTTTGGCTGTCTGGAGGGCACAGCCAATTTGATTGTTTACAAGTGTTGGCCATTTTGGATATTTAAAGTGATGGTGGTGTTCTAATCCAGATTCCAGGGACCTAAGAACAGGCTCCATTTGCCAAGGATGGCAAGGACGTACTAAAGGCTGACAATAAGAAAGGAGACAGATGGTGAGTGTATAAGTGCTGCCAACTAGCTAATGGAAGAGCACAGCACAGTACCCTGCTTACGTAGATACAAAGATACAAAGAAAATGAAAATCATGGGCAATTTACTCCAACATACAATCACCAATTAAATATAAACATAAAAATGTCACAATGCCTTCAAGACACAGAGCATCACAGTCCACACAAATAAGCAAGATAAAGCAGGAGAAACAGGGGACCAGGATACAGACCCAGAACACATCCCTGAGGAAGACACAGCATTGTGACAGCCTGATAAGGGATTCAAAAGACTTATATTTAGGTACATTCAATGGATTGACAGACAGATCAAGGAAAACACTGACAAAATTCAGGAAATCACAGAGAAAACCCTAGACCAATTTTAAAAGACAATACAAGAACAAAATTACAAAATAAATGACAAATTAGAAATGGTACAAAATCTACAGATAGAAATCTAGAAGATTAATATGAAATTTTCAGAAATAGATAACGCATTAAATGGGCAAAGATGCAAAATTGAATCAATGCAACACAGAATTAGTGAGATTGAAGACAAATACCTCAACACTTCTTTGAAAAGGGATCAATCAGAGAAAAGATCAAAATAAAATTAAGAAAACCTAAGGTTCATGTGGGATACCATCAAAAGGAATAACCTATGTGTAACTGGAATTCCAGAACAGGAAGAGACAAATAAAACCACAGAGCAAATAGTTGAAGATTTGTTGGAAGAGAATTTCCTTGGTATGATGACAGATGAGAATATGTCCATTCAAGCAGTCCTTTGAACCCCAAACAGGATAGATCCCAAAAGAAAATCACCAAAACTTAT
This sequence comes from Orycteropus afer afer, assembly GCF_000298275.1. NCBI lineage: Eukaryota > Metazoa > Chordata > Mammalia > Tubulidentata > Orycteropodidae > Orycteropus > Orycteropus afer. The sequence goes on from NW_006921972.1 coordinate 2,145,881, forward strand.
CATCATCAAACTCATCAAAACCAAAGACAAAGGAAGAATCCTGAAAGCAGCACAGGAAAAAGAAAAAATTACCTATAAGGGGCAACCAATAAGACTAAGCTCAGATTTCTCAGCAGAAACCATCCAGGCGAGAAGACAGTGGGATAGTACATATAAAATGCTGAAAGAAAAAAATTCCAACCAAGAATTCTATACCCAGCAAAATTGTCCTTCAAATATTATAGTGAAATTAGGACATTTCCAGATAAGGAGAAATTAAGGGAATTTGTTAAAATCAGACAAGCATTACACAAGATGCTAAAGGGAGTCCTTTGGACAGATAATCAACAACAGCAAACAACAACTGAGCATTAACACACATGATGACATAACCCAGAAAACAACCCAGTTATGGAAGTATCCAAAGTACTCACAAGATTGTAAATAGGGAACCAGAGACATCAATTGACAAATGAGGACAACCACAAACAAAAAAAAGGGGGGGGGATGTGTAGTTACAGAAGTTCTAAATGGTAGGTAAGTTAAGACAACTGTGAGATAGAATGGACTGCTCAACACTTGGGAAGGAAATTATAAATCACAGGGTAACCTCAAAGAAAAATGATAAACCTTTACATCAAAATAAAAAAAGAGGACCAGCACAAATATTTAGCAAATACTAAAACAATAGCACAGAAGGAAGTGATAATATGATTCATAAATGAGCTCAGCATGGAAAATTATATGGAACTAATACCAAGAAAAAGTGCATAACAAAATGACACCAACAGATTCATACTTGTTGATAATTACTCTGCCAAAAGAGTCAAAAGATAACCTACAGATTGCGAAAAAATATTCGACAATGACATATCTGACAAGGGGCTTATCTCTAAAATTTATAGATAACTCCAACACCTCAACAACAAAAAGATTATCAATTCAATTGAAAAATGGGCAGAAGACATGAATAGACACTTCACCAAAGAGGATATTCAGGCAGCCAGCAAATACATGAAGAAATGCTCACGATCATTAGCCATCACAGAGATGCAAATCAAAACAACAAGACACCATCTCACCTTAGCAAAATGGCAAAGTTCAAAAAGACAGAAAATAACAAATGCTGGTGAGGATGTGGAGAGATTGGGATTCTCATCCACTGCTGATGGGACTGTAAAATGGTACAACCACTGTGGAGAGCAGTATGGCATTTCCTTAAAAAGTTGGAATTGGAAATACCGTTTGACTCAGCCATTCCATTACTACGTATATATCCTAAAGAAGTGAGAGCTAGGATAAGAACAGATATATGCACACCCATGTTCATCGCAGCACTATTTACAATAGCCAAAAGATGGAAACAACCTAGGTGCCCATCAACTGTAGAATGGATAACCAAACTATGGTACATACACACAATGGAATACTATGCAACCCTAAAGAATAATGTAGAATCTGCAAAACACCTCATAACATGGATGAACTTGGAAGATATTATGTTCAGTGAAATAAGTCAATCACAGAAAGACAAATATAGTATTAGTTCATGATTGGAAAAAGTCAAGGAAAGGTTTATAAATGGAAGGAAACTTTCTTTGTTGGTTACCAGGGGTAGGAGGGGAAGAGGGAACACACCACACACACACACACACACACACACACACACACAAGCATTGACCCATGTCACTTTAGTTTTGTGTATTTCAATGTACATAAATTATGTTTCAATAAAATGTATTTTTGTTTTTAAAAAAGAAAGTGGTATCTTCTTGGAAAAGTCAGGATGCGTGCTTGTCTTAGGTTGATATGCACGCCATTTGTCCTGCCCAGGCCTTGTGCTCCGCTTTATGAATCATGCAACTCACACTCACGGGGCAAGACCAAGTTTACCAGAAGGGAGACAAGGGAGCCATGCCACAGAGAGGCTTCGAACTGACCACATTCAGACTCCTGTTCTCTCAGCCACCAGCTGTGCGACCTTGGACAACTTACTTAACCTCTAAAAATCTCAGCATCAGATCAGTGAAGGCGGGATCATATCACATTTAGCTCCCACCTACAGGACGGTTCAGTCCAATCAGCACTGCATTTGCTCTCCTCCACCCCAATTCCTTTATCTTCTTCTGTTCTCATGGAGAACATGTGCCCCTATTGGACAAGAGTGGAGCCTGGGGCTTTCAGGCAGCAGGGACGGTGTGGCCTTGTGGTAAAGCCAAAGCATGTGTGGTGTTGTCCGTAAGGCCAACCAGCCTTCTGACCTCTAGCAACAGCTATTGCATTTTCACAGAGATGACAGGCACCTCCCATGCTGGCTTGCCAGCCCGTCCCCCGGGATGTCTTTTCATAAGCACCATTGTGCCAGCTCTTTTCACGTCTTACTGTAAAAGATGAGCACAGCATGTTTATAAAAATCGTACTAATCGTGTCCATTTATGCCACAAGTGTGTCCCTTCAGTGACGAGCAGAGCAGGCATCTTAGGACGTGTGGTAAAACCGGCACCAAATCGGATCCTAGAAGAATCTCACGTGCTATAGAGCAAGTCCGTGGCGATGAGAACTTGTAACAGAGAAGGTTATTTTGAAAATTATCTTTAACAAATGATACACCTTTCCATGTCCTGAGCAGTCCTGCACTTTGCCAAACAATATATCCTTTTTTTTTTTTTAGTGCCACCTCGGGTATCATTTTAGGCCCTAAACATAGAAGAAATGTCTTTCCTATCCTTTTTTTAGAACTGTGTAAATTAGGAGGTTTCCAACATGCAAAAGGAAAAGCTGTTTTCAACTTCCGTGACCTCAATTCTTCCTGACTTCAGACTGAACTTTTCTCAGAAGACGAGGGCGTAGATGAGGAGCATGCTAACAGAGGGAGCAGTCTTTCTGGCTGTTTGTAAACAGATGCCACAGACACACCCGTGGAAGCCGCCTAAGTCATCTGCTTTGTCAGAGCAAGCTGGAAGGTGGGTGATGTCAAATGCACCCCTCACCATTCTGGGGGGACCTCGGGGCCCAGTGAACCTGGGAAGCACTACGCAGGCATCTCCATCCGGAGCCAGCACACGCCCCGTGGGGTGGAGCCAAGGGCCAGCACCCTTCACCTGGTCATCACCATTTATTCAGCGTTTTAACCAGGAGAGGCATCAAGGCCTGCAGACTAGACACACGACTGAAACCCTCTCGGAAAGGAAATATCTTACTAATTCATTAAGTCAAACTGCTTGTGTCTACACTTGTATGACTAGAATTATGCTTCATTAACTTCATTTCTTTATATGAGTTAATTAGCTCAGAGGAGGCCAGAAATTAATTACCAGCTTATATAGTTTGTGCAGAATGGCATTCTGTTTATTTAGTTTCTCCTATTAACTTTTAATCTCTTCAAACAATAAAAGAGGTAATTAGTATTTTATAAACAAAAATGAATGCAACAAAGGCAAAAACTTTGGCAAACAGTGAAGCCCCGTGAGGACCTGGTGGCCGCGCAGTGCAAGGTGTAGACCCTTCCAAGGTGAGCTCTGAGCAGAAGGAGGTGGCCCGTGCAGGTCGGCCAAGGTGGGCCTCTGATTCATTGCTGGGGAAGGGACCCCCAGAAGTCCTTCCCGGAGCTGGAAGTGAGCCTCAAAACACTTTCTGCCGCTTGAAAATAACGGCCGTGTACTCAGCTATAGTTCCTGCTTCCCCTCTCTCTCCAAAGCCGTTGGAGGATACACTTACATGGAGACAAAAGGCCTGCGAGAGGACTCTGCTGAAATGCCCACTGCCCTTTGTAAATTATTTATTTACTCCGTCGTCATAGAGATTGAGAATGATCGGCCAGCTTTATTACCCTGAATGCATTAGCTAGTACCGTTGCCTAATGCCTGTGAGATACCACACTGAATCTGTTTAAAGGAGAGCTGGAACGCGGAGTTAGAGCGGTCACTCTTCCCACGAGTGGGGGGTGTCCGTGGCGTCTGGGTCCCGGCAGGAATGTGCCGCCCTGAGAGCTCGGGAGATGCCTTCCCCGTCTTTATAGTTATTACACAATTTTGAAATTTCCAAGGGGAGTTGTACAGTATGTGTTCCCAGCCTCTCGAACAAGGTGGTTAATGAATTACAGGAGTTATTTAATCAATGGATTTTGTTAGCAAAACATTAATATTAATTAAATGTTCATTAAAAAAATTGGATCCTTAATAGCCAAGCACCAAGGAGTGGAACGTGGTGGTGATGCTGAAGCCCTTGCACAGCTGGACGCTGCCTCCCCGGGAAGCTTTAAAAGGCAAACTTGTATTAGCGGTGAATATCCTCCGAGTTCCTTTAACACACATTATTTCCTTCAAATAATAACTTGACTGAAAAGGTCTACTGCGTCCGACTCCCGAAGCGGGGAGTGGAAGCCTCCATCTCCAGAGAGCAGCTGCCTGGCTCTGCACGTAGGTCCACTCAATCCTGCCAGAGGATGAAAGACAGACAAAATCACTGTGCCGAAGCTTTGAAGTCTAGAAATTGCATCAAACTCAAAAACACTGGCTATGTCCTTTCCTCTTCTGAGGGAAAAAGAAGAAAAAATTTCCACCACTCAAATGAGCAGGCATTACAGGAAAATTGTAACAGAAACCAATGCTGCAAGGAGCTTCCTGAATTGCTTGCCGGGCCCCACAAGTAAAGGATTTTCAAAGATGGTCAATGTAGGCAGGGAAGTATAGGCCAGCTTGTGTCAATACCGCCCCACTGCAGCGCTCGTTGTCTTTCTCACGAGTGCTGTGGGGAGATTACAGCCTTCATTAGCAGGGTCTGAACCCTCAGAATTGACTTCCACTTGGGACAAACTCGCTTTCCTCTTCCTGAGCAATGCAGTCCTGTGCTTGGCTCTGCTCTCGCCCCACAGTCCCGGCCAAGGGAGCTGCCTGACAGATAGGCCTGGGCACCTTCTCGCCAGTGGTAACCTCCCAGCACAAACCACGTGGCCTCGAAGGGCCACAGAAGCACCTGGGCTGCTCACTGTCACTATGATTTCCAGCAACTGGCCACCGGTGGAGGAGACATAGAAGGGGGCCTGCCCCGAGTGCCAGGGGTCAAATCATTGACTCCATTCCCACAGTTGTTACTGACATCGAAACGACTCAGACAATGACATAGAAACGAGGTGGCATGTGTATTGGAGCTCTTCACGATGCCAGAGTCTGGACGAGTCGCTAACACCTCTCAGTGCAGACGAAGAACAAGTGGCCCTCTTCCCTCAGCCATGGTGCTGTGTATCAGACCTCAGCGACCATAAGGACATCCACAGTAAAAGGAAGTAAAATGCAGTCAGTGCCCTGCACGCACTCCTGGTGTGGTGCCACCGCGTCACCAGGTTGGAGGCTCCATGCTGATGGCAGGCTTTAAGGTGAAATTTGAATCTCGCCGGTCTTTAACCCACGCCTTTCCCAGCGTCTCTGTAGGACTTTCCTTTCCTCACTGTGTCTCTGTCTGGGGCATATCCTCATTATTTCATGGCCTGAAAAGCTACAAAATGGACCCCACACAGGCAATTTTAACACGGTCCCTTATCTCTGTTTCTATTGCTTCTTTTATTTATGCTTTTTAAAAAAATCCTGGTGTTTTATCACAATATCTGAAATATATTAGTCCTTAACATAAATGTCTCTACAAATTCCCTCTACTGTCATATTAGAGCACCTGTTTCTGTGGTGAGTGTGACTTTATCGCACAGAAGATTTGCACATTCTGCAATGAACAACCCACTGCAACATCACAAAACCAAACTAAACAAAGAGCAAGCAAGAGATTCCAGCTTTCTGAGTTAATGCACAATTTATTGTTGACCCTCCTTATATATTCTTTTCCTAAGGATGTGGCAACAGAAATACTCATCAGCCTTCTGGCTATCCCATGCAACACCACTGGTGCTCAAAGGTGAGAACAATTTTAGCTTAAAATTTGCAGACCAGGGACTTCATGAATATAAGGTCATAGCTATATAGGTATACTGCAGTAAAATTCTATCAAAAGCCACAATAATTTTTTAGTGAAGTAGTAAATCCTTAATAATTTTGTGTGATGTGAAATGAGATTTCTCTAAAGCACAGCTGTCCCCCGAATAGAGAAAAATCCAATAATCTGGGCGGTGGGAGCTAGAGTGAACTCGTTCACCATCACCATGGATGGGGGAGGTACACTGGGCTTGTTCGCCATCAAGGAGACCTGTGTGGTAGCCCCTGTGAATCACATCTATGCCTCGGAAACCTGGGTAGATCATCCAGAGCCCACCTGAACTGTGAGACTCATTGAGGTGGGGGTGGCTTTGGGGTCACCTACCAGGAAGAGAGCCGCACAGGGAAAAATTATGCTTCAACATCTGAGCATAGGAACAGTGCTAAGAGCAGCACAAAGCCTAGGTGAGCAAAGCGCTCAGTCCAGAGTGGATCAGGGCTTGTCCTGTCCAGGGTTCTTTGTGTCATCTGTGGTTTGCCTGAACACTAGGGGAGCGACTCCCAAACCTGTGGCCACGTGGCCTGCAATCTCACTTGGCTATCCAGAACTGAGCAGTCACAGGTGGGCTGTCGGAGCACCCTGTGGAATCCCCAAGGCTTTGGCTCTGACTGAGGTGGTTCTGCCCATTGGTGGTCACTGCAGGAGGACCCAGATACCCAGATTCAACTAGAGGAGACCTCGAGTTCCTGCTGTTTCTCCAAGCCTAATTATTCTGGACCTCCAAGCCTGGAATAATGGAATATTTGTGGGTACCTCAAGGAGCTCTGGTAGCGTAGTGCCTAAGGCACTGGACTGCTAACCAGAAGGCTGGTGGTTCAAACCCACCAGCCACTCCTTGGAAGGAAGGTTGGGCAATCCTACTTCCGTAGTGATACTGCCTCAGAAACCCATGGAGGGGCCGCAAAGAGTTGGGGCCGACTCGATGGCAAATAACAACAACAACAACCTGGGGCTAACAATTAGTCTTGAGTTCCTGAGTGGGGTAAACAGTTAACTGCCCAGATACTCGCGAAAGTGTTGGGGGTTTGAGTCCACCCAGGACACCTCAGAAGAAAGACTGGAGGTCTCCTTCTGAAAAGCACAGTTCTACTGACACACGCAGGGGCCCCGTGACTCAGCATCAACACGATGGCAACTGGTTCTGCTCATATATCGATTGTGCTATTGGACGCACCTGTGGTTTCCAGAGATAAGGAAGATGTTTGGAGCAGTGGCTTCAATGCCAATCCCCTGTCCTTAGGTTTTCTAAAGAAATATACCCTTTTGGAAATCAGTCAGTAAGTATAAGTCACAGTGATTTTTATATTTATTTACTCTTCTGTAAAAGAAAAAAAAAAAGTGGAAAGTGGGGGAAACTGATAAGATCCCGAGAACAATGATATCTACACAGAAGCTTTCTGTTTTCTTATAAAGGGATCTCTGAAACTTCTCCAGAAGAAGAATGAAGCAGAGATGGACAGGAGGGATCCATGACCGAGCAAATTACAGAAAAGGAAACAAATAGACAATTACAATTCCACGACTATGAAATTTAGTTCATCTCAAGCCTTACAAGAGTAAGAACGCATGAAAGTAGGTTCTGATGGTTTATCACAACGTGCTGGACAAGAGTCTCAGACATTACCCACGGACACTACCTGAAGTAGTCGACTGCCATTAAGACCTAATTTATCTTTGATGCCCCAGTAAAATTAGATCCAGTAGAAGATAAGATAGATGGGGGTCAGGCAAAGAGCATAGTGGCTTGTCCTTCAGCTAGTTGTCCCCAGGTCCACAGACCTCGAGGTCCTATTTAAGCCTTAGTTGCATTGATGTGTTGGTTATTAAATCTGTAAAATGGGATTGTAGGAGATGTGAGACAGTGGCTGGCCTAGCAGAAGCACCTACTAAGTGCTATTCTGTGTCACTTATACAGTGAAGATAAAATATTCACATCCCTAAGCTCTAATAACCCAGTCCTCTCAGTGGCTACACAGTATAGGCTCTTGTGCAGATGGAAGTCTTTGTGTCTTCATTGACTTTATGGAATTATCCATCAAGTCCTGACAATTTCCCTTTGTGGTCTGTTTGAATATTTTGCTTTTATGTGATCACTGGCTGTGGTAGGCAGAGTGTTTCCCTGTCTTGACCCTCGGAGCCTGTGACTGTGTTGTGTTACACGTCACCCAGGGAATTCAGGTTGAACAGAGGGTCAAGGGTGCTATCCTTAAGATAAGGAAATTAGCCTGCATTATGTGGGTTGGTCCAATGTAGTCACAGGCATCCTTAAGTGTGGAAGAGGAAATCAGGACAGGAGCATCATGGTGATGCAATGTGACAAAGACATGACCTGCCGTTCCATTCCGGGAATTGGAGATGGAGGAAGGGGCCACAAAGCAAGGTGTGCAGACAGCCTCTAGACACTGGATGGGGCAAGACCACAGTGTCTCCTAGAGACTCCAGAGGGAGGGAACCAGTCCTGCCCACACCTCGAGTGAGCCCGGTGAGCCCAGTGTTGGTCTTCTGATGACTTCTAGACCTGAAAGAAGGTCCGTGTGTATTGTTTGAAGCCACTAAGTGTGTGGTGGTTTATTCTAGTGGCTGCAGGTGACTTCTACTGTCTTTACATAGTCAGTGGATTCTGCAGGACTGCAACAGCCTTTACATCACTCCAATTGTTTCCCAGCCACAATCTCAAATCCATCCTGTAGACACACTCTGATGGTTATATTTGTATGTCAACTTGGCTAGGCCTGGTTGAGGGGCTGGGCAGCTGCATGTAGTATTCCCCATGAAGAGATAGGTAATCAACTCCATGGTGGAATCTACTGGGAGCAGCTGTGTAGCTGCCTTTGGGTGTGTGGTCTGCTTCCTGTATATAAGGAGAAGCTTTGAGAATGGTCTCTAGCCTTTGGCACGCTTGGACCCTGCATATAGCTGTGTCATTGCTCAGCAGCCTGCTATGCTATGCCGACCTTGGGACTTACAATGGACTTAAGTTAATGGCCTGCGGTGTGGATTGGTAACATCGAGACTGTGCCTTTTTACTTGTGAACCTTGGGGCTTCTCAGCCTCAGCAGTCAGCAGCTGTCTGAGTGAAGAAACGCCTCTAGCTCCAGTGGGCCGGGAGCAGGAGGCAGAGCTGGACCCCAAGGTTGAGAGGTTTTCACCCTGTCCCTAGAGCCTGGCACTTTGAACTTGGACTTAAAAGCCTCCAAATTGTAAGAATAAACTGCTGTCTGTTAAGACCATCCCATTTGTGGTACATTTCTTGTCAGAGTGGCACTCTGACAAGAGTAAGCAAAACACACACTTACATGGATATTCCCAAAAAACATTGTGTTAGTGTGAGCCTGATCAGGAAGCCTGGTGGTAAAGTGGTGAAGTGATCACGTATTAACCCAAAGGTCAGTCGTTTGAGTCCACTAGCCACTCTGTCAGAGAAGATCTCTGCTTCCCTGAAGACTGACAGCCTAGGAAACCCTGTGGTGCAATTTCACTGTGTCCTCTAGGGGCGCTGTGAGTTGGCATCGACTCCACGGAAACAATTTTGTTTCTTTGTTTTTTGCGTTCATGCCCCTGACTAGGAACCTCAGCTCCTTCCCTTTGCTTTGCCTCCCACATGACGTCAAACCTTCGTCTCTGACACAGGTAGTTCCTATGGCACCTTCCGCTGACCCTCGTTTTCCCGTCACACGCAGCACCGTCACCACTGCCCCGTGTCCACCGCCCTTGCCTGCCGAGTCTGCGCGCTGAAGCCTCCCTGCAGTCACCCCAGCTTGGAGTCCAGGGCCAGCCCTGCCCCTTCCTCGGAGTACTCTGACTTGCACAGCCACGTGCTGCCCCACCCTTCCGTACACACAGGTACCTGCACTTGGTCTGTACACACGCAAGCTCGACCTCGGAGCTGGCAGTGCCTACTTGCTGAGGGTATCAAAAGGCCAGTCAGCCATGACACCGTGGCCGCCACGGGGACAGAGGCTGCAGTGGGATGAAACTCCGGTTTGCTCGAGCCCAAGCCCTGGCGCGGCAGGTACTAAGGATCATTTGAACTATGTCAATGTGTAGAAACCCAGGGTTGCTAGTGGTTACCGGGCGGGGGAGGACGGGGGAGAGGGGTTTTCTGTCTTACAGGGCATGGAGTTTGTGTTAATGGTGGTGGAATAAATAAATTGGAGAAGAATAGCAGGGTGGGTCGCCCAACTCCAAAAATGTAGTCAGTCGCTGAATTGCACACGAAGAAACTGTTGGATGTGTGTGTGTTGTGTAGTGTGTTTCCACCACCCGTCCTCTCGTTGAGCTGAGTCCTGGTCTCAGCAACCCAACAGGACAGAGTGGAACTGCCGCACAGGCTTTCTGAGGCTGTCGTCTGTATGGAAGCACATGGTTCCCTCTCTCTCTCTCAGAATGCCAGGGACCTTTTGGTTAGTGCTTCACCGCTGCGCCACCAGCATCCCTGTTTTCTCCACAATGAAATAAAATGAAGTGGATTCGAACAAGACACTGAGAGTAAGCTGTTCCCCAACCTGACGGTCGATTGAGCGCACTCTGCACCACTGAGCTGCCCCTTCTGAAAATCGCACTACAGCAGACGCGAGGGCGTGTACAGTGTTTGTGTTCTCGGTTCACTGTGATGGACAGGCACACACACGTGTAGTAGCGCACTCATGGGCGCTTCCCAGCAAATGACCCAGAGGCCACACGCTTTCACACGGTGACCCCCGCCCCCCCTGCCACGGCCAGGTGCCCTCACCACGCGCTTCCCACCATCCTTCCTGCCCGCCTCGGGAGCGCCCATCAGTCTGACTCACTGCCGTCCACATCGCGGCACACGGATGCCAGGCGTCGGTCCCCGTGAGCGGAGGAAGTACTTTCGGTCCTTTATGCCCCTCTGGGCCATGGTCAGGCCTCCTGCGCGGTGCAGAGTGGCTGAGTGACGCCAAGTAGCATGAACGGGTGAGGACAGTGCAGTGGGCGGGGGAGGCAGAGGTCGTGGGGTTTTATGCGGAACAAATTGAGTCACACCCGCTTCTCATCCATTATTTAGGGGTGACCAGCCAGGCTTGGCTTCTATGGATTTGATCATCATTCAGATGTCCACATTTAATACGTAATGTAAATTTCTCATTGGGACGTCGATGGCTTGTCACTGCAGAGCAACAACGCCTAAAAGGAGACGGAATGCCTGGACTGTCAGAAATATTCGCCGTCAATAAATATGTAAGAGGACGCTAATAAAGCTGCGTGTCCCTGCCTGGCAGCGAGCGCGTCAGGCCGGACAGCACGGCGAGCACTGTGAGTCTGCAGCTGTGTCCCGTGAATATTGGCCTGCACACTGGAGATTAAGGCGCCAGATGTTCCTCTGCAGGCTAACAGATATATCACCCCCGATAACGGATGACAAATGCTGTTCCATATTGTGTCAGACGCAACCAGGGCTCCTGTAGAACAAGTGCCGCAGCTGGAGCAGGCTGAGCTGACCCGGGGGCCTCAGGAGAAGCTCAACGGGCAGTCACCCACGGGCCCGGGCAGCCCGCACCGTGCTGGCAGTTAGGGGCCAAGCAGCGGGAGAAGGCTCTCCCCGTGTCAGCACCAGGCATGTGCGTTGGCAGCGTGCTCCGGGCCATCCGCCATGTCCTCCTCTGAGTCAGCAAGGCACAGACCAGGCCGCCAGGCTGCTCGGACCGCCACCCAGCAGCAGGCACCAAGCCGACCTCGGCCCTGATCGCAGGCGCCAGCTGCTTCACTCACCCTGCCACTGCTGGCGCCGCCGGCTGGGCTCCTGTGCAACCAGAATTAAATGGCACTGGGGCTAGAGGGCTGAAGACACTCCTGCTCCCGAGCAGCAGTCGGCGGAGAAGCGGAAAGGAGTGGCTCCTGGGGGCTGGTTTATTCAGATAGTCTCCCCCACCTGGCCGTCTGCAGGCCTGAGGCGATGTTAATTTCTCCCTCTTTACTCATTGGGTCTTAATTCTGTGTCTTTTCTCTCTTCCCTCCCTGCAAAAAATAAATTCTCTTCTGTAACCTTCAGCACCGACAGGCTTCCAGGCAACTCAGCAGTTATGGAGTTTGGCTTATGTGTTCATCCTTGGCCTGTCTGAGGCTGGGCCGTTGGGTCTCCATGACTTTGGGGTGGTACACAGGATCATACCGTGAGTCAATAGGCTTCTTGTTTTGCCAACAAAGGCGCTAAGGAGGGTCGGAGAGCCCCACCTGGCAGCCTTCAATCTCTTTCTGACTTGTTAATGAACTTTCTCTCCCTGCCCCCCTTCCTGACAGAGACTTGCCCGCCAGTTCCTGGGTTTTCCCCAAGCCGTTTTATACAATGAGGCGCTAACAGTTGTTTGTCTGATAAAGCCGTCCTCTTTGGAACACAGATGTTTGATTATTATTTATTTCTCTCGGAAGCCCACTAATTCAGTCCCAAATGACCTCTCTTTCCCTTTTGCTTAAATTTCATTTGGAATGTATGTTGTTGGTAAGTGACAGAGACTTTAATTATTAATGGGCTCCTGTAATGCAATGCACCATAGTTTTAAACTCATTTGGGGCCGAAGCACCACCACTTCCTCCCTTCCTTATGCTACGGGGACTCTGTGATGAATACAAAGGTAATTACAAAACACACGCCAAGCCTGCACATATTACCTTCCTCCTCCTGCACTTGAGCTTGCCCGTGATTGTGGCAAGCGCCACTCAGATGGCGGCGCAGCCACCCAGCACCGACCTGGGGCCGGGCCCTCTCCTTGGGGCCCTGATACTTACATTCACGTGCACATGCAGCCGCTGTGTGGCAGTGACGTGTGTGCCCACAGAGGAGCAAGGTCCCCATGCATGTCAGCATGGGAGCATCACAAGGGAACGGTGGTGGGGCAAGGACCCGCACAGAGACCCAAGTGAAACCAGGAGGACAAAGCCCACACACACTGAGAGTACCTCGCAGGCCAGAGCCCTCAGCAAAGGGAGCCGGGGCTCCTTAGCACAGTTGGAGCCCCGTGGTGATAAAGTGACTGCGGGTTTGGTCCCAGTGCGGGCCGGTTAGTTTCACAGACTGCCTTGCTAATGGGCATGGCCTCCACAGGCTCCCCACTGGCCAGGGGGAGGGGAAGCCATCAAGTGCTTAAGGAGCAGTCTAGCCCATCCCCGCCTCAGGGTGGGGACCCCAGCACAAGTTCCCTGAGGTGGTTCAGGGCAGCCCTGCAGTGTGTGGAGGGCGCAGCTCAAGGCTGGGTGTGGGCCCCAGTAGGAGAACCAACTTAAGGACCCAGTGCAGTGCAGCCCGACTCTTTCTGCTGCTCCCAGCAAATTGCCTGTGTGTGATTTGGGAGAAGGAAAGGTCTGATCGTTCAGGGCTGCTGGGGACGGGGGCAAACAGTTCAACTTTCTACCACTGGCCTCAAGGATGGCGGTTCAAACCCTCCCGGAGACACTTTGGGAGACAAGCCTGGAGGTCTGCTTCTGAAAGGTGACGGCCTGCAAAACCCCAAGGAGCAGCTCTGCTTTGAACACAGGGGTCCCCGTGAGTCAGAACTGACTTGATAGCAACTGGCAACCACAGGTTGAAACCCTGAAATCTGAATTGTTTCGGCTCAGGCTGGTCTTGACATCAAGTTCAAAATACCTTTGGGTATTTGTCCTCTCTCAATTTCTCCCTAAAATATCTGTAAAAACAGACAAAGGAAACTGTCACAATAAAAAAAAAACAATGATAAAAACATCTATGAGGATTCTGTTTTCTTCTCGTGGAAGCAGAGCTGAGAGAACTTGTATCTCCATCCAGGCCTGGCCCCGTGGGACCCCAGGCCTGGCCCCAGGACCCTCTAACCCACCCCTGCAACACTAACTGGCCAAACAAAACCCCTTCACCCATGCCAATTGCATATTTCCAGATGAGTCTACCTATCTCATACCTGTCTTTGCCTGGAAAGCAAAAAGGGGTTCCCAAACCCAAGGGTTTACCTTACGACACCCAGAAGGGGAAAGGGTGGAGGCATGCCCCGTGGCATGAAGGCCGGCAGTAAGGTTTTGAATACATACACACACACACACACACACACACACACGCTTTATGCAGAAGACGATGCATGACTCGAACATGAGGTAAAGCCGCTGAGGCCTGACATCAGCTGGGTGAAGAAAGCCATCTCCTTATATGTCCTGGTAATGTACAAGCTAGGACAGAGCCCAGCATGGCCCACAAAGGCTTTTTGGGGAGGATGTAGCCCTAATTAGGGCAACAGAGTCCCTGTGAGGGCAGGGTGGAAACAGAGACATGTGTGTGAGGGCCAGAGCTAAGCGCATGCCCCCCTCCCCCCATACACACACACTCCTGTTCGCAGCTCTTCATGTTTGGGCCGCTGTTAGGCCAGTGAACACAAGGCATGTGTGAGAGGGATCCTCACCTTCCACGAGGGAGACCCCGGTTCGATTCCCGGCTGAGGCCTCTGGTGCACAGGCAGTCCGTGGAGGCCTGCATGTGCTATGATGCTGTAAAGGTCTCAGCCGAGCGCCAGACAAAGAGGGGGCAGGAAGGCCTGGTGACCTATTTGCAGAATTCAGCCAGTGGCCACTCTGTGGGTCACAACGGTCCACACACAGGTGGCCCTGAGGACAGTGCAGGACCAGTCAGCTGGCTTTCCATGGGGCGTGGGCTCACCATGGGTCCTGGCCGCCTGGGCAGCAGTCGCAAGTGTTAGACAAGGCGCAGAAAAGGATGCTGGTTTTGCAGCCACTCTGCTGAGTTAGTGCAGCCTGTCATCTGCTGAGCAGAGGTTTATGGATACAAACCCTGCATATCCAATAAGTCACTTTTTGCAAAAAAGAGAACTGGGTGTTCTAGGAAGAGTGGGACTCTGAGGATCTCAACGTCCTGTCTTCACAACACTAGGTGCTTTTGATTCAGTTGCCCTTACATTTCATTTCAAATGAAATCAAATTGTGAGAGTTTTTACAAATGCAAGTGGGAAGTAACAGAGGAAACAGACAGGGAGAAAGAAGACAGGCAGGTGGGTATGCCAGGTTTGAATGACTGGGTGTGAACTTCTCTGTCTCCAGGAAGAAGTCACAAAAGGGTCACATTCCTATGCATTTTAGAACCTTGTTCTGACTCCTAAACTTGGAAGGTCAGCTGTGTGGGTGCTCTTCCCATCTTTCCTGCTGCGAGCGCTTTACATAGTTTTTGAAACATATGCAGCAGAATCCATTTGAAGAATGGAAGAGAATTAACATGGGAATTAAAGGGCTGAAGCAGTGGGGGGGTAGGGGGAAGCAGGAGGTACAGGGGGGACCTGGAGCTGCAGGGACCCACGCAGCCAGGAGAGGGCGCCAACTCCTGGCCAGGGGCCTTTGAGTCATGATGGCGGAGGGAGAGCCACAGGGCCTGGAGGCCAACATCTTCGCCTGCCATCGGCCCTTGGAAGGATGGTCTGTGCTTTGCCATGTTCACTGTTCCTGCTGCCAGTGCTTTGGATGCATTTTCCATAACACAGCTCTCTCACACTCCCTTTTTCTACTTCTATGGACAAAACCCAAACAACAAAAACTTACCATTCTTCTGACTGCCTCCTTGGACTTTGGAAAAGCCAACAACACAAACCAATAGGATACGGGCCACAAAGCACTGCCAGTTCCTTGTCCTGTCTGTGAGTGAAACCCTCCCAAGAGTACTAGGATGGACGGGTTTCAGTGTCCTAACTGAGACATGGTGTTAGGAGTTCCGTTTGCTAACTACCATATCTAAATAGAGTTTACAGATGGCGCATTACTGTGAACGTGCTAAGGGACATGGCAGGTCATTTCTCACTTAAAAGGTTGAGAATCCAAACTCTCTAGAGAAGCATCTGGGAGCTCTGGTAGCATAGTGGCTAAGGCACTTGACTGCTAACCAGAAGGCTGGCAGTTCAAACCCACCAGCCACTGCTCGGAAGGAAGGTTGGGCAATCTACTTCTGTAGTGATACTGCCTCAGAAACCCAAGGAGGAGTCGCTATGAGTCGGGTCCGACTTGACGGCACATAACAACAACAACAACAACAGAGAAACATCTGGATAAGCGGGCAGAAGTCTTTGTTCATGGTGCGGCCAGTGCTGCAATAGTGGGGACAGCAACCCACGGCACCAAGGTGTGGAGGAATTGCTGGATGCAAACCAGTTTGCTCTGTAAACTCTCACTCGAATCACACCAGAAAATTAATATACATACATATCTTTGTTAGTGGAAAGGGAAATTTAAGACATAAATGAACAGTAGCCAAGGGACTGTTTACAGGACAATTGGTGTTTGCTCAAACCTGTGGCACACAGTTAGTTCTCATATAGTTCAAGACAGTTTTTCAATCTTTTCCTGCAAAGGGAAATGGGAGGAGCACGGAGCTGGGAGAACAGGGAGAGGTGCCTTTGAGATAAGGGGCCAGGGCCGTGGGGACAGGGCTTCCCCAGCTCCAAGGGGCTTCCCTTCCGTATTTCAGCTGGACGCGTTCTTACAGGAAGAGAACAAGAGTGAGAGACATCTTAGAGGCTCTACAAAGCACCTCCTATAACAGCCCATTTCTAACAGCTAACTGCTCGGCTGCTCGCTGAAGGGTTGGTGGTTCCTACCCACTCCGTGGCCCCGAGGCAGTAACACCTGGCAACCTGCCCCTGTAAAGATCACAGCCCAGGGAACCCGAGGGGCAGTGCACAGGGGTCGGAACTGACTCGACGGCACCCAACAACGGCAAAATCTTCCCGTCTTTGGTATTTAAGAACACCCAGCACATAATTATATAAACCCCTCTGCACCTCTAGATACTTTAATGCATGTATAGCCACAATGGTAACGTTATCGGAAACCCGCTCTAAGGAAATACACACAGTGTGTGTTCGTTTGCTTCTTGTTAATTGAAATTAATGAGGTAAATTCTGTTGCTCTCTGCACAGCCCAAAGATGCTCTTCTTCACGGGTGGGATGCCCTGTGTCAAATGGCCAAGGCACTTTAGGGGGAGCTATCTGCTCACAAGCTTCCAGAAGAATAAAACCAGCTGCCGTAGAGTCATCGACGGCCACTCACAGTGCCCCACGTGAGTGAGCGCGGACCTGCGCTCCACCGGCTTTTCAAAGGTGCAGTTTTCAGAATTAAATCAAGCCTGCCTTCTGAGGCACCTCTGCATGCACTTGACCCCCAGCCTTCTGGTTAGCCGCTGAGCTTCACTGTGTGCACCCCCCAGAGACCCCAGCAGAGCTAAGTGCTCAGAAATGAACGGTTGTCAGTTCGACCCCTTTGCTGCCATCCAAAGTCACACAGGCGAAGCTGGAGGGTTCTGAGGGAGGTTTCTCGGGTGTCCCATAGGAAGAGGCCACACAGTGATGCTGGTGAAATCCAGGCTGAGCTACTCTAGAAAGTTCTGCTTAACCCAAGTCAATAAAGCACTGTGAAATCAAGAGAGAGCATTCCTATGCCCCGACTCTGCTCATTCTTTCAAAGTTTGCTTAGACGTGAGTCCCAACAGGGAGACGTGCATCTGCCAAGTGATCACCAATTTCTCGTTCGCCAGACCCATTTACGGGGATTCACATCCACCCAACACACTAGGAGAAAGGCATTTTATTTTTCACAGATTCCTATAAATATAACTAGTATAACTTCGCATCTGTGCAATGAAAGCCATTTTCTGTGAAATTAAAACATCGATTTATGACCCCAATGTTTTGCCATTAAAATGACCTGCAAATTTTGGCATCATGCGTATTTTACCACTGTTTTATGATACACGACACACGTTCAGACAGTGAGTTGTTTTTCACTTCCACTCCATTCTGAATTCATTCTCTTCATTACAATTTGACAGTCAAAGTCATCACACTGTTGCACTTGTGAATCATGGACAAGTGAAAGGAGAAAGTGGTGAATCTTCTCCCCGGCCGTGGCTGTACCAGCACACACATTATGCCGATTGACGAGTACGCGACCTCAACTCATGTGTCAAACTGGGAAGCTCATCGATAACTGCATGCAGACCATTGCACAGCCCGTAAACAGAGAGCTAGCCCATGCGGAAGGAGCTGACATCTTGCAGAGAACGGCAAAGAAGGACTGTGTTAGGAGTGCCCGCCCATGTCTGAAACTCACTAGCTACTTGATGCTGGTACATCTCTCATGTCAGAATCTCCATTTTTGAAAGAAGGCAGGAACTGGCACTTATTTCTTAAATTTGTTATGTGATGACAGCCAATGACATATATGGAGGATGGGTAGCCGTGAAGATTGTTTGGGACTAGGGAACATGTACATGGATTAAAGAACTTCCCCAACACTCCAACCGACTTTGACAAGATCAAGGTGGGTGGAAGGGAAGAGGCATGTTCCCCCTAGAGTCATTTACTCCACAACTGTAACTATTTAATCCTTATAATAGTTTTCCAAGTTTGAGTTCCAGTTCATGGATGTTGGAAGCCCTCAACCATGTGGACAGAATAGTTCCTTGGATGATTGCCTGGCTTAGGTTAACCAAGGTAAACTCCCGTTCAGCAGTCTCACTAGTCACCCTCCTCTCCAGCAGTCACACTAGTTGCCCCCACTCTGTTTAGCAGTTACAGTGGTCTCCCCTTCCATCCAGCAGTCACACTACTCA
Organism: Orycteropus afer afer; assembly: GCF_000298275.1. Lineage (NCBI taxonomy): Eukaryota > Metazoa > Chordata > Mammalia > Tubulidentata > Orycteropodidae > Orycteropus > Orycteropus afer. The sequence continues at coordinate 2,164,429 of NW_006921972.1, forward strand.
TTCTTCCCGTTCAGCAGTCACACTAGTTGCCCCCACTCTGTTTAGCTGTCACAGTAGTCTACCCTCCCATCCAGCAGTCACACTAGTCACCCCTCCCTCCAGTAGTCACACTAGTCACCCTCCCATCCAACAGTCACACTAGTTGTCCCCATTCTGTTTTAGCAGTTACACTAGTCTCCCCTCCCATTCAGCAGTCACACTAGCTCCTGATGGGCCTGTTGGAAGGCCTGGTTTCAGAGAACTGAAGGATTGTGTTCACTTGTCTCACCCTGAAAATAGAAAACATGAGTTCCATTTCCAACAGGGTGGTGAGGACAGTGATTTCAGGGGTGGTGAGAATCGACACCTTTGCTTATCTCACAGTACACTGGCACCGTTTGCCTATGGACAGGTGGAAGGTTACTCTTTGTGCTAACTCTTTATACTCCAGAACTGGATCTTTAACAATAATGAGTATACTTTAAATTTGTAAACTTTTTCATCGTTTCACTTACCAAGTTCAAACAATTAACAACAACAACAAAAAATTAAAGTCAAAATTGAGGAGATCTTAACGTGGAGGCAGAAGTCAAATTCCCTCAGTGTTTCAGCTGTGTGATCTTGGACCATCCCTGGAATATTCTAGGCCCTCACAGTCTCATCTGTTTCTGGGTAGTGGCTTGTGCATGGTGTTTAGTTGACGTGCCATGGCCCTCATAAATGGACAAATGCCTACCTAGGTAGTAAGACATTGGTCGATTTAGGGGAGAGCCTATAACAGCTTTCCAACTGACATCAGAAAGATTGGAAAGGGCATGGTGATCACCCTAATTTCTGTCTGGTGCTTCTGTGCATGGTGGAAAGTCAGTGACATGGCTATCCTCTTACCAAGTGTTAGTCCCTGACATCGTCCCAGAGATGTTTTCCTGAAAAAGCCCTCAGTGACGCACTGCTCTGCTTCCACAGCCGGTTGAGGGCATGAGGGACGTAAAGAGCCATGCACAAGGAAAAGAGCCTGTTCTTAATTAAACAGAGGACCAGATGACAGGGACAGCATGGTAAGAACTTGTCAGTTGGACCTCATGTTGGTTTGGGTGACATTTTGGTAGATTTTAAGCATATGGCCTCACACCCCTTGAGTTTCCTTGGTGCTTTCTTTGCGTCAGTTGGAAGGGCCCAGGTCAATTCACAGAGGAATCCACGTGGGCTTCGCTGCCATTTTAGGGCACACTCTCCTTGTTTTCCAACACGTGACAGGAGATGGACATCACCAAGACTTCCAACACAAGGTGGGTGCCAAAATGCACTAGAAGGCAAAGAGACCAGAGGCCTCTGGGAATCTCGCACTTCCCAATACACTGAATGTCAGGCTACAATTCCTGATTTCCAAGTACCAAGGTTTAGTCTTAGCCATTGGTTCGAGGGTCATTCCTGTGTTCTGTCGCAGCTTTCTCACTGTCACTCTTGGTTCCTTTCCCTCGAATGGACTCCCCACACACTTAATGACTTGGGGCCTCTTTGGAGTCTTCTTGGTGGAATGCTGTTCCTAATGCAGCCACCTTTTCCTCCAACCCACCCAACCTCATGGGGACCTGGGGATAAAGATAAGACAGTGGAGGGAGAGACTGTCAGCAGCCCTGAAGGGGAAGAAGACATTGTGGGCATCTCAGCCTTGTTCCCCAGAGTGCTATTGTCTTGCCTGACTCTCACTCTTTTGGCTGCTGATGGAAAACAGAGGGGGTGATCATGTCCACAGGACCTCCAGCAGGACAGGGGTGAAGGTGAGAGGTCAGCAGGGTTGAGGTCAGTGTGCGGAGAAGGGACCAGAGGGAGTCTCCTGGCACAGACCACCAACAGAGATGCACGCTGCTCAGATACTCCCTCAAGACTGGTCAGGAGGAAGCTTGGTACACATGGGATGCACGCTGCCAGAGGAAGTGGGGCTCCATGCTGCCCTGGCCCCTTGCTGTGGAAAACCTCCCTCTGGTGTGTGGCTTCAGGCCCCACACTTGCCCCTGCTGTCACTGGGATTGATCAAAAAGTGCATCTAATGGATGGTCCCTACTGCTCTCCCATCACAGAAATGGGCACTCAAACCATGTGTGCTCTGAGGGCTTTGCTGAAACCAGATGTCTGCTGACTCTGCCAGACCCTCGCATTGTCCCCTATGCGTTCAGTGACCTAAGGTGCTAACGATGCTGTTCAGGGCACCATAGAGAGGCAAGGAGCACCTCCTAAACCTCCCAGCTACAGCCACCCCATTCTCTAATGAAGAGAACTACATCTCTCTCACAAGGTTGTTGCGAGGACTGAGAAATAAAACAAGGCACAGGGTGGGCTTCCAGTGCATGGTGGTGAATTAAATAAATATCGTGTGATGTGAGAGAGGAGAGCTGTAGTGTTCGTTGTGCTAAAAGACCACGGCAGAGCTCTGACAACTTGACCCTCCTTGAACTGATAGTCTAAAGCACTCATGCTTAAAAAAGGCAGGCATTTTGATCCCAAGGACATACATCTACATTTTTAGTACATATTAACAATGAAAATCCCATTAAAAAAAAAAAAGAAAAAGATGAAAACTGGGCTCTTTTCTCCTGCCTCTTGGACTAATTCTTAAAATGGTGCATGTAAGAGGCATAGTATTAAAGTAAAAACGTCCTCAGGACGGATTCGATTCCCCAAAGCAGGCACCCGCACACTCCCCGTGTTGGTTCGCACGCCATTGACTTGGATTCTGTACCGTGATTCTTTTTCTCTCAGAAGGAGGCAGATTGCAAGGCTGCCTGGCAGAGAGACACAGAGGGACTCAGAACAACTACAGCTTCGCAGAACCTGAGGCCAGTTAACCTCCCCATGGCCCTGTGGGCATGAAGATCCTAATGACTAAAGATGCTTCAGAAATGCCCTCCCGTTTCCGGCTGCAGACACGGTCCCTAACAGGGAAGCTTTGACAGGCCACCGTCTTCTTGACTCCCACAGAATCATCCCGTTGCCGGGCACATGTGTGTTCTTGGGAGGCTCTCTCAGAGTTCCTCCCCTTGACCCTTCCTTCCATGCGACGCTCTGTGCATGGTGACAGGACACGCACATACTTCAGGCACCATGGTGGCGGGGAAACAGTGACAGCTTCTGAAGCGTGCAGAGCCAGCCGGCGTTGTTCTACGTGCAAGACAAAGACCCGGGAACGAAGCTACCAACCTGGAATTGACAGTTCCCGGTTGCGGTTTTAGTTTTGAGGATTACACAGTGACATTTTTCCCTTCGCTTGGGCCCCCGGCTTCAAGCCCTGAGCCTGGGCTTCTTATGCAAACGCCAGGCACGCTGCAGCCAAGGCTGCTTCATGAGAGGCCGCTCGGTCTCTTTGAAGCCGGTCACCCTGCTGCTCTGATATGCTGCTCTGTTTATTTTTCACATTTTAAAATCAGTGGATGACATTACCCGACACAGTGAGGTTTGTAGACAGTTTCTCGGAACCGCACAGAAGCAGAGAAAGTGTCAGGACACGGAGCAGACGCAGCTAACGCCGCATCTACTGTCGAGGTTGGACCTGAACAGACGGTGTGTTTGCAGGACAATCCTGAGTGCAAACTGCACCATAGTCACCCCCCCCCCAGGTGTTCATCTCCTAACGGCCCTCCATTCCCTGGGCACGAGCTGCTGGCAGCCCGGCTCCCCTCCCTGAGCAGCGCTGTCTGCCGCAGGGCGGTGGCTGACCGGCCGCCTGTGCCTGCGCTTGGGGCCTGTTTCTGGGGAGTGGGGATCCATCCAGACTCCATTTGCCTCGCTTCCTCGTGCGGATGGCGCATCCGCACCTAGGACGGGTTTGGGGTGAGGCCCCTGATGGTGGTGATCTGAGGACCCAAACTGCCCGGCCTGCGTGGGGACCCATGACCCACAAACTCACGAAGGTCACATTATAACCCATGGCCCAGTGTCCATCCTTAGAACTATCCATCCGCCCGGGGAGTCATGTCAACACCGAGGGCTGTGTGGAGCAGGAGGGACAGCGAGGGCCATTAGAGCCGAGATCTCCTGCCGGGGACACTGAAGCCCAAACGGAAAGAATGGGCCTCTGATGGTAAAATGGGGAGCTGACTCCAGTGGGTCCTGGAGACGCCCACTTGGGAGTGCTTGGCTGCATTTTCCTGATCCTGAATTAGCCCTATATTGGCCTTCGGAAAAGAAAAATAATCAGATTTGCTGACAGCTTACCAGGTCTTGATCTATCAGTGGGTCCTGCAGGGCAACACAGGCTTTTCAAAAGATGGCCAAACTGAGCACAAAGTTCTACCCACAAGAAAACCACAAGCCTAGAGAGGGAATGAGTGCCCCTTGGGGCGTTTCTGTGTGTCTAGGAAGACCTCGACAGGGGTCTCACCTGCATGGCTTTGAAATGATGGGACATTGTGGCAGAGCCCCACTTTTTAGCTGGGATGGCATCATTCCAAACAGCGCTTTCCTGTGCCATTCCAATGTCACTGATGTCGCATGGCCTCGAGAGAGAGGGCTAGGGACTGGGGAGGCGGCTCTCTGTCCTTGCCTGGCTGCCTCGCCTCCTCCTCACCGGCACTCTGCAACACAAGGACGAAGCTGGCTGATTTTCGGGGGCTAATCACCCCAGAAACAATTCCAGGATGGGCGGCTCACATCCCTCCGCCTCCCCCGCCCCTCCACGCCACATCATCTCGGCACAAACAAACTTTGCTAACAGCTTTAAACTTGGAAGTCTCGCTTTTTAAATATTTGCTGCTACATAATTGAAACAGCTGTTTTAATGAGATACCTACTGTCATCATTTTACCCTGGCTGAGCTGGGTGACAACAAAGCAGTAATAACGAATTCAATAATAATTAACTCGGGTCATCTGCTCATCTGTCACGGCCCATCAGCTTTAGGGAGAAAAACCCCAGTGAACTCGTCTTTTTCCGTGAGCTTTCCAAAACTCTGCAATAAAATACTCAGAGAGGACTCTAGGTAGCCCTTCAAAAGTTCTAAGCAAACTGGTAAGTAGGTTAATTAAATTTTATGCATGTTTAAATGCTAATGATTACATTCCAAACGTTACAGTGTAATCTGTTATGGGATGATGTCACGCAAGCAGTGGTTTCCAGAGCTGGAACGTGTCTCCATTCCGACGGGAGCAGCTTAGGGCCATTTATCCAGGGGCAGGCGGAGACAGCGGGTCCTCAAAGCCAGGTTTTCCGTGCGGGTCCCTTGGCTCGTGGCATGGCATGCTAATCAGGGAAGTTACAGAAAACCACCACCCCACCTGGCAGCCAACTGGGCGGCGGGCCTTCCAAGCCTCCTCTAGGCCGCCTCAACCGGCCCCTCACCCACCTCTTTTGTTCGGTTCTGCCTGGTTTTCAAGCATCTTACAGGATTTCTCGGCCAGAGAGAGACATCGTTGTGATTCACACCAGCTTTGGCTTCGAGACAGGAAGCGGTAAAGCCTTCCATCTGCAGACGGGTCCCCAGTTTCACTCATCACGTGACTGAGGGCAGTAGCGGGCAGCAGGGTGGGCCGGGGGTGACTGCTATGAATGCTGTGCCCCTGGAGGGCTGCCTGGGGCTGCACGGTGGGCGGGTCGGGTGGCGACAAGCTCCCAGGTGGCACTGTGCTGCAGGGCACACAGCCGACTTTGCTTGTGGTGGGAGAACCGACCACGGCAGCCTGGTCAGTTCTGCGGGAAAGGAGGCTAAAAACCTGCATGGTGACCCTGCAAACCTGGGGTCCCTGGTCCCATCTCCACTCGGCTTTCAGGGACTGCCTTCATACTTTTCCACAGAGGAATTGAGAGCTGTTATGATTTGGATGACTGCATCACTCTGTACAGAGCGTTTACCAAAGCAGCCGCCTTCCTGTGCCATAGCGTTCAGTGTGCCAAGAAGCCATCTTTGACTGGGACCTCATTCTTTTCTGTTCCTGCTCAAAGCTGACATGTACAGCTTCTGCTCTGCCTCTAATGGGGCTAAGCCGATGGGGCGCCTCCTTCTCGGAGCCACGTACAACACTGGCACCCCCCGTGCTCCCACTGACAATGGCAGTCGTCACCCGGCACTTGCGGTAGAGGTGTGAGAACCACCAAAGTCAGAATCCTCTGTCCGTCTTGGATTTAGCCTAGAATCTCTTTGTGGGACAAAGGGATCCAGTGAAATGAGCCCCGTCTTGCCCTCAGACAGCCCGGCTTTGGGGCCGCACGAGGAGGGCAGGAGTAAGGCACAGAAGCACGAAGTCTTGGGGCGTAACCATGAAGGGGCAGCGTCAGCGGAGTTGTGGGCTCCTGTGACCTGCTCAGCCTGGTGCCGCCTTGTAAGGGAAAGTCCACAGCACAAACCCCAGGCGCCCACAAGCTCAATTCCTAATGCCGTTTCCCCAGATTCAGACTCCCGCAAGCACGCGTCTGTGGCCGCCCCGAAGAGCAGGTTTGAAGGGGCTGCTGAAGGCCAGCGGTGGGCACAGGACGGGGAACGAGAAATGCCCCGGGACTGCTGCAGAACCGGGGCCCGGCCCTTGCCCCACACCTCAAGAGGCCGGTAAACCCGGCGTGCCTTCGGGAGTGTCAGCAGGGGCCCACGGCGGCATCCCGGCACCTTGTGCTGACTCCACCAGCTTTGGGAAGAGCTTCTGACGCGGGTGGTTCTGCAGTTCACCGTTAGCCCGGGAGGAGGACAAAGCACGTGCAGAACGTCAGTGCTGTGGCCCTTCTACAAACAAGGGCGTGCAGTCTGTCCAGAGGGTCTGACAGCTTCCACAGGCCTGAGAGTGGGACCGGCAATCCGGCCAACCTCCTGCACTCGTTTGTGCAGCCCTCTGGTCAATGGTATAAAACGGTGTCACGGTCTAGCGAGGACAATCTGGCAAGAGGGCCCAGGCAGCAGCACCCCGAGGCAGAATCCTCCGCCCCCGCCTCCACTGTCCTCTGCACATGGCCTGCGGGGTGGTAACTGTTTGCTAGCTACTGAGCCACAGAGAGGAGTGGACCTAGCACATTCCCTTGCACAGCTCCCTGGGTGACGGGTGGCCGCTAGTACACAAACCCTTACAGTAAAATGCAGGCCCTGGTGCTAAGGCCCGCAAACGAGGACTCTGTGCTGTTGACTTTGTGTCAGAGTGTGTGTGTGTGGAGTTGTGTTCTCAGAAAGATATGTGGATGTTCTAGCCACTACCTGTTAATGTCTCTTTGGTTGGGAATAGTACATTTGGGGGAGTCATCAATTAGATGGTGGTTCAAACCACCAGCTGCTCCATGGGCGAAAGTGGAGGTAATAGGCTTCCATGAAGATTGACAGCCTTGGAGACCCTCTGGGGCAGTTCCTCTCTGTCCTCTGGGGCACTGGGAGTCAGAATCAACTGTACCCCAGTGGGTGTGGTTTGGGCTTTGCTTCTGTGAAGATTGCCAGCCTTGGAAACCCCATGATGCAGTTCCACTCTGTCCTCTAGGGGCACTGGGAGTCGGAATTGACTCCACGGCAGTGGGTGTGGTTTGGGCTTTGCTTCTGTGAAGATTGATAGCCTTGGAGACCCTGTGAGCAGTTCCACTCTGTCCTCCAGGGGCACTGTGGGTCAGAATTGACCAAGTGGTAATGGGGGTTAGGGTAACAAGAGGCCATACTGGAGAAGGCTATCCCTGTATCTAATGTAAGTGGTGTCCTTATAAAAGAGGAGAACAGACAGAGGGAGGGAGAGAGATAGAGAGAAACGCAGAGGAAGACAACACGTGGTGATGTATCTATCATCCAAGGAGGACCTGGAGCCACCAGAAATGGGATGAGACAAGAAGGGATCTTCCCCTAAAACCCTTCCAGGGAGCATGGCCCAGATCTCTAGAACCGTGAGAACCAATGTCTGTTATTTCAAGCCACCAACGCTGTGCTCACCTGTTGGCAGCCAGCATCAGCTGCCGTGGAGGGCACCATGCTGGATAGCTGGCACGTTAAGCCTTCAGACAATCCCAGACCCAGCCAGTACGTGGCTACAAACGCATGAGAGTCCCCAAACTTGAAACCTGTGGCTGACTCTGGTCCACTCACCAAGCTGGTTGGCTTTGGGCTCAAGGCTCTGGGCTTATTTGCTATACAGCAATAAGCAGCCTGCCTTCTTTGAGGTCTGACCCAATTCTCCCATCCAGAGTAGACACCCCTACCTCTTTTTCAAGTATTGGCTGATGATAACATCCACTTGGAACTAGCACTGTGATTATAAATTGGACAAGTTCCTCTTTGTTTCACTGCTCAGGCTTGGTGGCAGCAGAGAGAATTTGAGAGAGCTGGTGCTTTCCCTCTGGGGCTCAGGTTTCCCATGTGGAGATTTTGAGAGTGTGTGTCTGTGAATTGTGCATGGTGAATCATAACCCTTCAGTGGGGCCGGAAGCACGAAGGCATTGTGAATGGGAGAAGAGTCCAGACAATTGGGTCAGTGCCTATAAAACACTGAGTCATCCGAAGACCCCAAATATGGAGGCAACCACATGGCTGCTTACTGGACACATTGCTTGTTGACTCCCAGATACGCATTCACACCCACTTAGAGCGAACATGGGGTCCCTGGATGGTATGGAGTTAACACACTTGGCTACTAACCAAAGATGGGAGTTTCAAGCCCACACAAAGGGGCCTGTGAAGAAAAGCCTGGTGATCTATTAAAAAAAAAAAAAAAATCAGCCATTGGAAAGCCCATGGAACGTGGGTCTACTTTGACACGCACGGGGTTGCAACAGGCAGGGTCAACTCCACAGCGACTGGGTGAGTTTTTGGTAAAGGCCCCGTGCCTTGCCTTCCTCCAACACCTCACCTTCCTGAGACATAAAGAGGCCAGTAGCTTTCTGGAAATTAACAGTTGAAGGATCCCAATTCAGGTCGAGCAGGGCCAGATGTCTGGATGTTGGGGGGTTGCCCCTCTCAGAGCTTTCTCAGACTGCAAATGAGGAGTCTGCTATATTCTCTTTGGCCTGGTCACCTAGGGCAATTGCTAGGAAGCACTGATGAGAAAAGATTGCATTACATTAAACTTAGAGGGGGCAGAAGTGACACAGTATTTTAGTCGAACTGAAAATGCAGAAGCTGAAGTGCAGAAGTTTGGCAGAAGGAAACTGGATTCTATGGATTAGGAATTGATCCATGAAGACTGTGAGAAGAGCACAAGCAATATTTCATCAATTTGCACGAGTAGAGAGCCAAAGTATTATTATTATTATTATTTTTATTGTGATTTGGGTGAAGATTTACAGAGCAAATTCACTTTCCATACAGCAGTTCACATATACTTTGTCTCATGTCATTGACCACAGTTTACCACAATGCAACAGCTCCCCTCCCACTTCTTCCTCATAGTTACCTCTTCCCAGTGTCCATCCCTCCATACTCTCCTGCCCCCTGAGCTGTCTCCCTGTGCATAAGGAGCCCTTCCTTCTCCCATGATTGTTCTCTCCAGGGCCTGTGTCTACTTGAGGTAAATGTTTAACTCACATGCCTGTACTTTGTTTGAGAGCTAAAGTATTTTAAAATGTAATCCAGCTTTAGCATTTTTAATTGCAAAGCAGGGTCCAAAAGGAGGCCAGGCCACCCTTGCCTCCCAGAAGCCTCTCTGCAATGGATAGCTAAGAGTTAACCAGCCTTGCCTGGTCTGCAGGGAAGGTAATCACTAAATGACTGAAGTCGTCTGTGTTCTTAACTAGATGGAATCTTTGCTTTGAAATTAAACTAAGAATCTGCACAGTAAATCCCCTGGATTGCACAAAGACGCCCTTTACCAAGTCCCTGTTCAGCTCTGGGGCCAGACCCACCCAGCGGACACTCTGTGTTGCTCACCATGCCTTCCTCGCTCTCTGCAGTAAGTGGCCCTTCAGGCTGGCTGCACGTCAGCCCTGGGAGCACTGTAATAAAACAAGAAGCCTGGGCCTCCCCGCCAGATTTTTATTCAGTCACTTGCTCAGGGATGGGGGGCAGACTCCGATATACTTCTAAGAGTGAGACCTGGTGGGCTAGCCAAGACCCAGTATTTCTTATAATCAGGGCTTCTGGCTGTTAACCCACAGATTTTATTGTCAGGTCATACAGAAAATACAATAATGAGCATTGGCAGTTCTGTGGGGTACTTTGAGGGCCCCCTGCTTTTCAGAGTGATTTTAAGCATCCTGTCTCTCTGTCTCTCTTTCTCTCTCACTGTTGTCAAGTCCGCTCGGATTCACAGTGACCCCTCCTTGGGTTTCTGAGATGGTATCAGTACAGAAGTAGATTGCCCAATCTATTTACATGTTTATAAGAAGGTATTCACAGAAGCAATATTCTGAAGCATGTGGCTAAATAATTACTGTTCCCTACGATGAACAGGATTTATTTTCAGAATTGAGCGGGATACTGACCAATCCTGCACAAGGAGTTAGGACTTCAGGGAAAATGCACTTAACCTGGTCACTGTGAGTCCGAATCATCTCTCTGTGCACACACCACAGACCTGATGGGTTACGTTAATGGGCCGAGCCCCAGAAGGTCGTGTCAGAAATGGCTCTGAGGGTGGCCCAGCCATGGAGAGCGGCCCCAGACAATGCAGCCTCGGGAAGCCAGCCGGCTGCCAGCGAGAGCTGGTCTTGCACCCCTGTGTCAGGGAGGGAGAGGCGGGGCCACAGTTTACCCACTGTGCTGGTCTCCGAGTCATCAATCAGAGGGCCAGATGTGTAATCTGGGAAGTTTTCCAACCTGACTTTTAGTAACGGTGTGATCTTCCACGGATGCAGAGGTGCCACGGGTAGCAGCCTGTCTGCAGCGGGCGCTGGCAGTGGTCCGACGGGCACCAAGGTGAGGAGCACTCATCTGCCCCGTAAACAAACGCGCTTTATGTCACCGAGGCGTTCAGATGCCTTCTCCAGAAAGTCTTTTGCAAATATGAGCCCTCTGCTTTTAGTGTGGCTTTGTCCCTGTCCCGTCTCTCCAGGGAGGGCAGACAGTCCATTTGAGTGTCTCTTGGTTCTTTCTCAATTACGGGCACCAGTTTCCCCATGTCGTTGCAGGATAGCCGTCATGCCGCCCCCGCACCCGTGCAGCCCGGACTGAGTCCCCGTCCAGTCTCTCCGCACCGGAACTGAGCTCTGCAGAGAGTCAGAAGTGAACAAAGGCATTTCTGCCTCGATGTTGTGTGGTTGCCTCCCTGCGCCCCAGAGGCTCTCCGAAGCTGGGGCACATCACCAGGGCTTTGCTCCTGTGGAACCACTGGTGGGTTTAAACCACTGACTTTCTGCTTAGCAGCCAAGTGCCATCAGGGCTCCTCCAGTATAAATACGTGCGCATTAATATCAGGTGCCCCCTCCCTGCTAACTGACAATTTTCCAAATATAGGAGTTTTAATGGATTCCTTGCTACATCCTTCCATTTTAAACATTTGCTACTCTGTCCAAGTCACTAAACCAAATCAAAACCAATCTCATTGCCGTGGAGTGGTTTCCAACCCATAGCAACCCTCAGTGGGTTTCTGAGGCTGTAAATCTTTACAGAAGTAGATCACCTAGTCTTCCTTCCACAAAGCAGCTGGTTTGAACCACTGACCTTCCAGTTAGCAGTCAAGTGCCTTATCCGGTATGTCACCAGAGTCACTAACTCCACCTCAATTCCAATGGCTTTCTGTTCTACTTGCTAGAAAATATCCAATCCATCCCAACTAAAATTTCTAAATCTTTTCTTATTAGATTCATCTTTCTTTCTTCAACGAGAGAGTATGCTTTCTGCTTTCCAAAATCAACCTTTACACCTGCGAAGTAGATTCCATCGTTTCCAACCATTTTTAAGACTTTAATTCACACGCATTTTCCTAACTCTTAGTAACACGCCCCCTATTTTCATATTAGGTACTTCCTTTTTCAATCTTTATGTGAAAAATATGTGGAGCTTCCCATTTCCACTGTGACATTGGAAGGTCTGGGAAGTCGCCGTTCCCACCCCAACAACAAGAAAAAATCCGAAAAAAGGCAAAAATAGGAAATGGACAACTTAAGCCCATCAGAAAACCAGTGTCACAGGGCCAACTGCCACCTCGAGTCAGGGGCGGGCAGCAAATCCAGTGGCAGCTGAGCCTTGTCACATGGAGCAGAGGCCGCTCAGGCCAGCAACCAGCGGGAATCTCACATGGCCATTCAGAGGAATTGCCGGAAGCTGAGTGTGGGCTGCGGTGAGGCCACAGGCTTGCAGGCCCCCACGCTTCTGTGGCCTTTAGCAACAGGAACCACACAAGTTCTCCGAGTGAAGAGATAAGAATGATCAGAATCAAGTCTGAATAACTACAATGAGTATATTAAGGGCTCAAATGGAACGAAAGATCCACATGCAAGAACAGATGGACAATGATGCAGAGAGAAGACAACATGAAGAAAGAAGCAGGAGGAAAAGTTGGAAGCTACAAACCTTACAGTAGAAAGAAGAATGCTTGGATGCACTCACAGGCAGACTGCACGCAGCCAAGGGATGAACCTGTGAGCTTGGAGACTTGTCACTACAACTTCTCAGAATGAAAGTCAGAGAGGGGGAAAAAAGGAGCAGAGCAACCAAGAATTGGGAGTGCGTGTTCAAAACGTGGGCCAACATCAAGAAGACCTTTGAAAGAATGATGATGGATGTGTCAGGAGAAAATGGAATCATAAAAAACACTCAAGTGAAATCAGAGAAGGTTTAGAGAGAGTGAAAGAAGCAGAGAACACAGGTGACTGACGGAAAACAGTTCACCCTCACAGTACATATCAATGCAGCTCTATGGAGAATTACTTTAAATGTGAATGGTTTAAATACACTGAATAAAAGACAGAGACTGTCAGAACGGACCTCAACAAACAAGACCCAACTTTATGTTGCCCATAAGAGACCCACTCTGAAGATGAAGACACAGATCAATGAAAAGTAAAGGCTGGGAATTTGGAGTCGGTAATAGTTGTGCAACATGGTAAACACAATTAATGTTAGGAAACTGTACATTTGAAAAGGGTTTTGGTACACATATATTAACCAGAATAAAATGTAATGAAATGGAGAACTGCATATCATGCTGATACTAATCAAACCCCGATTAGAATAGCTGTATTAAGTCCAGACAAGACAGGCTTCAGAGCAACAAGAGTTATCAGGAGCAAGAGGGTTATTGTGGATGATAACGTAAGATGACTTCTCCAGGGAGATGTAGCTATCTATCATCAGCATCCATGCCCCTCAACAAGGTGTCACGATAGGTGAGGCAAAACCCTGGCAGAATGGCAAGAGAGTTAGGCACACCCATGGGCACAGTAGGAGACTTCCCAGCCTCTGACTGTAATTGACAGACTCTGCAGGCAGAAAATCAGTAAGGATACAGTTGGACTGAACAGTACCGTCAATCACCTGGATCTAATGGGTATTTGTAGGGTACTTCATCCAACAGCAGCAGAATGAGCATTCTTCTCAAGCTCACATGGAACACATCCAAGACGGACCGCATTCTGACCCGAAAACACATCGAAGGGACATGGATAGCATCAAATGCACATATTAGAAAGCAAGAAGGATCTAAAATCAATAACGTAAATTTGACCTTGTGGTTGTTATTAGGTGCTGTTTAGTCAATTTTGACCCACAGCAACCCCACATGACAGAGTAGAGTGCCCCACAGGGTTTTCTAGGTGGCTGTCTTTCTGGGAGCAGATGGCCAGGACTTTTGTCTGGCTGGGCTGGTGGGTGGGATCAGCCTGAGGACCTACTGGTGAACAGTGACCATGTACCTGCTGTGTGGCCTCACAGCTCCTTGCTTATACAACACTGCCGTGGTGGCAGCTCTGACTCAGAGCAACCCTACAGAATTGAGTGGAGATACAGGGTTTCCATGGCTCTGTTCACAGGAGCAGACGGCCACATCTTTCTCCCACAGAGCACCTGGTGGGTTCCAACAATCTACTTCCCAGTTTGCAGCCAAGCCCTTTAACCACTGCGTCACAAGGGGTTCTACCTCAGACAACCAGAAAACGAAGATTCTGTTAAATCCAAAGTCTGCAGAAGAAAAATACAATAAAATATTACAGCAGGAACCAATGAAGTTTAAAAACCAGGAAAACAATAGAAAAAAACAATGCCATCAACAAATGGTACTTTGAAAAGATCGGTAAAATTAATAAACTTGTAACCAAGGTAACAAAGAAAGAAGGTATAAGTAAGTCACTAATAGTGGAAATGAAAGGGGAGTCATCCCTACTGTGGGTGTGGACAAGAGGAGGCTAATAAATGGTCACCGTGAATAGCTCTTTTTTCTCAAATTTAGTAATTTAGATAAATGGACCAGTTCCTTGAAAGATACAACCTACCAAACTTATACAAGGAAACAAAGGTCATCTGGATAGCCTGTATGGGTTATAGGAATCAAACCAATAACGATCTTCCAAAACAGAAAGCACTTGGTCCCAATGGCTTCCCTGGTGAATTCTATCAGATGTTTAAGGAAGAAATTACATTAATTCTGTAACCTGTTCCCCAAAAGCAAACAAAAAACAGAGAAAGTACTTCCTAACTTGTTTTATGTGGCTAGTATGACTGCAATAAGGAACTGGAGACATTATAGGAAACACAAGCCACAGGCCAGTATCGCTCATGAACAGACATGCAAAAATCTTAAACAAAACGTTAGCAAATTAAATCCAACAACGTATTATAAGAATCCCACAATAAAGGGGATTTTATTTCACAGCTGCAGGGCTAGTCCAACACTCAAACATCGATGAATGCCACCCATGACATGGAAAAATGCAGACAGACAACATTCCCATTTCACCAAGAAATGCAAAGAAACAGCATTCATGACAAAAATGCTCAGATCACATGGCCTGCAAATTGTTTACCATAGACAAAGGCTATGGCTTTATTTTTTGTGTATATTTCATGAATATAAGAAAAGCACTATTTTATTTTATGATACAAATATATAACCAAATGCAAACCAGACCAAACGTGCTGCTGTCCAGTTGATCATGACACACGCATATACCTTAATGAAGGTTTTGATTACAGGGCTTAAGCCTTCCATATCCCTACTTATTCTCTGCTTAATCCATCTTATACTCTCTTCAATCTGAAGAATGTTATTACTATCTCTGATTAAAATTATATTTTAATAGTATCTCTAAATTCTGTTGTATTATTTTCTGTTTTACATAATTGTTGTTGTTGTTGTTATTTGCCGTCGAGTCGGCCCCGACTCATAGCGACCCCTCCTTGGGTTTCCGAGGCAGTATCACTGCAGAAGTAGGATTGCCCAACCTTCCTTCCGAGGAGTGGCTGGTGGGTTTGAACCGCCAGCCTTCTAGTTAGCAGTCAAGTGCCTTAGGCACTATGCTACCAGAGTTTTTTACATAATTAGTTCCTGTTTTTGTACATACGGGCTCATAGATATTTTCTAGTCATACCATGTTTATTCCTTTAAAAAAAATCACCTCCCGCCTGTGTTCTGTGGCAACTACTGCTGAGAAGACAAATCTATTGTTTTGGGTCGGCTGCATACTTGAAAGTTCACGAGTGGAACGCAAATGACGAAACGAAGACATCAAGACCCTGTGCAGAATCAGAGGAGTCAATGAGGAGAAAACCACACTCTCTGTGCATGGGGGGAGTTGGCCAAGAACATTCGTGAAGTTTGATTCTGTGGTCAAACAAGGCTGCACTGAGCTCATGAACGGCTCCTGTGATTAGATATCGGCAACCCATGCTTATGACAAACCACCACCAAGCAGCTGGTGTCCAGCTGACTTCACTCTTGGCACCCTTTTGTACCAAGGGTGTCTCACATGGGCGCTAACCCTGGAGTGTGCAGGGCGGGAAGCTCAGTACACTGCTATTAATACTGACACTTGCTAATTGCTTCTTTTTGAGTCTCACCCAGGGTTTTCAGTGTCTGTGGTCTTTGAGAAGCGGTCTCCAGGCCTGTCTTCTGAAGTGCCTCAGGGTAGCTTTGAACTACCAACCTTTCTGTCAGCAGCCAAGTACTTAACCATTTGGGTCACCCATGGACTCCTTGTGATAATGGTGAAAATGGTGGTCTAATCAGAAAAGCTGTGTGGAAATAGAACAAACATTACCTAGAGCCCCCTACCTTACTCCCTCCACCCCCTCCAAAAAAAAGACCCAATTCGCCCCATGATTAGGTGATGGGGGGGAAAGGGAGGAGTCTGTGCAGAGGACAGAGGAACAGGTCCTTTGGAGAAGCGTCGGGATACACCTATTAAAAAGTCACAATGACATCACATAATGAATGGGACACACTTGGGAATGCCAGACCTGTTTGAGAGCTCCTCTTTGACCTTGTTGAAGTCTGCGTCCAGACTACAAGTTTGCAGTTCTGTAATCCCTCCTCTGGTCCTGTGAGCCGTCTTCACATGGGCGCGGACCCTGGAGTGTGCAGGGCGGGAAGCTCAGTACACTGCTATTAATACTGACACTTGCTAATTGCTTCTATCTCCGTTCATCTGCTGTTATGTTGGCTAGTCTTTCTAACTTTTTTTTTTTTTTTTTAATTTTTATTGTGATTTGGGTAAAAGTTTGCTGAGCAAATTCATTTTCCATACAGCAGTTCATACACGTTTTGTCTCATGACATTGACTGCAATTTCCCACAAGGCCACAGCTCCCCTCCCACTTCCTTCGCATAGTTACCTCTTCCGTGTGTCCTTCCCTCCATGTACTCCTGCTCCCTGAGCTGTCTCCCTGTGTATACACAGCCCTTCTATTCTCCCATGATTGGCCTCTCCAAGGAGAGTATGTATCTACCTAATGTAAATGTTCAGCTCATATGCCTGTCTTTTGTTTGGCTGGAAGCCACAGAAGGGGGTCCAATTCCTGACCTGAAGGGCAGCGAGGTGAAAGAGTCCCAAGGGTTCCACCAGGCTCTATCAGACCAGCAAAC
>NW_006921972.1:2181547-2253563 GCF_000298275.1 Orycteropus afer afer
TTATTTCACTCAGCATAATGTCCTTCAAGTTAATCCATGTTATGGAGATTTTTGCAGACGCTACATTATTCTTTAGTGCTGCATAGCATTTAGTTGTGTGTATATACCATAGTTTGGTCGTCCACTCTTTTGTTGATGGGCACATAGGTTGTTTCCATCTTTTTGCTATTATAAATAGTGCTGCAATTAATATGGGTGTGAATATATCTGTTCCTGTCCTGGCTCTCACCTCTCTAGGATATATACCTAGTAATGGGATTGCTGGGTCAAATGGTATCTCCAATTCGAGCTTTCTAAGGAATCTCTATACTGCTTTCCACAGTGGTTGTATCCCTTCACAGTCCCACCAGCAGTGTGTGAGAGTCCCAATCTCCACATCCGCATCAGCATTTATCATTTTCTGTCCCACTGAACCTTGCCATCAGTGCTGGGGTGAGACGGCATATCTCATTGTTGTTTTGATTTGCATCTCTCTGATGGCCAATGATTGTGAGCATCTCTTCATGTATTAGCTGACCATCTGAATACCCTCCTTGATGAAGTGTTTACTCATGTCTTCTGTCCATCTTTCAATTGGATTGTTAATTCCTTTGCTGTTGAGGCATTGGAGTTTACTATAAATCTTAGACATAAATCCCTTGCCAGATATGTAATTATTGACAAGTATGAATTTGTTGCTGTCATTTTTGTTATATGCTTTCTCATGGTGTCGATTTCTTTGTTTCATACATATAATTTTTTGTGCTGAGCTTGTTTTGTTTATCAATCATGTTATCACTTCTTTCATCGCTATTGTTTTAGTATTTGCTAAATATTTGTGCTGGTCCTCTTTTTTATTTTGATGTGAAGATTTATTATTTTTCTTTGAGGTTACCCTGTGATTGATAGTTTTCATCCCAAGTTGGGAACAGCCTGTTCTATCTTATAGTTGTCTTGTTTTCCCTACCATTTAGAAGTTCTGTACTACACAATTTTTTCCTCTTTCTGGCTTATAGTTGCCCTTGTCAATTGCTGTCTCTGGTTCCCTGTTTACAATCTTATGGGCTTATTTACTTTGGATATTTCCTTAGCTGGATTGGTTTCTGGGTTATGTCGCCATGTGTGTTAATGGTCAGTTGTTGTTGGCTGTTGTTGCTTCTCTGTCCAAAAGACTCCCTTTAGCATCTCTTGTATGGTTGATCTGGTTTTAACAAATTCCCTTAATGTCTGCTTTTCTGGAAATGTCCTAATTTCACCATCGTATTTGGGGGACAATTTTGCTGGGTACATAATTCCTGGTTGGAAATTTTTCTCTTTCAGGGTTTTATATATTTGATCCCATTGTCTTCTTGCCTTCATGTTTTCTGCTGAGAAATCTGAGCTTAGTCTTATTGGTTGCCCCTTGTAGGTAACGTTTCATTTTTCCTATGCTGCTTTCAGGATTCTTTCTTTGTCTTTAGTTTTGGTGAGTTTGATGATGATATGTCTTGGTGATTTTCTTTTGGGGTCTATCCTGTTTGGAGTTCATTGAACTTCTTGAATGGATATATTATCATCTTTCATCATACCAGGAAAATTCTCTTTCAACAAATCTTGGACAATTTTTTCTGTGGTTTTGTCTCTTCCTATTCTAGAATTCTGATTACACATAGCTTATTCCTCTGTATGGTATCCCACATGGACCTTAAGCTTTCTTTATTTTGTTTTGATCTTTTTTCTGATTGACACCTTTCCAATGAAGTATTGAAGTATTTGCCTTCAATCTCACTAATTCTGTCTTCCATTTATTCAATTCTACTCATTTGCCCATTCAATGTGTTATCTATTTCTGAAAATTTTTTATTAATCTTCTGGATTTCTATCTGTAGATTTTGTATCATTTCTAATTTTTCATTTATTTTGTCATTTTGTTCTTGTATTTTCTTAGGAAATTGTTGTAGGGTTTTCTCTGTGTTTTCCTCAATTTTGCCAGTGTTTTCCTTGATCTGTCTCTCAATTTGTTGAAGGTACCTAAATATAATTCTTTTGAATTCCTTACCAGGGGGTTCCAATGCTGCATCTTCCTCTGGGATGTGTCTTTGATCTGTATCCTGGTCCCTTTTTTCTCCTGCTTTATCTTGCTTCTTTGTGTGGACTGTGATGCTCTGTGTCTCTGAGACATTGTAACATTTTTGTGTTTATATTCAATTGGTGATTGTATGTTGGCATGACTTGCCCATGATTTTTGTTTTACTTGTTTGTTTGTATGTTGTCTACATAAGCAGGGTACTATACTGTGTTCCTCTATTCACTAGTTGGCAGCACTTATACACTCACCACCTGTCTCCTTTCCCATTGTCAGCATCCCATATGTCCTTGCCATGCTTGGCAAACAGAGCCTATTCTTAGGTCCCTGGTATCCGAATGAGAGTGCTGTCACTTTAAATACCCAAAATGGCCACCATTTGTAAAGATTCAAAATGGCTGCACCCTTGGTCACTTTAAATACCCAAACTGCTCGCTGCTTGTAAACAATCAAAATGGCTGCACCCTCTGGAAAGCCAAAAGTCTACAGCTCAGGTTGTCTCCCTTCTTGCTGTTTCTCTTCCTAGTCATAGGCCACCAGCACAGTCATCCCTGCAGCCCTTGGTGACCAGGTCTGATCTTTGGGTCAATTCTCAGGCCCCAACACCACTTGGAAATATTCAGGCTGTTGGTGTGATCAGTGTAGCTGACAGTCTGTAACTCTGTCCTTCTCCATACTCTCTGTTTTTGTTCAAGTTTTTCCAGTTTGTGGTGCCTAGTTCACCTCTGTAGGAGCTCTGGTAGCATAGTGCCTAAGGCACTTGACTGCTAACAAGAAGGCTGGCAGTTCAAACCCCCCAGCCATTCCTCAGAAGGAAGGTTGATACTGCCTCGGCAACCCAAGGAGTGGTCGCTGTGAGTCAGATCTGACTTGACGGCACATAACAACAACAACAATAGCAGTCCACTTCTGTATGCTTCCTTTCAAAGGTCAGGGCTCCAAGATTATCTTCTGTATCTCTGTCAATTGGTTTATCTTTTCTTTGTTGAAGAGTATCTGTGTAGATTGTCTGCCTATTCCTCCATCTTACCCAAAGTCCCCCCTCTGTTTTTCTTTTTTTTTTTTTTTTAATGATTTTGAGTTTTGTTCCACATTATTCTATCACTTTATCCAGGATCTCCTACATAAATCCCCCTCTGAGTGGTTGATGGTGGGAGCCAGGCATCATCTAGTCATTCTGGTCTCATAGTCACATAAGCTGAGGATTGCATGGTGTACCAGTCCCTTGGACTAATTATTTCCATGAATCTTTGATTTTCTTCATTCTTCTTTACTCTGGTTGAGGAGAGACCCATCGCTGCACCTAGATGACTACTTGCAAGCTTTTAAGATCCCAGTTGCTACTCGCCAAAGCAAGATGTGAAACAATGTTTTTGTGTAGTATGTTATGCCAATTGAGTTTGATGTCCCCTGCAATCATGGTCTTAAGCCCATAGGTCCAACTACTCACCTCCTCTGGGTAAGCTGACTGTGGCCAAGAAGTGATTACAACCTTGTCCCTTGTCAGCTCTACTGTATACCTGGACATTTTACAGAACATACAAATACACTTGTAAAAACATTATCTTCCAACCCTGTGCAGACATACCTGATTGTTCACCCTGTCCACCCATCTATCCATCCATCCATACATAGGTCAATGTAAAAAAACCTTTTTGTTATCCTTTTTTTTTTTTTTTAAGTATTTCTTGATCACCACAAATGGCATGGTGGTATTTCTAATTCAATTGGACTATCTCTACCTTCAGTACAACAAACCGAGATGAATGGTGGAAAATTATAACAAAATGTTTAATTTGGGTGGTTTTAAAACATAGCAGAAATAAAAATTTTTAGGAACAATTGCATATACATTCTAAGATTCTTACAATTTTTGAGGAGGAGAGAAAATAAAATAAGTTTAGGTTTAAAATGTTGAATTTGCACCACACATTGTCTAGAATTCCCTCCAAAAGGGAAGAAATAGAGTGAATAACTTCCAATTAGTAAAAATAAAGAAAGCAATTAAAATAAAGCAAAGCAGAAAGATAAACTCATAAGCAAAAAGCTAAACATTAGGTATACATTTTAAAATACTAGTAATCATAATAAAAAAATGAAGAAATAATCCAATACATTTTTTTTAAAAGATACTTGTTACATTAGCCCAGCAAAATATTAGGATTAAATATGGAAAAATATGTGTCAACCTTTGTGGAGCAAAAACAAAGCTGTTTTGGAAGACACTGATGAGTTGCTGAATAAATGAAGAGCTCCGTTAGGGAGAGGAATATTCGTTAAGAAAAAAGGTCTATTTCTCTCAAATTCACATACATTTTTAGTGTGATTTCATTCACAATCTCAACAAAATGTTTCAAGGGAATTCACAAGCTGATTTTGAAATCTATATGCAGAGAAGTGTCAAGAATAATCAAGTCACTACTACAACAACCAAACAAGAACACAGAAAAGATGGGAAGCGTTTCTCCCACGATGTGCCCAGCTTATCAAACAACAGTGACCTGACATTGTGGTACAAGCACAAAGCCCAAAGCAGTTGCCTCAGAGTCATCTGACTCTGGTGCCCCATGTGTGTTGGCGTGGAACTGTGCTCCACAGGGCTGTCAGGGCCGCCACCTTCCAGAAGCACGACATCTCTGAGTGGGCTCAAACCACCAATTTTCCAGTTAGTGGTCCAGCTTGTAAGCATCTGTGGCACCCAGCAGCTGCCAGAATAAGCACAGAGATAGAAAAATAGACCAGCGGAACAGCATAGAAGAGCAAAACAGATCCATGCCTTCATAGAAATGTCGTTTATGTGTCGAGACATAGAATCCAACAAAAACTGTAAACCGTTGAATGGAAACCGAATTTGCTCTGTAAACTTTCACCCAAACCAGAATATAAACAAAGAAGTAAATGGGGAAAGGAAAGGATACACTATCCAAAAGTAAGGCATAGGGACCAAAGAAGACTGCAGGTGTCATCAAAGTCATAGGAGACCTGCGGTTCTCAAGATGTGGCTCCAGACCAGCATCAGCTCGGAAACACAAGGGATGGGGCTCCCCAGGAGAGTCAGAGGCCCTGGGCTGGGGCCGTGATGTGGGGTGTAGCAAGCCCTGCAGGGGATGGTGAGGCTGATGTGGCCTGAAGACGCCTGACGTGGAGAACCATGCAGCACGCATGTCTCACCTGCATGTAAAGTTGGTTTGACATATTATTATTGATAAGGCTCCAAACCCTAAGAAGCTAGATGAGTGCATGTGAACAAAAGGATACAATGCACAGGGTGACCATAGGGAAGATAATCCCACAGGTTAGGGGTCCCGGCCTGTAACATGGACTGGGTCTGTATGGAACCTGGCTTCTTGCGCCAGCTTCTTGTGGATTTAACTCACCCAGCATCCTTCTATGTATCTTCTTGGAACTAGTCCTGACATCTTTTTAGTTCCCTCACTGATGAGTTTCTAAATCACTTATTCTAAAGGAGAATGAGATGGCATCCCAACTCACCCCATACATAAGCACTGATCAATTCTCCTGTCCTGAAAATATCAGTATGAATAGCAAAACTTTTAAGCTCTTACAAGAAAGAGTAGTATAAATTTTACAACCTTGAGGTGAGGAAAAATTGATTAAAGTAGGTACAAAAACACACACCGCAAAGGGAAACAAATAAATACTCATAAGAAATTAAGCTACATTAAATTAAGAATGCCTATGTCATAAACACACACGGAAACAGTAAAGGGACAAGTCACAACTGTGAGTACATGTTAACAACACAGGAAAGAAATGAAGGGTTAATTGTAGAAATAAACAAGAAACTTCTCCAAGTGGGTAGTGAAAGAGTAAACCACACATAACAGATAAAGGATTAATAATCGAAATATACAACGAACTTCTCCAAATCAGTAACAAAAAGGCAAACAACCTAATAGAGCCACAACAGAGGAAAAATATGGCAAATAAACACATGAACAGATGCTTAACCTCATTAGTAATCTGAGAAATGCAAATTAAAACAATAATGAGATACCATTCCCACCGACCAGATTGACAAAAGTTCCAAAGTCTGACAGTGCTACTTGTTGGTGAGGACAGAGCCTTCAGAGAACACTGGGGCCCTGCTCCCTAGAGCACCAGTTGGAACCGTCCCTTTGGAAATAATTTTGATATTGTCGAGCCAGTTCGAAGACCCAGGAGCTCCATTTCTGGTGAGGTCCTCTAGGGAAATCCTGGCACTGGTCCACAGGTGAGCACTCACAGAGAAATGCAGAGTGGTAGGGATGGAACTGTAACCAAGCAGAAGCAACTTCAAGGTTGACCCATCCACAGGAGAAAAGTTCAAGGAGTTGGGGGTGTTTACATACAGGGAGCATGACACAGTGGGGAAAATGGTTGCCTGCAACACATACCAACCACGTCTCTGATTTGAGATCATGGTGGCTGAACTGAAGCGAGTGATCTTCTCACTAGAAAGGAAACACGATCTAAGGGCACCAGGAAAGTCAGCCATGGACACCGAGCAGCACATACCAGTCTGACACACGTGAGGGATCCCACGTGTCAGCTGCTTTACAGGTATTTTTCTGGCACTGTTGGGCATCTTTATGAAATATATTTTTGAAGTAACTTACTACCAAATTAAAATTGATTTCTATGAAATAAAACCA
The DNA here is from genome assembly GCF_000298275.1 of Orycteropus afer afer. Taxonomy (NCBI): domain Eukaryota; kingdom Metazoa; phylum Chordata; class Mammalia; order Tubulidentata; family Orycteropodidae; genus Orycteropus; species Orycteropus afer. The sequence goes on from NW_006921972.1 coordinate 2,188,247, forward strand.
CTAATCCTTTTTACTTTACCTTCTTCTTCGAATTCTTTTAGCTCAAATCTTTTTGAAGGTAATTGTTTAGTCCCTGAAAAGGGTTAATTGTGCCCAGGTAACTAGGAAATGTTCCAAGCATCTTCACATATGCACTGAAGGATAAGGAAACTCAAATGTCAAATGAATAAAACTCGTGTACAGGGGATAAGTCATGACTATCACACGTTAATTTATTGACTCGTCTTCTTAGTGGATTTATTTATGCCTTAATTGCTATCCAAGTACTGTCTTGATATGATGATTGGGGTCATGGGAATAAGATGCACCTCATATTTGCATGCAAAACTTGAGAGCATGATAACAGGAAGGTGATGGTGAGTTTTTACTCTGCCATGGTAAAGTGTCGGAGACAGAGTAAGATGAATTCCGCAAGAACGTGTGGAGCAATTTCTCCACTCACTGTAGCTGTGCATTCCTGCCATTTCCTTACTATTTAGTATTTTGTGCTTTTCAAAATAACAGCTCTCCAACATTCTGTGCTTTCCTCTCACTTTGTCAGGATTTGCTAAGATTTTGCTGCCTGTCACTGTTGAAATAGGAACAAAATTTGACTCTCTTTAACCATTTTAAGGATATGTTGCAAAACCATGGGCACAGAAAAAAAAAAAAATGGAGAGGTGTTGCTGCTGGAAGACTTTGTCAAGATGAGTTGTAATGTTTAAAATGTTATTCTTTTGTTAATGCTCTCTCCAAGAAATCCACTGTAATTTAAAAAGGAATTTATTGAAATGAAGCAGTTCAGGGAAAATATTTCGTTTGACAAAAGAGATAGACAAACAGCAGAGTAATAAAATATTAGCATAAGAAGTGCAGTATGGACCAAAGACTGGCATACTTACAAATTATGATTCCCCCCCACTCCCACCCTCCATTGAACTTGGCTTCCACTGGCTTATTTCTCTCAGGGAGATGAGAGTTTACTGAAATAATGAAACACATGGATGGGAAATAACCCAAAAGATGGGGAAGCTGAAAATGCAAGATTGATAAAGTCATTTTAATTTGGTTCCACATATGTTAAGGTACTTAGGGTGACTTTTGTGAAGGAGTCCAACTGTGTCAAGGCAGATGTGCCAAAGCTGATGAGCCGCGCATCCCCCAACACTCCTGCTCTTGTTCACACAGACGCCCTCACTTTCCCTCCAGAGCAACCAAGTGCTTTGGCCAACCAGGAAGTCCCGGGTGAAGTCCTTGGACATCCGCCATCACTCCTTCCTGATGCTTCAAAGCCGACTCTTATCCTTTGGTCAGTTGCATTTTTAATATAAGAAACATGAGCTGACTTTCATCAGTGTTTTCCCTGGAGACTCAGTATGTATCAAAGAAGGAGGTCAGGTCAGAAAGAAGGTAAAGGCTTTGGAGAGAAGGGCCCACTGTCCAGGAACCAATATAGCCACCATTTGCTTACCTTCTCCAGCGTAGCCCTTCTCTCTCGTGCAGCTCAAGAATTCGATTTCCCTCTCCGTGTGCCCTTACTGTCACTAATGTTGAAAACCATCACACATGCAATGTGGGCTCCTGCTGGTGCATTGATTCTCATTGCAGTCTGGGGCCTGAGATGCCCGGGCTGCACGGCACACTAACTAAGGAGACCTGGGCTCCCGCTGCTATGCTGCGTCCCTGTCCTGAGGACAGCCGGGGCCAGAGAGGCTGCGCTCTGCCTGGTGTCCAGGGAAACCGAGCAAGGATCAATATGGTGGAGCAGCGGTGGGCGCCATGCTGCTCTGAAATCTCTCCACGAATAAAGGCATAATCGAGACACTCTTCTAGTCTCTGGTTTTCCAGGCACGTTTGGGGGAAGATTGAAAGTCTTCAAGACAGAAGAGTTTTGAAAGCAGCCTCCTCTGAAGTTGGAAGAGGAGGCAGAGAGGCAACAGAAGGACGTGCTTGCCATAGTTTTCATTTTATTTATCTTACAAGATCAGAGATTTGAGATTTTGAAGTAAGTATGCAGTGGTTACATGGACTCTACTGTCCATAGCAGTGATGTACTGTAAAAAATCATGCACTATTTTTGTAAGATATTTTGGGATTCTTGATAGCAAATTTGATGTGCAGCTTCAGACAAACATCTACTGTTATTATTATTGGATGGGGTAGTCATATCACTTAAAACTAGTTATTTCCTCTTGTTTGAAATCATTTCTTTCTCCTAAAGATGAGGAAGTAAGTGAAAATAATGAGGCAAGACTGGGTAGGACCATTGAGTTCCCTCAAGTGAGTCCACTGTATTTCAACGATTGCCCATGGCCTTAGACTATAACCCCAAACTATGAAGCCAAGTGTTCTGGTTTGGAGCTGTTTCTAAAAGTTTGTTTTTCTCCATCTTTTTTCATCAGTCAGTAGTAAAGCCCCAGCTACACCACAGAAACCAAGCCAACACATAAACCACCATCTCCTAAGCATTGCTGTGAACAAGGCCATGAGGTTCTACAATGACCATGGCAAGACTCTTGGATCCTCCCAAGTTCAGTTGATGTGACTGCTAATCATGCCATATGAAAAACACATTTAATCTTTCCTTTCCAGGAAATGTCAAATAGAAGGGTCAACACCAGTTATCCTTACTTTCCCCGAATTGTTGAGAAAAACTGACATAAAATAAGAGACATTACAGACCTACATCTCTTATGAAAATAGAAGGCACCACCATAAACAAGCAAATACTGGCATATTTGATGCAGCAACACATAAAAACAACACACTGTAAGTTTAAGATAAGAAGACAACTTTAAGAAGGTGACGCTTGTTTAGCTTTCTAAAGTCAACCAATATCACTGCATCGAAAGGGTGAAGAAGCAAGTCCAGGACCATCTCAATAGGTAGCCAACATAATTTGACACAACTCAGCAACTGTTCATGACAAACTCTCAGAAAAGTAGGAATGGGAGGAATTTCCCTAAACTGGTAAGTGGTAACTAGAAAGTAGCCATAATACCCATCATAGTTAATGTGGAATATCTCCATGCAGAGATAGGAAGAAAGCCAAAATATCCACTATGGCCTCTTACTTTTAGCATTGTACTAGGCTCCTATCAAGCGCAACAGGAAAAGATAAAAATATATTAAAACTGGAAAGGAAGAAATAAAACCATTGTTTTCACAAGTAGCATTAGTTTTGTACCCAGAAAATTCAGCATAAAGAATTAAAAAAAAATGGTTAGAAATGAAGTAAAAATTTTAAAGTCCTTTCTGAATACAAGGCCAGTAAAAAAATATTCAATTACATTTCTATAGACTACCAGCATTCAAGCAGAAAAACACAATTAAATAATACTGCGTATAATATGATTTTTTAAATTACTTAGAAAAAATTTCTAACAAAAGTGGTGAAGAACATCGTGGTAGTTCAGTTTGTGTGTCAACTTGGCTTGGCCTTGTTGAGTGGCTGGGCAGCTGGTGGTAGTTATTCCCCAAGATGAGACTGGCGGCAATCACCTCCATGGTGGGATCTACCACAAGCAGCTGAGTAGTTGCCTTTGGGATGTGGTCTGCTTTCTGTATATAAGGAGACACCATGGGAATGGTCTCTAGCCTATGGCACGCTTGGACCCTGCATGTAGCTGTGTCGTTGCTCAGCAGCCTGCTATGCTCTGCCGACCTTGGGACTTACAATAGACTTAAGTTAATGGCCTGCCATGTGGTTTGGTAACATCAGGACTGTGCTTTTTACTTGTCAACCTTGGAGCTTCTCAGCCTCAGCAGCCAGCAGCTGTCTGAGTGAAGAAAAGCCTCTAGCTCCAGTGGGCTGGGAGCAGGAGGCAGAGTGGAGCCCAAGGTTGAGAGGCTTTCACCCAGCCCCTGGAGCTTGGCACTTTGCACTTGGACTTAAAGCCTCCTAATTGTAAGAATAAACTCCTGTTTGTTAAGGCCATCCCATTGGTGGTATATTCTTGTCAGAGCAGCACTAGGTAACCAGAACAAAAACCCATATTGAAAACTTTAAAATATTACTGAGAGAAATTAAGGAAAATTTAAATAAGTAGAAGGTATTTCACTTATGTCGATGTGTTTAATATGCAATATTTTTTTAAGAAGTTAGTGTTCCACAAACTCAATGCATTCCAATTCAATATCCCAGTTGTTTGTGTTTATGGATATTGAGACACTGATTCTCATTTTATAGCCAAATGAACATAATGCAGGATTACTTCAGCAATATTGAAAATGAAAAATAACATTCAAGAAGTCACACCACCAGATGGCATGACTTAATAAAATTTATAGTGAATAAGATTTATCATATTGGCCTATGGAGAAACAAATAGAACAATGGAAATGGAATAGTGTCCAGAACAAACACAAAGATGTGCAGTTAACGGTTTTACCAAAAGCTGCCTCTGCAATTCAGGGGCACAAAGGTTATTTTCTTTCTTCCCACCAGCCGCTCCTCAGAAAGAAGATGAGGTAATCTACTTACGTAAAGATTTGCAGCCTTGGCGAGTAGCAACTGGGATCTTAAAAGCTAGCAAGCCCCCATCTAGATGCAACGATAGGTCTTTCCTTGTCCAGAGCAAAGAAGAATGAAGAAAATCAGAGAATCATGGAAACAATTAGTCCTCGTGACTGGTACACCATGAGATCCACAGCCTATATGACTATGAGACCAGAAGAACTAGATGGTGCCTGGCTACCACTGTCAACCACTTGGAAGGGGATCTATGTAGGAGATCCTGGATAGAGAGGGAGAACAATGTGGAACAAAACTCAAAATCATTCGGAGAAAAAAAAAAAAAGTGGGACCAAGTTTGTTGATCTGATAGAGCCTGGTGGAATCACTGAGACTATAGCCCCTAGCTACCCTTCAGGTCTGGAAGTGAACACACACCTGTGGCTTCCAGCCAAACAAAAGACAGGCATATGGGGTGAACATTTACCTGAGGTAGTTATACTCCTTGGAGAGAACAATCATGGGAGAAGGAAGAGCTGCTTATGTACAGGGAGGCAGCTCAGGGGGCAGGAGTGCATGGAGGGATGGACACAGGGAAGAGGTAACTATCGGGAGGAAGTGGGAGGGGAGCTGTTGCATTGGGGGAAATTACACTCAATGTCACGAGATAAAATGTATGTGAACTGCTGTATGGAAAGTGAATTTTCTCTGTAAACTTTTAACCAAATCACAATTAAAAAAAAAAAAAAAGAGACAGATTTACAGCCTTGAAAACCCAATGGGGATCACTATGAGTCAGAAATGATTCAATGACAGTGAGTTTGGGTTTGTGTGTGTGTGTGTGTGTGTTGCTGGAACAATGACTATTAATATGGGACATATTGGCTCCTTCCTCACGGAAACACAGAAACAAGTTTGAGATGGATCACAGACCTAAATATGAGAGCCACAAAAAATAAGATGATGTGAGCTTTACCTTCATGGAAAAACAAAAGGAAAAAGGCAACAAAGACTACTCTCATAGAAGCATTATGTGGCGCTTGATGCAAAATATCTTCTCCTTCCTTGATGCCTTCTTCTAATATTCAACCCTTATTGTCTTTATTTTTGAATTTGATAATAGTCTTTTCTGATTTCTTCTGAGAGCTAATCAGTTGCCCTATAAAACCTACTGCCATAAAGTTGGATCTGACTCATAGCGACCCCTCCTTGGGTTTCTGAGGTGATATCACTAGGGAAGTAGATTGCCCAACCTTCCTTCCGAGGAGTGGCTGGTGGGCTTGAACCAACAGCCTCTGGTTAGCAGTCAAATGCCTTAGGCACTATGCCACCAGAGCTCCCCATTAGTTGTCCTAATATTGTTATAGGCGATATTTCCTATTACATGGGTTTATGACAATTCGCCCAGCTTCTGTAGAATACTTCTCCTGTACTAGGCACTATGTTTTATGCTAGAGCTAATAGTCTTGTAAGAAGCTCTGACGGTGCAAGAGTTAAGTCTGTAAAAGTCTATTAAAGAGGGAGAACTGCAGCTCCTCCAGAGCCAGGGAAGATTGCAGCCAGTGGCATAAAATGGGTCACGCTGGATCATGAGGACCAGGTGGCAAGTAACGTATGCTGTTTGCAACAATTCAGTCCTCAGCTGCTAACTGTAAAGTTACTGGTTCAAACCAACCCAGATATTCTGTGCAAGAAAAGACCTGGCGAACTGCTCCTATAAAGATTGCAGCCTAGAAAACCTTAGGGGGGAAATTCTACCTGTCACACGGCATTGCTGTGAGTCAGAATTGACTCGACTGCACCTTACGACAGCAATGGGTTTGTGTCTGAAGGTCAAGCTCTCTATATTTTTCCCTCCCTCTGATACATATCTGTCGTGGTCTCTATTGATTCCCAATAAATGGTAGGACATTGAAGAGACACAGGCAAAACTACACGATATGAGCAATGACAGGGGAGTGACAAAGGACCATGGTGGGTGTTAGAAATGGCACCAACCCGAGACTTACAGCGAGAGCAACAATCTTGGGTTCGAGGACTTCTAAGCTGAGACCTGGTGGCTATGAACTTGGACAGGTGTGAGGAGTCATAGGACATGTTGCTGAGCAAGGCCACACCATGACTGATTAGAGGCAGGGCCAAGGCAGTGTGCAGGAGAACGGAAGCAGTAAGTAAGGGGAGGCACAGTGTGGGGAGAGCTGGACAAACGGACTGTGAGCCCGTCAGCAGCCCCACCGGTTCCTGACGATGTCCTCCTTATAAAAAATATATTTAGATCTAAGTTCTAAATGATAGCTACAGCTACTGTTGAGACACACACACACACACACACATATACATACATACACATATATATACACACATGTATATGTATGCATATGTATACATATATATATGTATATGTGTGTATATGTTTATATGTATGTATATGTATTTGAATTTGGACATTTTTATTACTGCTATTTTAATAAAAGCCTTGTCATCTACACAGAAGTTAAGCTGGAGAATTTGCAGTTACACTGTGACTCTCCAACACAGTCAGAATCAGCTGCACTTATTGAAGGGTAAATTCAGCATCACTTGGCTCCATCACAGTCATCCATCTTTTATTTGGGGTGTGTATGTAGCCGCAGACGCGTGCTGTAGTTCAATATGATGCTGTTTCCTTGGTATCAGTGGCACCTTCCTCCATAATGTTTGGTTCATCTTTCCTGTCTTCTTTGGGATAATTGATTGTTCTCACTATTTTCATTCTTATCTGAGATTTCTAACTATGTGTATTTATGTTATTTTATGACTTGCTTCTCTAAGGATTACACAGTAGGGATCTTTTACTTCTCATTCCCTCTCTGGAGTTATTATTATGCTCCTTCATATAAAATGTAAAACTTGGCAACATCCTTCGTAGTTTTGTGGATATAATTCCCGCAATTGACAATTACAGGTGGGTTTTAGGCTTGTGACTTTCAATGAAAGAGAATTAAAGAAAGGTAGTATCATATTTACTGTTTATCATGTTTCTGTTCCTTTCTATAGATCCCAGTTCTCATCTGGTACAATTCCCTTTCAGTCTGAAGAACTTACACTAGTATCTATTGTAAGGCAAGGCTGCTGGCAATGAATTTTCTTAGCTTTCACCTGGAAAGCTAATTCTTGAAGAGCATGTTTGCTGGATGTAGACTTCTGGTTGAACGTTTCCAGGTTTGTGCTTTGTTTTTAATTTTCCAGCACTTAAAACTTATTGTTCCCTTACTTTTTGCTGCTTCTCTTTTTTCCTAATAGAAAACTAAGTATTTAGAATTTTATTTGACTGCTTTTGAGGTTTTAAATTTACCTTTCCATGGTCAGAAGTTTTAATATAAAACGTAAAGATGTAGGGTATTTATTTTGTTGTGTTTGTATAGCTTGGATTTCATTGATTCCTGGATTTATTTCTTTTATCAATATTCAAAAATTATCAGCTGTTACGTTTTCAAATATTTCTTCTGCCCTAGTATGTCTCTTGTCTTTCTTTCTGGGACTGCGTTTGATAGTATTTCAGACAGCTCAAACGCCCCATCGTGTTGTCATTACCACTTTTCTTCTATGTGTTTCCTTTTGGATAACTTTCCTTGCCCTCTTCTCAAGTTTACGTGTGTGTGTGTGTGTGTGTAGTTTTGATCTAGTGAACTTTCTCATCTTTTCCACCAGCTGCTCATCTGGATCACAGTCACTGTACAGTCTATTGCTGATCACAGCTGTGTGTGGACCTGTCTTCTTCTACTGACTGTTTCCTCCCTTGAGCATGAGTATCAGTTTTTGCTTCTTCATGTGGAATTTGATTTTTTTACTGTGTACCTGGCGTTGTGTATAAAAAAGCAGTAGAAACTAAGATATGAAAGTGGCTTGCCGCTTCTCTCTCAGGTTGTTCACATGGGTGCTTTGTCCACCTGATCTGGAGTGGAACTGGGTATTTGGTTGTTGTTGTCACAGCTTTTGTCAGATTTTGTTCACAACTGCCTTCAAAAGTTTTGGGGGAGGTTTCTGGAATTTTCTTTTTTCAGGCCTTGGGGTAAAAATACTTCAAAGCTTCAAAGATTTCTTTTTCCTTTATAGCCCAGTTGCCAGTTTCCAAAATACCAGAGGTCTCCTTCAGCTTTACAAGTTTGATACCATGATTTGGGGTCTTGGTTGTTCCCTTTGCTTCACAGTCCCATTGATGACTTCCTGCACCTTTGGTGAAGTTTCTTGCTATCCTTCCCTAGTCTTTGGAAAGCAGTTTACTCAAACCTGGTTGCACATGGCCAATGCCAGTCGTTTAGGTTTCTGGCTACCTTCTTCTCGCTTCATGAGTGACATGGACTTTTCTTCCTTGCATTGCTCCATTGGAGGGAAACACGCTGTGGGGGTCTTCTTGCTTATAAAAATACCAGTGACCCAACGGTGCCAGAATAGAACTGCCCTTCATGGGTTTCCAATGGCTGATCTTTTCTGAAGTACATCCCAGAACTTTCTGCCAAGGCATCTCTGGGTAGACTTGAACCCCCAATCTTTCAGTTAGCAACGGGGTGGGCTAACCATCTGCACCACCCAGAGACTTCTTGCTTAGAAAGGACTCATCATGTATGGATTTAAGTTCAGGTAGCTTCCTATGAACCTTTAGCTCTCTGATGGGTGTTCAAGACATGGTTTTGTTGTTTATCCAAATTGTTCTTGTTAGCGTGGAAGCAATAGTCTCTTGTGTCTAAGTCCTAACTAAAAGCAGAGGGCCAGGTCTCTTCTTTCTAACAGGTTGTTGAAGCAGGTTCTAGTACAAAGGTAGATGTTCATGAAATTTATCATCCAAACATGAACATTTTCAGAGTAATAGGAAATGATAAAAAAAATAACTATAATTATAAAATTGAAGTGTTTATTTGACTGAAAATCTGAATTACTTTTATTGACAAACCTATAGAATAGATCTATTAAAACTACTTTAAACTTAAAATTATACCTAAAACAGACACCACTTATGCCCGTATGCACTAAAGCCAACTTTTAAGCCATCTTCTTTGTCTCGGTTATTTATACATTAAGTGAGCATGGTAGAACAATTACACACATCCAGAACTTTAATCAGTTTCTAAGTCATTATCTAATATCTAAATCATTCTTGTACACTGAAGATTGGAAAAAAGAGAAATTCTTATGATTTTATTTTTTGGTGTAATTACCTTCAATCATTCTTCAAAGTTTCAGGTGGGAATTCTACCACTGAACCAATGTCATTTAATCCTGTCTGATCTCACAGATAATTCTGCTACTGACCCATCACTTCCTCCACAAGGTCATTTCATCCCATTTTATCTTACAGATAAGGAAGCCGAGCTCCAGAGGTGGCAGGGATTTGCCCAAAGTCTGAGCTACTAAGTGAAAAGATGTGAGCTTGACCTGAGTTAGGTGGAAGGTTTCAAAAGGGGAGGCAGAGGAAAACAGCATGGCACCTGCTTTGACAGGCTCATGGATGAGGTGGCCAGAGTGGACAGCAGACAGCCCAGGGGCTGGACAGTGAGGACTGCTGAAGATAAACTCCAGATGGTGGAAAATCAGGCCCAGTGCTTAAGACATTTGTTTGCTGACTAGAAGGCTGGTGGTTCAAACCAACCAGCGACTCCTTGGAAGGAAGGTTGGGCAATCTACTTCTGTAGTGATACTACCTCGGAAACCCAAGGAGGGGTCGCTGTGAGTCGGATCTGACTCAAGGGCAGTGAGACAGAGAGAATACAATTGTTTCTCACTACTTTCTGTTCCGGAGCTCTGGTGGCATAGTGCCTAAGGCATTTGTCTACTAACCAGAAGGCTGGTGGTTCAAACCCAACAGCCACTCCTCAGAGGGAAGACTGAACAATCTACTTTATGTTCTGTCTAAAGTAACACAAAGTCTTGGTTTTCCATGTCAGTACCCTGCAAACAGTTGTGTGTTCCTGTCGAGTTGGCTCCAACTGCTGGAGACGTTCTGGCTACCAAAGTGGAAGTCTGCCAAGTCCTGACCATCTTGGTTTTGGTATATTTCAGCCCACTGTTGTGGCCATTGTGTCAGTCCATCTCATTGGGGGTACCCCTCATCTTCACTGACCCCTTACTTTACCAACCATGATGGCCTTTTCTAGAGATTGGTCCCTCCTGATGATATATCCCAAAGTAAGCTAGCTGAAGTCTCCCATTCTCACTTTTTTTGCAAAAATCAACTCTTGTGACTCTTTTAAGATTCATGCAAACTTTTCTTATGCAAAGATTGTGGAACACTCGGGTTTTATATCTTCTGATTTGTTTATTCTTCTGACAGTCAAAGGTATACTCAGTGTTTTTCGCCAAGATCACAATTCACATTCATCTGTTCTTTGGTCTTCATTTTTCACTATCTTAACTTTTACAAGCATATGAGGCAAATGTAAAGACCATGGCTTAGATCAGATGTACCTGAGCCATGAAAGTGCCATCTCTGCTTTTTAACCCTTTAAAGAGGTCTGCGACTGCACTTTTTGAGGACTCAGCCACCCCAAGATGCCACTCCCATGGGCTGCCTGGGGATTAGAGTCTGCAAGCGCTCTGCAGGAACCAGCTGCATTATCATATGTCCAAGGCCCACTGGGTGCCAAAGGCTGAGGAACGGATTGTGTTTACTAAGAAGAAGATTAGTTGCTTTCACCCCCTTGTGATTCATGTAAACTTTTTCATGCAAATATTGTGGAATGACAGTAAATTCCAGAAGATAATTAAGGACAAAAGTATAGTCAGTCCAAGTTTGAAACAGACTTGGCTAAGTCACTTTTGGGTAAAGCACCATCATTCTGGTCTCCTGGGTAGATACACTCAGGAAAACAGCAGTTATTTCAAGCGTAAATAAGCAAACATCCCCAAACCAACCAAAACAACACAATTGCCTCCTTCATATGCCATATCTTGGACTAAAGTTTTATGGCCTAATTATCACAACAATTATCTTATTGTTCCATTATGTCCAGATCCTTTCATCCCAGCATTAAAATGATTAGTATTGGTAGATTATTGTGTGTCTTCCTGTAAGTAGTGAGTGTTCACTTGCATTTTATTTCATTTATATTAGGAGTTTTCCTGATTGCTCAGAAGGACATCCTATATCTGAAAGCCATCACTCATCAGCTGTAAACATCTAGAATCCACACATGCCATCTTTAACAAAATACTCAAAACTGACATCTGATATTTTCATACGGATGTCACTTAGGAAATGTAGTGTGTGTTATGAATAGAAAAATAAGTTGTTAAATTGATAGACATATTTTACTTGGATTTTCTCCCTTGAAGTTTTGATTAGCTGTCAGCTCTTTCCCCAAAGGTAGTGTGTTATCTGCTTCCTTATCATGTTTTGAAAATTTAAGAGGCTTATAAGCACAAACCATACCCTGAGGAAATAAATTGTTTCAGTTAAAGAGAGAAAGAGAAAAGCTTACTTGTCGGGGCATGTAGTGGTATTACTTTGAAGGACAACTTTAGACTATTAATTAGTGAATCTTTATCATTTCACGTACACATCATCAGATAATAATACAGTGCCAGAATTTTCATAGTGTTGCATGTTATGTTTATAATGTAATCATTTAAAATAAGACAAAGTCAGACATAATGACCACTGGCAGGATAGACTAAGAGAGAGACTGATCCTCAATGAATTGAGGAGATTTTATGTAGTAAAGCAACTGACGCTCATGAGTATGGTTTGCTCTGACACACACAAATCATGAACGTTTTCCTGGAGACATTTGCACATGTCACACACTAGCAGTTTTGCCTTTTTTTTTTTTTTTTTTGGTTGGTGTCAAAGTGGGATTTCTTGCTTTTGGAAGGGAGAGGACAGAGTGAATGAAAGAGAGAGGCTGTGCTTATTGTGGAGACAATATTCCTCCCTGTGTCCTATTTGAATGAAAATGTATTTCTTGCATTTAGGAAATTAGACGCTTCTTGCCACAAACACACTTGACCTGTTCAAGAGAAGAAATTGAGTATGTCCATAATGTAGGTGAATGCTCAGGTCTGTTATTCAGTGCTCATATTACCTCTTGGTAAAAATGACCCTTTTCAATTTCTTCAAAGAAGAATGTGTGTAGCTGGGACTTAGAAGTCAGCTGTTCAGTCCCGTCATTCAATAAACTAAATAGATCTTTCAGGGAGACTCACTCAAAATCACGCCGCTGACTGCGGATAGAGATAGGACTAAAACCCCACTCTTCAAGTTCCTAGTTCCATCCTTGCTCTGCAATCCACCCTCCCTGAGGGAGGAGGCATCACCTGGTATTGTTTTATTGAAAGCAAGCATTAACAGCTAATAAATACGGATGATAAGAAATGAATGAGGACTCCAACCTCAGGTATTTGGAGGCAGGCTGAGAGTGTCTCAAAACGCTAGCATCATAAAGGGGTGGAAAGCACTGCTCAGAACGTGATTTACTTGCACACACTTACAAATGGTTTTCTCTTCGCCAAATATGTATTACTAACATGCAAATCTCAAGCCACAATTTGTTACGCAAACTCTGTTGGTCGATGTACATGGGTGAGCCCCAAGCGCTTTGTAATGTGCTGTTCTGTTCAACACTCTGAGCGGCCTCACGCCGTGGTCGTTATCTTCCCCACCCTGGGCATGAAGGTGGGGGCTCCGGCTTGCTGAGGATCACCAAAGTTAAACAAGAAATCAAATCCGAGTTCAGACTAAAAGCCTTTGTTTCAGCCACGTCACAACACACACCCTGAAGAGTTCAGCGTGGTGAGAGAGGGGCACGGATTTAGTGAACGGTGCGTGGGCTTCAGGACTAAGGCCTGCTCGCAGGACCTCTGCCTCTTAGGAGGTCAGACGCTTTGGCTTCTCTCTGTCTGTGCTGCAGTCTTGACCCTACATCCCCCTATGGTGCGATCAGAACAGTGTGTCCTGCTTCCTAAAGATAATTCTGGAGAACCCGAGACTGTCAAAGGAGAACACGCCTGTGAACGGTTCCGAAAGCGTCAGCAGGGAGAGAACTGGCAACTTCAGGTGGCGGGGCTCACGGGAGTTGTGGACTCCAGACTGGAGGAAAAATTATCTTGGTGAAGAAATGGGATAAATTATGCAGAAGCATCTTTATGGGGCTCTTCCAATCAGTCTGCATCAGAGACCGCGGTTTGAAGTGATTATCACACCCATAAACAATCTCCTAAAAGTATTGTCATTGAAAAATAGGAACAAAATTTTCATCTGTAAAGACTCCAAGAATCACTTCCATTGAAAGGTACTTTTGTCTTGTTTTATGTATATAAAGGCTTGAAGTCTGGGCTGTGCGTTTGGGCCAGACACATTGTTCCCCAATAAACAGAAATGCCCTCTCCGTAGTCAGTCCTTAAGTCAACAAGCTCACCCAAATCACAAGAGGAGACACACAGCCCAACTCTTAAGACACCCTGAGCACACAGAAAACAGGGGCCTCTTGAGTTTGTTTCTGGGAGCGTTTGATGAATGGTGTCCCTGGCTTCCCCGGCATCTTTCTGTTCAGTGAGGAGCCTGAGTGGGAGATCACATTCCTGTTTGAGCCATTTAACCCTTCACGGTCAATGTCAACTTCCTTACAGGCCGCTGGCAATTGCTGTGATGACACTGACCTTCAGAGAGATGTGGATTCTCTTCAGGGGAATACTGTACTTGTGTCTACGTCTCTCTGACTGTAACTACCGTCACACTTGGTCACATAACTAATTTTTGACAAAAGCTGTTTGGATTTTGTTTTGTGAGATTGTCTACTGCTGATGAACCATGTAGTGACTTGACGGTTCACCAATCATTGCTCTGTCCACCAAACCATGAGGCCCAAGGGTCGTGCTCCCTGCCATCAGCGCACAGAAGCCTTGCTAATGCTTTCCATCCCCTATTCACCCCTATGGGCAAGTATCTTGTGATGTGATATCTTCAGATTCTTCTCAGAAAAGGAGTGTTTTATTTGTTAATGATACAAATGTCAAACAAACAACCAAACAAAAGCAGGGAGAAGAGAAATGTTCTTTGTGCCTAAGCCTATAAACTGAGGTGATGAACTTGACTGCCCGGGGAATTCTGTCCAAAACTCATTTCCTGCAAAATATATTGGCACCGAGGCCTAAAGATGCTTCTGCATAATTTATCCCATTTCTTCACCAAGATAATTTTTCCTCCAGTCTGGAGTCCACAACTCCCGTGAGCCCCGCCACCTGAAGTTGCCAGTTCTCTCCCGACTGACGCTTTCGGAACCGTTCACAGGGGTGTTCTCCTTTGAGAGCCTCGGGTTCTCCAGAAACCAGGCGAAAATCATTTTGCTGCCGTTCGATAGATGAGGTGATTGGGCCCCAAATGGACAGCCAATTAGCTCAGAGTTTTAAGGCTCTTTGCATAACGCCCGGGCGGGTTACTTGTTTGGCCAGAGTCCCTTGTCACCAGGAGGAGGCTGGGGACACTCGGGAGCTCCACTCTGAGCAATGCCACCTCCACTGCCGGCAGGGAGACGCGCCGCGGCGGCAGCAGACAATCACAGTGATGGCGGGGGGGCGAGCCGGCTTGCCGGGCACGCGGCCCTGGGAAACGCATTCAGTGCAAGTGCATTTCGGAGAGAGTGACTGCAATGAAAGTCAAATGAATTATAATAAAATATGGAGTTTTAAAGAAGAAAACTGCTCAATGCACAACGTTGCCGGGGAAAACACAGAACATTTAACAGTTTCTCACCGCCTGCTATTGTCAGAGTAAGTAACTACCAAAGACAAACTTACGAAGTGGTTTGCACTCTAATGTGATGCAGAAAGTCAGTCATTTAATTTGTTAATTAGTATCATGCCAGAAACTATCTCCTCAGTATGAAGCAAGTATGCTTACAATCTTATCTGCCATCTGTTTCATAGACGGGAGCGTACCCAGAGCCGCTTCTCAGAGAGGGTTGTGGAGACTCGGCTCCACAATTAGGGGAGAGGGTTTTCGATTCGGGAGGAGTGTGCGTGTGCGGGGAAAGTCTCCACGAGGAGACAGTACATCAATCAGCTCGCTGCCGCCCAAGACCCGCGCCGCGTGGGATGCTGGCAGGAGCTGCAGACCCGCGCGAGGACGAGGCCGGCGCGAAACGTTCCCCAGGAGTGCCTCCGCGCACCTCAGCCGTATAGCATGGGCCCACGGCGAGAGAAGCCGGCTCTGCACAGAACCACCGGGAGCCCGGGTTTCGAGGCACGCGCCGCCTCGGCTCCGCTTGTTCGCTCCTGCCACGCGCCACTGCCGCCATCAGCAACTGTTCCCGAATTCATCCAGGAGCTGCCGCGACACAGCGCACTGCCCGTTAAAATCAATTCTCAAGGTGCGTTTACACTGCGGCTTAGGAAGCGATTTTCAATCGGTATTCGCAGAGATTTGAAAATAAAGTGGGGGATGCCCAAGGCTGCTGAGCGGGGCCCGTCTTAGCCGAGCCCCCAATTCCATCAGAAATCCCTGCACCCCGCTTCCTGCAGCCGGCTTCCAGCCCACGCGCGGAGGTCCTGCCACCTCCGTCCAGATGCCGACGAAGGCCACGCGGGGCCGTGGCCTCGAGTCCCGTGGGACTGCCCGTCCCTCCTCACAGCTGAGCCGGCTTCCACAGCGTCAGCTTTCTCCACGACACTAATTGCCCCCAGAAGGGCAGCTTCAAGAGGTTTGCTAAATGCCTCACTCAGGATGCAGGCAAATCATTGGTCATTTCCACAGTCGGCTCTGCTGCCACTAGAACCACATGCATGCCACTGCCCCTCGGCCAGCAGCTCCAAGCCAGAGGCCGCCACAGAGCATGGCTCCATGACCAACGCCCCCTGACTGCTGTCAGCCAGCCCGCTACTCAGCCCTCCATGCCAGTCCTTCTGGCCACTTGCAAAACAGTATCATCTGGGCAGTAAAAGTCTCACCTGCGTCTCGCGTGGGGGGCTCCTCTGGGGGTCTCTAAGATGCGCAGTCCTCACAAAAAGGTGGCAAAGCTGCAAGAAATGACTAGTGATGGTTGTGCAAAACTGTGAATTAGTTTATGAAATGCCAGTGTACCCCACACCTCTCTCCGCCTTGCTGGTTCTCAGTTTTCCTCCAGACCTCCTCCCCAGTGAGTATATTTCAGGCTCATGGTAGAGGGCATTTGTAACGAGGGGAAACCCGGTTCACATTCTGAGAACTGGGGCCGCCATTGCCATCACATTCCTTGCTGAACTTTTTTGGGCTGACGGCATGGAACGGACCTCGTGCTCTCTGGCCCTTGGGGATCCTGGCAGGTCTGTGCCAACCGCGTTCAGGCTGGCCCAGCAGCCTTCCGGTTGTTTCACGCCTGCTCCTGGGGCTGCATCAGGCAAGGGGAGACACCACGGGATCCCGCCACATGGACTTGTCTGTCAGTAGGCTCTGTAAGCATTCCACACTGATCGTTCCATCCCACAGCGCGTGGAACACAAACACTACGTGTGTAGATTCAAGTACGTGAAATCTGTGCATCAGTGTGGCAGGGGCTGGATCCCTCAAGTCAGTGTGAAGATTCTCGTACAAACTGCACCCCCAGGCCCAGCCCCCACCTCTCTCAACAACAATTGCATTTCTGGCTAACAAGGTTTAGGGAGCAGACACCTGACTCCTCAGACCTTCTGGACACAAGGCAAAAGGTCCAGGAGGGGCCGTTACAGGATTAAAGGCATTGTAGCATTCTGAAACTCAATTCATCTGCTCCTGAGAGTGTTTCAATAGTATCCTAGTAACCCCTTCTGTGCAGCTTCATCTGGTCTGTATTTGCAAACACTATTAAAAAAAAAGAAGAAGAAGGGCTTGCATTCAGGGGGAAAAGAAGGCTGTGTTAAACCCCTTCCCAGCGTCGCAGAGAAGAGAGGTTCAGCCCCCAACGTGGGCAAGTCTAGCTGCCAGCCCACCATATGGGAGCCATGACTGGGACTTTTTTTTCCTGGAATAATTAAATGTTCATGGCAGAGTTCAAATGGATCATTAAAATTCAAAAGTGTAAGAAACAGATTTTGTCTTATGTTGCTGAACGCTCGGGAGGGTTGAATAGCTAGCAGACGTGCGCGGGGCGGCAGCAGCGTGAGCGGCGTCCCCGCGATGGCACTAATTTGATCATAATATAGTCATCTCTGAAGATTACAGCTATTCAATTAAATATTCTAATTAACCTGAAGTATTAGGCAAATGATACTAATTACAAATATTCTCCTGAGATTCGGAGCAATGAAAGCCCCACTTGCGACTGATACTTCGAGCCAATGTTTCGTAACGCAATGTCCTATATCATAGGCCTTCCGAATATTAAAATGCAGTTAATTGGCCTAAACCTCATTTGTTTAATGGCATTAGCATTTTGTTTGAAATTGTAATAAACGTACATCCCGCTTTCAAGTAAAATTTAAAATGAGTGTACTCTTGGGGTAACTTAAGACTCCTGTTTACAGACCCAGCACTTGATTCAGTAAGTGGAACAGTTTAAGCTTAACTTTGAGCCATTAAACATATTGAAATTGTTTAAAAATGCTAATAATTTGTCTTTTCAAATAAGAAAAAAAAAGGATATTTTGCAGTAAAATTTCATGGTGTGCCCACGTGACCGGTCCCCCACTGGGAGGCTCTGGCGTCTGTACCCTCCTTCGGAGGAGGGTGTCTGCCTGCACCGGGATGGTGGTGGCCCCCAAAAGCTGTTTTTCCAGGGTGAGCTGCTGTACCCCTCATTTCTCTGCACCAGATTTCTCCCTCCTGTTTACATTATAGGTCCCCCTCACCCCGCAAGGTGGCTGGATATCAGTGTAGCCAGCCTTGGCATTGTAATGGGACTGCTATCACCCTCGGAGTCCCTGCACCCCCACTGCCAGCTCTAGACACCCCTCCAGGCCGTCCCTTCCTCGCTACGGCTGAGTCAGACTGGTGGAGCCTGGACAGCACCTGCCGGGCCGCACTGAGGGACAGTGGGTGTCCTCTTCCCGCTGAGGGGCAGGCTGGCCCGGCTCTCCCGCCACGCAGAGTTTGCGAAGCTGGCACTCTGCTCTCACTGCACGTGGGGTGGGGACTGTCCCAGCTGCACTTCCTGGGCAGAGGGAGGCTGGGCACTGCCAGGCTGACTGTCCTCATGATGAGTGAGAAGCTCAGGGCTGGCCCCAAAGCTGGCTTCATGATCAGCCACCTACGCCGTGGGAGCAGAGGGGAGGCTGGCGCGTACTTAACGGTGTGAATCAGGTTTGCCAAGGGGACAGGCAAGGTATTTGCAGAGGTGGCCAGGCCTGAGCGAGTTTAGGCCAATGAGGAAATCGAGGCTGGAATGGGTAAATCATGCAGATGAGGCACAATTGCATAAAAATAAGCACAGTGTTTGGACTGAAAATGGACAAATGACCAGAAGAGGATGAGTATCCTGAGTGGCCAGAACTACACAGGAGTATGTATGGGTACACGTGGGTACACAGGGCTACACGGGGGTACACGGGGTACATGGGGTACAGGAAGTACATGGGGTAAATGGGGGTACGTGGGGTATGCATGGTACATGGAGCACACAGTATATGGGGTACATGGGGGTGCACGAGGGTATATAGAGTACATGGGGGTACCTGAGGGTACACAGAGGTACACGGGGTCCATGGGGTCCATGGGGGTACATGAGGTATGTGGGGTACACAGGGGTACATGGGGGTACAAAGGGGAACATAGGGGGTACATAGGAGCACATAGGGGTACATGGGGTACATGGGGGTATGTGAGATACATAGGGGAACACAGGGATTCACAAGGGGTACACAATGTATGCAGGGGTACATGGAGATACAAGAGGTACACAGGGGTACATGAGCTATAAGGGGTATATGGTGTACACAGGGGTACATGGGGGAACACAGGGATACATAGGGTACATGGGGGTATTTAGGGGTACACAGAAGAACACTGGGGTACACTGGGGTATGTGGGGGTGCACTGGGGTATGCAGGGCTACATGAGGTTACACAGGAATATTCGAATGTACACAGGAGAACACAGGCGTGTACAGGGATACTCAGGGGTACTTGGGAGTACTTGATGTTCATGAATGCACACAGAAGCATTCAGGGGTACACAGGAGTATTCAAATGCACACAGGAGAACACGGGAGTACTCAGGAGAACTCAGGAATATTTAGACATTCATGAACATACACAGACGTATTCAGGGGTACACAGGAGTACTCAGGGCTACAGAGGCATACAAAGGGGCACAGAGGATTATTCAAATGTACACAAGGCACACAAGAGTGCACTGAGTTGCACAGGGCCACACAGGAGTACACATGAGTCCACAGGGTCATACACGTGTATACAAGGGTACACAGAGTCCACAGGAGCACAGAGGAGTAAACAGGGTCACACAGGAGTACCCAGGGGTACACAGAGGTACACAAGAGTATGCCAAGGTACGCAGGGTCACACAGGAAAACACAGGGGTACACAAGGGTACGCAGAGTCATACATATGCACACAAGGGTGCGCAGAGCACACAGGAGCACAGAGACACACAAGAGTGCACTGAGGTGCACAGGGCCACAAAGGAGTACACGAGTCCACAGGGTCATACACGCATATACAAGGGTGCACAGAGTCCACAGGAGCACAGAGACACACAAGAGTGCACCAGGTTACACAGGGCCACACGGGAGTACCTCAGGCTGTGTGTGCTGGAACGACCTACCTTCTTCTACACTGATGTAATGGAACTGCCATGAGATGCTGTGTTGATGCCCCAGAGACAGTGCAAGGAGAGACTCCACCTATATAAGATGGGTAGTATGGAACACAAACACACAGACCACGGGCGACAGCTTGTGAGACACACATTGACAAGACAGCACATGCAGAGAAGGGCCCTGATTTTACAAAGGGATGGTTTCTGCACCTGTGTCTCATGAGGCTTCAACTTTGTGATGAAGGAGTCACATGGTGGTTACTCAGATTTCATCCCACAAATGCCAAGTCCTCTGCTGACAAAAAGGATCTTCATGCAGACCAGGTATATGATGGTCTCGCTCCATGTGCATGATGGCATTCCCTTCTCCAGAGGAGACAGGGGTGTCCTTACCTTGGGTTTTGGGCTACTGATGTCTTCAGACACCAGAACAAAAGCCGGACAGCCAGCCATGAGGTAGGAACTCTGAGGATGATGATTTTCACGAGGCCAAGTCTCCCGTGGGAGATGATGTTTTGTTTTCAAGGATGTAAGGGAGACAAAGGGGCACAGTGGCTGCAACGTTGGGCTCAGGCATAGCAATAATGCTGAGGATGGTGCAGGCTGGGCAGCATTTGGGTCTGTTCACATGGAGTTGCTATGAGCTGGAAGTGATTCAACGGCATCTAATGACAACAACAGGGGACATTAATACAACAAGTGAAGAACCATATTCTAGAAGATTCCTTCTAGAGTACAGAATTGTTCAGTGGGCTTTTGAAACTCATTGATGTTGTCCATCGGTGCCTTCAGTAGTAAATTACAATGGGTCAGATAGACAAGGAACAAAAGCATTATTACAGTTAAAGAAAATTTATGTTCTGATCATTTTCCTGGATGCCAAGTTCCCACTTCATCCTCGAAGACTCAGGCCCAGCAGCAAGCAAGGGTGGGTGGTGTCTTCCACTTCCTTGGATCTGAGTGTCCCTGGGCACCTTCATTGCACAATGGCTGATTACTGTCCACAGGCCCAAGCAAACGCTCCTGAAGGGACAACTGAGGGCTCAAGTTCTGAAGACAAAAACATAATGAGAAGAGGAAGAAATCAGTGAGAACTAGATGAACTGAAGACAAAGAGACATCGTAGGCTCGGAGAAAGGCAGAGTGCTGAAAGGCCTTGAGAAGGAGACGGGAAGGGAGATTTTTGTCCACATTTCACAGGGATGACACCCTCTGCCCTCCCTCCGAGCAGGGGTGGCCATCAGCTCCGGAGAGCTCTGCATGGCGGCTGGTGGCTAAACACCAGGGCAAACAGCCTGGAACATGCTGTTGGCTTCCGTTAAGCAATTTTTGTTCGATGCCTTTGTGTCCTCCTTCACACTGTTGATGTGATTGATGCTATCCAGATGGACAAAGCCACTGGACTTTTGTTGGATGGTGGTGGTGTGCCCTGTGAAAGGACAAATTGCTGTACCTGGAGGTGAGGGTAAGTCACTCACCTGTCCCCATGCTGAGAGCAAAGGTATTTATCCAGAAGCAGCATTTTCAAATGGACTCAGAGTCATGTGACCTTTGGTAATCTCATTGTGGCATGAGATGATGAGGAAGACCACCAGCCATCAGTGATCAGAGCACAGGCTAGTGCCACCTCCGGACGACTCCTTTCCCTGTTGCTTTCATCTTCCCCCAGTTCCTAACTGCCCATTTTCTCTGCAGGCTGTTGTCCCCAGGCTGTCACCAAGGGAGCCGGAGGGGTTATTGGCACAACTCTACTGTCCCAGGTGTGTAGTGTGGGGCCCCAGGCCAGACCTCTGAGTCTGCTGGGCACTGGTGTGCTTCTGTGGGTCCCATACCAGCATGTGTGCAGCTGAGTCCTTCTCAGGGAACACGCAGGGTTCAGGCACTGTGCCAAGCTTATGGTTTCCACAGGTATGCCTCCAGCAGCCCAGAGATCACATGTGTGTGAGCACACTGCTGTTTCCTGTGTGAGAGTGTGCATGTGAGACTGTGGGTATGTATGAGACTGTGTGAGTATGTGAGTCTGTAGGTACCAGATTACTGTGTATGTGTGTAATTGAGATTTGTGTGTGAGTGTGTGTGCCCAAGTGTGTGTGGGCATATGTGTATAAGTGTGTGATATTGTGTGTGGGTGTGCATGTGTAAGTGTGCATGTATGATTGCTTGTTGTTGTTGTTGTTATGTGCCGTCGAGTCGGCCCCGACTCATAGCGACCCCTCCTTGGGTTTCCGAGGCAGTATCACTACGGAAGTAGGATTGCCCAACCTTCCTTCCAAGGAGTGGCTGGTGGGTTTGAACCGCCAGCCTTCTGGTTAGCAGTCAAGTGCTTTAGCCACTATGCTACCAGAGCTCCCGTATGATTGCTAGTATACGTATATGTGCATGTATGATTGCTAGTATACGTATATGTGCATTTGTTCATGTATGTGTTTAATTATGTGTGAGTGTACATGTGTGAATATGGGTATGTGAGATTGTATGTGCTAGTGTGTTCATGAATGTGTGTGTGGGTATGTGTGAGTATGTGTTCATGTTGAGTGTGAGTAGGCTTGGGTATATGTGTATGTATGTGTGATTATGTGCACTTGTGTGATTGCATATAAAAATGTGTGAGAATATGTGTGATATGGTATATGCTAGTATGTCTGCATGAGTATGTGTGTATGTGAGTAGGTGTGTATGTGTGTGTATATTTTTCTTAGTGTAAATGCAGGTGTGTGTATATGTGTGCATGTGAGAATTTGCACATGTGTGGGTAGGTGTCTATATGTGTATTAGAGGGCATGTAGGGGGTGTGGGTGTGGATGTGTGCTTGTGTGTGTATTTTAAAGTGTGTGCATGTATGGTTGGATATGTGTTAGTGTGTGATTGCATGAGTGTGGGTATATGTGCATGTGAGCATATATGTTTGTGTGTATGTGTACACTAGAGTGTGTGTATGTGTAGGTGGGTATGTAAGTGTGAGTGTGTGATTGCATGGGCGTGTGCATGTGTATGTGTGTGTTCATGTGTGTATATCTGAGTGTCTGTGTTCACATGTGCATGTGTGGGTGGGTGTATGATTGCACAAATGTATGTGTGTGTTTACATGCGTGCCCATGCATGCATATGCTAGAGTGTCTTCATGTGTGAGCATGTGTGTGGGTGTGTGATTGTATGACTGTGTGTGTGTACATATGTGAGTGTGCATGCGTGGCTGTGTGTATGTGTATGCTAGAGTGTGTGCATGTGTGGGTGGGGTGCATACATGTATGTGTATGCTAGAGTGCATGTGTGGGTGGGTGGGGGTGTACATATGGGAGTCTGATTGCATGAGTGTGAGTATGTGTGCAGGTGTGTGGAGGTTCGGGGGCAGAGACGGCCCTGGCACTTCCTCTCCTCTCAGTGCTGGATGCTGTAACACACAGCTCACTCGTCTCCTGGGCTGTTCGCAGGTAAGGTTTACACATCTTCCTGTGGCTGGGTTCAAACCTCAGAATGCCACGTGTACCTGAGAAAGCAAGAAACACAAAACCCAACGTGCAATGTCACCCCAGTTGGCCAAAGAAGGGGACTCCATGCAGAGCAGTGCACATGGCAGCGGGCAGGCGTAAGAGACGGCGGAGGAGTCGGCCGAGTCCGCATCATCATGTCAAACTATGC
Source organism: Orycteropus afer afer (assembly GCF_000298275.1). Classification (NCBI taxonomy): domain Eukaryota; kingdom Metazoa; phylum Chordata; class Mammalia; order Tubulidentata; family Orycteropodidae; genus Orycteropus; species Orycteropus afer. The sequence continues at coordinate 2,212,012 of NW_006921972.1, forward strand.
TGATCGGAGACACCCTCAGTCAGACCACCACCTTCCCGGCGCAGGAAGGCAGAGCCTGTAGAGTCCTCGTCATTGATAGTCATGGTCTTGCTGAGAGGTCTCTGGTATGTCACGTGTGTAATGTCGACACACATCTCGGCGCCACCGTCCCCAGCAGCAACGCGCTTCATGCGGTGATTCTCTTGCCGCCAGACACATCAGCGGGGTGCAATCCTGAACAAAACAGACTGTGACATCTTATTCAAGCACACATCTGGAGGGCAAAACTCTGCTTTATTAAAGGAAAATGGGATTTCAGGGTTGAGACAAGTGGCAAGCACACGTAGCCCGGTTCCCTCCAATACAGCATGGGACTGGGGCTGGCTGGGGCTGTGTGGACACTGGCTGGAGGCTGTGGGGCCGCCCCAGGGACGAGAGAATGCTGCAGCGTCCCCTTCCCCAGGCTGTGCTGTCTACGCCGGAATCCCATATCCTCAGATTCTCTGGGAACGCAACAGGTAGCATCTCCCTGCTCAGAAGCCAGGACGACAGTTCCCTGGTATGTTCTGGGGTCGTCCTAACCCTCTGGGTGTGGGGGGAAACAAGCGCACACTCTCTGACCTTCTTAAACCAGCATACGCACTGAGATTTGGAATAACTACCGCAAATGATGTCAGATTTTAAAATACCAGCTGTGCGCCTTGTCACTGGCCCCTAAATCACCCGCTTTATAGCTTTCTCATCTTAATTACCCCTCAAAGCCCACCAGTGACACCAGACCTGTTCCTGACTTTGACGAGTACTTCCCTAGATTTCAACATCAAAATGGCCAAAACACCCACCCTTTTTGCTACTGTCAGCAGCTTGAATAGTGAAGTTCACCATCTTGCCACTGTGTCTCTCTCCAGAGATGACAGGCTTTGGCCTCGGAGGCTAGAACCAGTTATTGAAGTAGTCGAGTGCCTCAGACTGTGAGATACTCAGCGTAACTGCACAGGGACAGCCCCAGGACCCTGTCCTGATGGAGAAAGGATGTATGTTCCTGAGAATAAGGACCCATGTATGGATACCTGTCTCTACGGTGGGATCAAGCCAAATTCAACGTTGGAAAACTTAACCACTAGAGGGGAAGTGGGGAAGGCAGTTTATCATATGAGAGTATGATGCTGGATTAAAAAAAAAAAAAAGTTCTTAAACGGCTGGAGTCTGAACATTTCCTATTTGCAGAAATGGTCCTGTGAGTGTTCAGTTTTGTGGGGTTTGGGAAGACGAGGGTTGAGGGACACATTTTAAATACTTGGAGGGAAATAAGTCTACAAATCAGACCCCTTTCGTGAGCGTTGGGTAGGAGTCTGGATTATTCTGTGGGCCCAGGTCTCTGGGGTTGGAAGCCTCCCGACTGACCGACCAGCTGTCTTCTGCCCCCCAGGTGCTGGGGTACGGGGAGTCTGGTGGTAACGCAGATGTGTGCTTTGGAGTGATTTGTCGGCCAACAGCAAATAACTAGACTATTACGCAGCACAAAAACAGGAGACAGAATGGCTGAAAACAGGGACTCTCTTAACACGTGCTATTAGTGTTTGCAAAAGGGCCCTTATCAATAATGGAGTTATTACCAAGCAGGGCACTCTTGTGAGGCAAGGAGAAGGCAGGATGTTTTCAGACCCCACTGATGTTCAGGGAGGGGCTATTTCCTGTGCTCTGGGTCTCCCGTGGTCCTCCTGCCATTGGTGAGTACTCACCTCCTTCAAGGCACGGAGCCGCAGCCAGCGGATGCTGCCTTTTGGGGAGCGACACTGCAAGTGACTGTGACATGCTGACCACAGCTGGGCGTCACCGGAACAGTCTGCCTGCAGCTCTGCCCCTCTCCCTGCCTTGTTTATCTTGGTGACATTTTGTTTCGCAAAAGACAAAAGTACATTTGGCTTCAACTGCTTTTATTGGAGGCTTCAAAGGGGGGAAAGAAAAGGAGGAGGAGGAGGAGGAGGAGGAGAGATGGTTTGTGAAGGAAGGACAAGCTGCTGGCCCGGGACAGACAGACGGACCACCTCTGCCCCTGGTCCTCAGGACATAAAAGCCAAAACAGAAAGTGAGACAGCCAAGGTAGCCATCCCTGACTGTGGCTGGCCCTTGGTGAGTTCTCAGTTTTTGCATTTAGTTTATTATGGGACATATGTCCCACATCAAGCAATCACCCTGCAGAACTCATAGGGCGGAGACTAACAATTAACCCTCTCATCGTCACACTATCCGCTGAAGGTTTTGGACTTTAATCCGTAATGAGTTGTGCGGAGTTAAACAATGTTTATTAAGGCAAAATGATTTTTCAGAGAAAGCTCAAACAAGAGCACTCGCCTTTGCTAGTTTTCGTGTGATTTTCTTAGGCCTCAAAGACAAACCTTGCTTATGGCAGTCCTGACCGACCTCCCAGTGACCTGAGAGTAGGACACACTTTCTGATAGAACTTGACAGTCATGGGTGGAGGTGGGCAGGAGGAGGGTGGACTGACTCTCATCGGGGTTCCTGAGGGTGTCCACAGAATGACTGCTGCCTGCACATCAGCACACAGCCCATATCAGCATTAAACCACAGGCTGAGGTCCCTGACCCCATGTCTATGGGCTGCCTGGTTCAATGTCACCACCCAACCCTCACTGACATGCGCTTTCACTGTAGACAGAGATGCAGACATGAGGGGAGGGGGTGGGGGCTAGGTCTGAAAATCCAGTGAGGCCCTGGCCTGGACCTTAAGATGCTGAACACCACCTGAGGAGTGAAAGGGTGATGGGGCGGCACTGGGCCATGGTCCCGCTGCTGCTTGGAGCACGGTGTCAGGCGCATTTTGGCTCTGAAAGCCCTTTTCTGTGTGGCCTATCATTAGACAGCAGAGCTGATGGAGCCTATGCCGTCCGAGTGGCCCCAAGCACACCGAGGGACCTGCTCCGGAACTAATGCCGCTGCCTTAGGCGTTTCCAGCAGAATTCCCGAGAACAAGGCTGGCTGGAATGGTGCTTAGCCCAGTTTCTGGAAAAAAAAAATTAACTTACTTGGTTATACTAAAAAAATCAAACTCATTGCCATCCAGTCGGATCCGACTCATAGTGACCCCTCCTTGGGTGTCCAAGGTGGTATCGTTATGGAAATAGATTGCCCAACCTTCCTTCTGAGGAGTGGCTGGTGGTTTGAACCACCAGCCTTCTGGTTAGCAGTCAAGTGCCTTGGGTACTATGCCACCAAAGCTCCTAAGTCAGAAACAAATGCTATATATATATCTGTGTGTGTGTATATGCATGTGTCCGTGTGCATTACATATACGTATATGTATGTCTATACCTCACACATGCATGTGTGTATATGCACATATGCATGTGTGTATGTGTACATGTGCATAGATATGCCTTCTGTGTCTGCATATGTACATACATACACGTGTATACACAGACATGAACAATGTTGGAAACAGCCACTTTTCACTGGCTTTGCTCAGGAGTGCAAACTCTCTCCAGCGTCTTACTGTTTCCTCCCTGCCCTCTCACCCATCAGCGTTGTCTCCAGGAACTCCTGTCCAGGGTCCCGGCTCAGCGCCTGAGCTGCAGAAAGTGCTCCAGGGACCTGGTTGGTTGGTGTCGCGCGTGGAAGGTGCCCCACCTGGGCACGTGCAGGGGCTGCCCTTCCAGGCAGCGGGACCACAGCTGCAGAGCTGCTCACGCAGAGGGACAGGGCTGCAGGGGCCACGGGCCTGTCGGGCACGGCTCCTACCAGCACGCCGTTCCTCCCCCAGGTGGCCCGGTGGCCGTCAGACGGGGGAGGACTGCCTGTGGACCCCCGGGCCATGGTGGTGAAGCTGTGGAGTGCTGAGGAAGCCTGGGTTTCCTCAGCAGGCCTCTCATCCATGTCACCTCTGTCTGACAGAGCTCAGAAGGGCTGCTCCTCAGGGAGGATGCCGGTGCAGCTGCCGGGGCCTGCTCTCAAACCCTGAATCACGGTCACTTTGATTGGAAATAAACAACTTCAGCAGGCCTTGGTATTTCCGTGTGGAATTATGGACTTGAGGCTATCGTCTTCCAATCTGGCCAATGGGACGGTGCTTCATAAATGTCCTTCAAACACCGCTTAACAAGGCAACCCACACAGAAAGCATTTTGGATGCCCTTGGTGCTTCTAGGACCCTGGCCCTGGAAGTTGGTCTTGGTCCATGGATATGCCCTTGGAGAAGGTGTTTACCTTCTCTGATCAGCCACCTGAGAGCATAGTGTGCAACAGTGGGAGAGGCTTGTATCTAAAACTAGATCTAAGAGGTCCCAAGCACCATGCTCTCCTGCTCGCCAGGTCTCCCCACCTGTGTAAGTAAGCTGCCATTTGTGCTGATTCTGACTCATGAGGACCTCATAGGCGGTGGAGTAGGTGGTGATCCACACGGTTTTCAATGGCTGAGTTTTGGATATAGGTCCCTAGGTCTTTCTCTCCAAGTACCTTGGGTGAATTGGAACCTCCAGACTTCAGTTAGCAGCCAAGCACACAGCCATTTGCATTATTAACTCTCTAGACAACAAGAATTAAGTGCTTATTTATGATGTCACAAATATTTATTGGATGGCTAGTTTCTGCCAAAGGTGCCCTGGTGCCACAATCATTAAACACTCAGCTGCTAACCAGAGTATCAGTGGTTTGAACTCTCCACCAGCTCAGAGGGAGAAAGGACTTGACAAACTGCTTCCATAATGATGACAGCCTCAGAAACCCTCCGGGGCAGCTCCACTCTGTCCTCTAGGGGCGCTGTGGGTTGGAATCCACTCCACGGCAGTGGGTTGGTTTGGGCTTTGCTTCTGTGAAGACTGACAGCCTTGGAGACCCTGTGGGCAGTTCCACTCTGTCCTCTAGGGGCGCTGTGAGTCAGAATGGACTCCACGGCAGTGAGTGTGGTTTGGGCTTTGCTTCTGTGAAGATTGACAGCCTTGGAGACCCTGTGGGCAGTTCCACTCTGTCCTCTAGGGGTACTGTGAGCAGGAATGGACTTCCTGGAAGTGGGTTGGGTTGAGGCTTTGCTTCTGTGAAGACTGACAGCCTTGGAAACCCTGCGGGCCAGTTCTATTCTGTCATAGAGGGTCACAATGAGGTGAAATTGCCTTGACGATACCCAACAACAAAAGTGTGTGTCAAACATGATGCGAGCACTTGAGAATCACCTTGAAACAAAAGAACCAAGACCTGGGTCCCTGAGTGCCTCACCTGGCAGGTGCTTTGACCTATAATTTAGCTTCCCAACCATGAAGCACTGGGTCATTCAGGGCGCTCACTCTCGTCCTGTATCCATGGGCCAGCACCAACTGGGGAGACAGAGCTGCGGTGAAGGTGAGGTGAGCAGCAGAAGACAGAAGCTGGTGATCCATTCACTGCAAACGTTAAAAGAGAAGACTTTCACTGAGTAGGTCCATGATTCTCTGAGAATCCCAGTTCATTTATGCCTTGCTGACAGGCTATTGATTATTTTTATTTAGTGGGGTATTTACTTTTTTTCCAGAAATACTGTGATGATGGGATGCTGCTCTGAGCTTTGCTAGAGATGTTCCATCCATCATGTGGGGTATGCACTGTAGGGTGCCTTCCTAAAGCCTGGGACTCTCTGGATTCTGTAGCACAAGTGGCTCCCAGGCTTCAGGCCTCATGGGCAGTGTCTGTATCCCAGGGCCCCGATCACACTTGGCTTTCAGAATGAAAGAAAACTGAGCGGCAATAGAAAACACTTCAAGGACACCCAAAGTGTATCATTTGGCCAAAACTATTTTTGGAAACTTACCTTCTCAAATGATTACATTGTATAAGAGAGATGTTGTTGTTGCTGTTATGTGCTGTGGAGTCGGACCTGACTCATAGTGACCCCTCCTTGGGTTTCCGAGGCAGTATCACTACTGAAGTAGATTGCATTTCTCTTCCATTTGTCATTCCCGACATAGTAGATCATATGATGTCTGATTCAAAATGGCCCAAACCAGTCCATTTTGGCTCACTAATGCCTAGAATATCAATCTTTATGTGTTCCATTTCATTTTTGACAACTTCCAGTTTTCCTAGATTCATACTTCGTACATTCTATGTTTCAGTTATTAATGGATGGTTGCAGCTGTTTCTTTACATTTTGAGATGTGCCACGTCAGCAAATGGAGGTCCCAAAAGCTTTACTCCATCCACATCATTAAGGTCAGCTCTACTCTAGGAGCCAGTTCTTCCTCAGTCATAAATTGAGTGCCTTCTGACCAGAGGGGCCCATCTTCTGGCACTATATCTAACAGTGTTTCAGGGCTATTCATAAAGTTTTCTGGTAATATATCACTGCTATTCATAAGGTTAAACAGTGCCCCACCAAAATTTGTGCCCATCTAGAGCCTCTGAATATGTATTTAACTTGAAAAGAAGCTCTTCCCAGATAGGATTAGTTTAATTAAGATGAGCTCAGGGTGAACTAGGTGGACCCTAACTTAAGATGAGCTTGGGGTGCATGAGGTGGACCCGAAATCCAATGGGTGCTGTCTCTATAAGAACAAGAGAGGACTTGTGAGGACAAAGGTAGAGATTGGATGATGCATCTGCAGGCTAAGGAACACCAAAGACTGCTGGGGCCACCAGGATCTGGGAGATAGGCTTGGTGAGGTTTCTAGCACAGAGCTCCCAAAGGAACAAGCCCTGTTAACTCCTTGACTTTGGACTTCTGGCCCCTGAACCATGAGGGAATAAAGTTCTAGTGTTGCAAGTCATCCAGTCATCAGCCCAAGGAACCTAGCCCAGAGGGAAAAGTTCGATGATTCAACTGAAGAGGCAGCGTCCCCGCTTCCCTTTCCCACACCTCTTGATACCCACTTTAACCTCCTTTTCTGGGTAGCACAACAGTGAAGTGCTTAGGTGCCAACCGAAGGGTCGACAGTTCAAAACTTTCAATTGAGATGACAGCCTAGGAGACCCTCTGGGGCAGTTCTGCTCTGTCATCCAGGGTCACTATGAGTCAGAACTGACTTGTGTCAACGCAGTGATGAAGGGTTCAATCCCAAGGTTAATCATCGGAACTGCTGTCATTTGTGTGCCCTCTGCTCTTGTGCTTCTCCTTCTGTTAGCCAAACTCCAACGCTGCTCAAATCCAAGGCCCCTTCCTCTGTTTGCAGGTTTACACTCAGCATGTGCGGACAACCGGTCTCCTTAAAGTCACAGCTGGACCACAAGGGGCCAGGTGTGTGAATGTAACCTGACACTGCCTTCCCTGCTTGCTCCCTTGGGCCTCCAGCCCAGCCATTCCATCCATGCCCTTCTTCCTCTCAGGAAGCTTGCTTCAAAGCTGGTTAGCAAGTCAGAAAGAAGGAACGAGACCCTTTGTAGTGATTCAGGGAAGGCTTTGTGGTCAAAGTGCTCCTCTGATGAGAATAAAATTCACGGTGGGTTGTTCAAGCAGAATCACCGTATCAGTCAGTGCATCTAATAAAAACGACAAAAACTCTTGAAAATAGTCACAGCGTCTTTGGAAGGATCTACACTCAAGTTGAGAATTAGCACAGGTAGGTAGGGGAAGGGGCCATGACGAGCACCTCAAACCATGTGTGTGTATCCAACACCAAAGCTGTGCAGATACTGCTGAAGTCAGGAGCACAGAGACATATGAAAATGGGACTAGTTGAAATCCGTGTCCGGAGGCAGAGCCGATGAAAGATATTTAGGAAAGAATTCTAAAATACAGGAACTCTGTTAGCAAAGTAGGAGGAAACCTTGCCCCCCAGTGATCTTTATCCTACCCCTGCCCATATGGGGAGATAATCTGGGAAATTAGGATGAAGTTCAACCCCAAAGCTCTAAAAACAAACCAAAACCAAACTACCCAATCTCAAACTTTGACACCATAAAGTTTATGTTTCTCCTAATGCAATCCAAGATGGGTAGCTCTGAAACACTATTCCAAGTCCATATCCCCCCATACAGTGCCGTGCTAGGCTTGCATTGTGCATTTCTGGAAGTCACTCCATGGGTATGAGTGTCTGTAAGTAAACATCCCTAGTACGGGGCTGTGCTAGGCTTGTGTTGTACCTTTCTGGAAGTCACTACGTGGATATGAGTGTCTTCAGATCCCTCTTTGGGTTCTATAGCCCAGGACATTGGGACGAATCAAACTCTAAGCCACACTTTTGTTTAAATCTCATAAAAGTGTGCATGATTCTGGAAGATATTTTACAAGAAGATATAGTGCTTTGAGGGGTAGATGGTCTCAGAGCAGCCAGATGAACTCAAGATGGGCTCAAACTCTGCGTCCACTCAGTGAGGACCTCTTCTCCACAGAGCCAGTCTTCACAAGATGGATCAGGTCCCTGCTGCAAAGAGAATCTAGTTTGTTTTATATCTGGGGGTTTTATTCCACCCTTGGAGACTTTTGTTGAAGATATAAAACAACTGAGGGTGTCTACAGGGAATCATCTCCTCTTCATGGCAGGCAAGAAATTCCAAAAATGTTTCATCTGCTCTGCTCCATTCTCCTGCAGAAAAGGTGATATTTCCTTTTTCAGTGCCTATAATCTTTTTAGAACCTTCCCTTTATTGAGCCCATAAACATCCCAGGCAGCAGCAAATCATCACCGTCCGCAGAAACCCCATCAAAGAAGCCACCTAGAAAACGACGTGGAAGAGCTGCTGCCCACGGTACCAGAATTAACTAAGTTTATGACGGTATTTATAGCACCTGAAATATTTATCCCAATTGTTGCCCAACAAACTCTTTGATAGGTGAAGTTACAGAGCTGTTCAAAAAGTCATTCAAACTCTGCACATCTCTCAAGAACTCCTGCTGGCACATCTTGCTTAGTAGTGTACATTGGAGCTTCTGAAACAATGGCCCGGGAGGAGTCACTTGCCCTTTCTGCCCCTATGGGATGGCCAAGGAGCCTCTGCCCCTTGGATAGATGCTGACATTGTCACTTACTTGCTCAGACTTTGCCACATTTCACTCCTGCCTTCATTGGTCTTGTGGCTGCACAGTTAATAGAGTGGTAGAAGAGACTTCTCCACTCCTATCTCACACAGCCATTGCAAAGCAAGACCAGATAGAGAGCAACTAGGACATGTGATGAGAGCAGGGTCCCAGAATGCTTCTGCCGTGCCAAGAAGGCGCTCCGGTGTCACAGCAGTTAAGGCAGTCAGCTGCTAACCGAAGGTCAGTGGTTCAAACCACCAGCTGCTCCATAGGAGAAAGATGAGGCAATCTGCTTCTGCAAAGACTTACAGCCTTGGAAACCACACGGGGCAGTTCTACTCTGTACTATATACCACGGTGAGTCACAATCAGTTGTGTGACAGTGGGTTTGGTTTGGGCTTTGCTTCTGTGAAGACTGACAGACTAGTAAACCCTGTGCGGTAGGACCATTCCAAGCTTAGCATCACTACAGTGATGGAACAGTCACTTAGGATCATTATAGTGATCGAACAATTGATCAATGGAAGTGGGTTTGGTTTGGCTTTGCTTCAGTAAAGATTGAGAGCCTTGGAGACCCTGTGGGAGTTCCACTCTGTCCTCTAGGGGCGCTGTGGGTCAGAATGGACTCCACGGCAGTGGGTTTGATTTAGGCTTTGCTTCTGTAAAGATTGACAGCCTTGTAGACAGCCTTGTAACACATGCATCCTCATACAAATACATCTCTCGAAGACCTTGCGCACAACGGTGAGGTCTTGTGGTTAAATGGTAGCTCTGTTCCTCTGGGAGGCCTCTGTCCTGTGTGATGTAGTAGTTCTGGATGGGCACAATGCAGGTGTGCTGGGAGCACTGGAAGCATTGTGGGTCTGTGCTCTCTTTATCAGTGGCTTGTAAGCCATGTTTCATGAATGTTTTAATACAAGTTAGCAGTTAGGGAGAAGAGGAAAAAAAAAAAAAAAAAGGGCCAGACATGCAGAACAAAGACCTGCAGTCCAAACTGATATAGATCAGCGGACAGCTTGTTTGTTTCTGAGAAGTTCACACAGCATCCATCTCTCTCTCTCTTCGGCACTAAACCATATTTGGGGAAATTCATTGCCAAGCTGAACATCAGAGTATTGCTCCCCGTTGAACTATGTGGGATGCCTGGTGGACATTAGGAAGATATTAGCGGCGTGTTTGCCCAGCGGCGAGGAGAGGCTCCATCCGAGGCAAGGCGCAGCTCCCCATATAAATCTAGTGGTTTGCATCTGGCTCTGCCGCTGTGTGCTTAATGGCACGGCTGCGTTCCAGGAGACCCTTTATTTCCTACAACTTTTAATAAGGTGAAGCTGGAGGGATGCCTCCCACTTAGTCCTGTTTTGACTGACAGGGAGTTTAGTTTGTGTTTTGTTTCCACAGTGAAGAGCGCACAGTGAGAAGGTGAGGGCTCCTTGTGCACGGCAGGGGACCCGGTACATGATGAGAAGGTTGGGGCTCCATGCCTGTATCAGGGGACCAGGTACACAGTGAGAAGGTGGGGCTCTGTGTCCGACAACAGTCTGCCCTCTGCTCCTCACCTTCCCCATCTGTGGCAAGGTGGAGCTCTGTGTCCATGTCAGGGGACCAGGTACACAGTGAGAAGGTGGGGCTCTGTCTGCCCTGACAGTCGGCCCTCTGCTCCTCACCGTCCCTGTCTGTAGAAAGGTGGCTCTGGGCAAGCCATGCGGCTCAGTTACCTGAGAAACGAGGTAGTTTGATTGAGTGTCACAGATTTTCCCTAAACCTTTCTGATTCTCTGAGAAATGGAATGGTCCCTGGACCCCAAACGGAACAGAGCAGTAAGTCCAGAAGTGGAAGGCAGCTGGTGAGAAATGTGTATTCCAACATCCTTCCTGATAAGTTGTTTGAAATTTCCACAGTGCAGAGGAAAAACAGTGCAGATCAAGAAACCAGGCAAAGAACAACACAGGGACTCAGTCATTGGTGAAGTGTAACCCACAGCCCACTCATGAAGAATCTTGAGAGGATGAGTTCATACTGAAAATCACTGGGGGGGGGGTCCTTGCACAGCCAGGGGGTCTGAGGAACACAGGATTTCCTGCTCTGTCTCAGTTTAGAGCTCCTTTCTATGAAATAGACCCATTTACTAAGCACCTCTTGCCAAAACGCTGGAGATGCTCTGTTAATAAAGGTCCAGCAAACAGTTTGTGATCAGCCGCTAACTTCAAGGTTGGTGGTTCAAACCCACCCAATGGTGCTACAGAAAGAAGTGCTGGCAATGTGCTTCCAGAAGATCATGGCCTTGAAAGCCCCATGGTGTCATTGGACTCTGCACACAAGGGGGCACAGTGAGTCAGAGGTGACTTGAGGGCAGCAAATGACAACCGTGATGAAGCTCCCAAGCCCTGCAGCCCAGGCCGAGGCACGGACTGGCCGAGGCGTGGAGGGCGTGGCTTTGCTCTGACGAGGAATGTTGGCAAAGAGCGTCTTCACTCAGACCTGGTGGGAAACAAGCCCTGAGCACAGTGGTGGGGGAGGGGGCACCACACCAGGTGATCCTAGTGACCTCACGCAGGACAACGGCATGGGGCTGAAGCCATGTGGTGTCTCTGTTCCTCTCCCAGCCCTCTGTCTGGCTACGAGCCCCTCTGCATCCACACGTTCAAGTCTGGAGTGGGGTGCTGGGCAGGCTCAGCTGGGACCAGCAGCACTGTCCCGCTCAGGAAGACATCCACACCTTAGGCTCAGCGGCCACCAGCGCACGAGGCAGGTGTGGGGCCCCTGGAGAGTGTCTGCCAACGCCATCAATATCAGCTCTCTCTTCAGACTGCTCGTACTCTAGTTTCCAGTTGATTTCACAGTCACCAGAGTGATTTTGTTTTCCCTAAAATAGCGACTTGGTAAGTTCTTGTGTTGCTTTTAAAGAGAACAGCAACAGAGACAACCAGCTGTCTGGAGGGCTGCCTGGAGGAATGCTAGGGGCTTCTGCGTCTTGCAGCCTGCTGGTGCAGGGTCTAAAGCTAGGCATGACCACATGTGCTCGGTAGGAGGGCTCGAGTGCTTACAGAACAAGCAACCGGATGCCTGGGCTGATTTGCGGGTGACTCACGACTGAGAAGGAAGTGGCACAGTCCCTCACAGGCGCCAAGGGATGCTGGGGGTGCCACAGTACAGTGCTCCACTGCAAAACCAAAGGTTGGGGGTTCAAACCCACCCAGTGGCTCCAAGGGACAAAGGCCTGCGACCGCTCCTGTGAACTTTACAGGCTAGGAAATTGTGCAGGCAAAGTCAGCTCTGTTGTGTGTGGTTGCCATGGGTCAGAACCAGCTCGTGGCACCCAACAACAACAACATGGGTGAGTCCGTTTACTTTCAGAGAAAATTCTGCAAGAGCCATGCTTAACCAATGGGTATCTGCTTGAGTTCTGAATCTGAGCATAGTCCTGCATCGAGGTGAGCTACTCAAGGGCGTCAAGGGCGAAGAGTGCCCCTTCCATTGACTCTCCCCCGGCTTCCATCTGGGCATGAAGTCCCATCTGAGACTATCACGGCTGTGCCCCACCCGCTGGTCTTCTTACTCAACTGCTGAGATGTGTCAGACTCAATGATGCCCACAGGTCCCCAGAGATTCTGCTCCAGGAAAGCCACGACCTCTGATTTCCATTACATTGGGGAAATCTAGGCTCCACACCAGCCCAAGTTCTGGCGACCATCGAACTGGCCATGGGTATCACATGCGCACTGGCCTCCACGGGGCTGCCAGCACCTGCTTCCCCCAGAGGGATCCCCGGGCCTTTCCTCTGAGGCGCCTCCAGGTGGACTGAAAACCCCAGCTTTTCAGGCAGCAGACAAGCGGACAAGCACGCTGTTTCTACACCGCCCAGGAGCTCCCGCGGAGCTGAACCAGGCGGAGCCCTCATATTCACGGTGCTGCTGGCCGTGGGGTAGAGAAATATACACCCACAAAGATCTCTACGAGGAGCGAGGGATGACAACCGACAAGATGGCGCCTAGATGACAAAATGATTGTTTCTGGTTGAGGGAAAGGATGATGACACCCAAATCCGGGGTCATTTTGGTGAGCTGCAGGGTGATCAAAGAGCCTGGGTGCTGCATTTCGATGTTCTGCTCTAAGGCAAGGACGCCCTGCCTCCCTGCTGACCTAGTCACCCTGTCCAGTTGCTCTATTAACACCAGCGATTACAACTGCTCTGGCCGTTACTCACAGGAGTAAGGTGCTGTGCCCCTTCTCACAGGAACTTTCAGAAGCCACTGCTTCCCACTGTCATTATAAGTGTGAGCAACAACAATAACAAAAAAAACAACTCACTGCTTTTGAGTCGGACCTGACTCATAGCGGGCCTTGGAAACCCAAGGAGGGGTCACTATGAGTCAGGTCCGACTCCATGGCACATAACAACAACACCCACTACAGAAGTAGATTGCCCAACCTTCCTCCCAAGGAGCGGCTGGTGGGTTTGAACTGCCAGGCTGCTGGGTAGCAGTCACATGCCTTAGGCACTACGCCACCAGGGCTCCCGTGAGTGTGAGCAGCAGCTCGTAAAGCCTGGAGTGCTGGCTGACTACCGTTCCCTCTGCCCCTCTGGACTGCTCCTGTGTTCAGGTGTTAGGATGCACGGTTGTGCCCTGTGATTTATGTTGCTTCCCAACGCAGGGCCCACTTAGAATCTGTGAAATGCCAGAGAGACGACAACACTTTATAATCCAGCCAGTGCACCGTGCTCATTTACAATTTTACAGCATACCCTCTTGATACCAAGAGCTACTGGGATTTCTGAACTCTTTAAAGCCATCTTTATAAAGATTTTCCTGAGCTAGTAATTTTAAATGACTATGGAACCTTGTCAAGGGTCCTTAATTAAAATCATCTCCAAATGTCAGCAGAGGAGTGGACCTGAGGGGGGTTTAGAGGCCGTAGACCAGACTCGGGCAGCGGGATTTTCCATCTTCACAAGGTCTCCTTTTCGCTAGAGTGATTGAATGGGTTCTTTATGAACATCAGGTGAATTTTCTGGAATTATATGTGTCTCCCATCCGCTCTCCAGCATACTGCCCTCGTCAGGAAAAGTCGAAATGCGACACAACCCGAGTGACACACTTCCATTGACTCTGGACCCAAGAGCCCTTCCGGCATTAGCCCTGGTGCTGGGGATTCTAACGTCTTTTTCCGATTCAAGACTTGGGTTGTTTGGGCTTCTCAGTACCTGCAGGTGTGTTTCTAGACACACAGTGAAAAGATGTCATGGGAAAGAACATTTCACTGGTGAGGTTTCGGGAGCAGAGGTGGGAATGAGTATCACAAATTTTGATATTTGTTCTGAGTGCGAAAAGTGATGAGGGAGCCAGGCAAGATGTCGTGAACTGAGATTTTATGAACATCATAGAACTTTCTCCTTGGCTGTTCCCAAGGGACAAATCCTTATTTCCTGCACCTTCCTTGGTGACCTTATGAGATGGTGGTCTCGTCTAGTCCTGGTTGAGTATCCATCAGCCTGGTCAACAGAGAGGAAGACTTCTTCAAGATTAATTCCTGCCAACACTTCAAAAGAGATCAGGGCTTGTCTGTGTTCCTCAGCCTGTTCCTCAGAGTAGGATGTGGGGTCATTCAGATGCTGAGGTCTCCTGAGTCCTGGGTCTCCTGAAACAGGTTGTTGTAGTGTCAGCACCAGAAATGTCATCAATGCCAGCCCACAGGGTGGGACTGCGTTCCTCTGGCTGTAGAGTCAAGAGTTCCTGGACCGACCAGTGGCTCTGGGGGCTGAGGAGACCTTCATTGGAGAGGAGTAACCTGGAAGCTGGGACACAACTCTTGTTTTAGGGTTTATGGTTTGACTTTCTCTTCAGGATTCTGATACCCACACAGACTAGTTAATACGGAATAAAACCCAGGTTCTGCAATGAAGGATGAAAGCTGGAGAATGACCTGGAAGGAGCCATTTACTTGCATTTTAAATGTCTGATGTTTGGTAGCCCAGGCCAGCTCACCTCCCCACAAGATACATTTCCTCATTAGGGCAGACAGACGGATGGAGAGAGGAGTGTCACTGGAAATTAGGGAGATTGACTGTAATATTTGTTAACATAGGATTCAGAAAAAATTGTTCTACCCACTATCCCTGCATTTCTATAAAAGTCTGTGGGTCATAAAGAATATTGGCCTTGCTGTGACGCTTATCGAATTTTACATATTTCAATCCATCCATGGTTTGCATATGACACAAACTGAGTTTGTAGGTTAATCTAAATTGGCTTTTAGAAGACTGTAGCCCAGATGTTCTTGGGGAGGGAGGGGAGCTTAAGCCTTTTATATTTTGTGTGTATTTGTGTGTTTTGCTTGGGGCATAAAAATCATTTTTTCCTCTTCAGGGAGATTGTTTTCAATTAGAATTATGTTTCCCGACAAATACTTGAAAAAAATAACTGGTATCTCCCGTTATCAGTTGATCTTTCAACATGCTGGTACTAATCCAGTTACTATGTTCTGTATTTGACAAAGCACTGGAATAACGACCCCAATAACATCATAAGTGTAATGATTTTGGCTGTTCTCTCTCCCTCCACAAACACAAATGAGGGTAAAGGACACAAAACGTTTTGCCAACTGAGCAGCCGTCACATGTGCTCAGCATATGGGGCACCTGGCCGACGCTAGGAGCACTAACGTGCCTACCATGCTAAATGTACTGTAACCGCAAAGCCCCATGGCCCCTCATGGGAGGAAGGCTGTCCATCACTGGGTCACTGTACTCCTTGGAACCCACGGGTGGGCACTGCAGGAGTCTGCAGGGGCAGTCATACGACTGCTTCACGTTAATATTCAGTGAGCAAACCAAGGGAACACAGTTGAAGTTCTGAACACCCTGCTGCCTCCTACGGAGCCCTCACTGAAGAGAAGGTCTACTATCAGAACAGTGATGTAACAACTGTTACACAACCAGGGGAACATTCCATAATGTGACCAACTCTCACCATTATCAAAGACCCTCTGCTCATCCACCAGTTAGGAGGAACATCTCAGTAATGCGATTTTAGGGAGAAGTTGTAAAATTACAGAGAAAGATGCCTTCTCAGCCTGAGAACATGTCTACTCTGCAGGTGGCCAGCTGTACCAGGCCACCTGGCTGAGCTGGCCACTGACTTTCCGTGTCCCCACTCATCCACACTGAAGTACCCCCAAATTTTAGTGTCCGTCTTGCTGGTGCCTTTGTTTTGCTCCTGCCCTCAGCATGGTTTGTATGAAGCTGGTAGCATACAGGCCTATCTCTCCTTAGCAAGTAAGAAAACCCCAACTCAAATTCGCCTAAGTAAACATTTTCCAGAGAGAATGTATGTGGTCGTGAAACTAAGAACAAGAAAGCATGACTTTGGCAAGACAGAGGTAGGCTCCCAGGGCTGCCATCTGCTTGATGGTCCTGGGTTTGACTGCTTCTCTGTACCTTTCTCCCTGTACCTTGACCTCCCGCTCACTGTGACAGACAGGACCCCTC
The DNA here is from genome assembly GCF_000298275.1 of Orycteropus afer afer. NCBI lineage: Eukaryota > Metazoa > Chordata > Mammalia > Tubulidentata > Orycteropodidae > Orycteropus > Orycteropus afer. The sequence continues at coordinate 2,228,417 of NW_006921972.1, forward strand.
AAAGGGAAAGGGAATAGGAGGTGTCTCTGCCTTCACCTCCAGAAAGCAGCTGCCTCCCAGACAGCCACCCCAGAGAGGCGAACATTTTGATGCACAGTTAATTCCAGGCCAGGTGGTGACTGGTCTAGCAATGGTCTGTGGAACTTGAGTGGCATGGTGGTTAAGTGCTTGGATACTAACTGAAAGGTTAGTGGTTCAAATCCATCTTCCTTATTCACTGTCCAGCTTTTGTATACATATGAGGCAATTGAAAATACCATAGCTTGGGTCAGGTGTACCTTAGTTCAAACAGACAAGAAGAAACAAAAGGTATACAGAGAAGAACGAGATGAACTGTCTTTGCTCGCAAATATAAGTTTGTCTGGGGAAAATCCCATCATATCATGTTATGAGTCGATTTTACAATTAATTATATTTTATAATCAATTCTATAGATCATGTTATATAGATCATGCCATGCTCTCTCTCTACCTGTCTATAATCATACACAACAGATGTTTTATACTTCAGCTTCTTGGGGGATAGAGCAGGTACCAGGCCCACTCACAGACGAGCTCCCTCTGTGTTGATCAATTCTAACATGGGGCAAGCCTTGTCCTCTGGTTGAGACTCATCAGCAGATAAGCTGTAGGAATTGGGAAAATAAAGGCAAAACGAGCAATGGGAGCCCCAAGAAAATCAGAGGGACAGCAAGCAAACACACCAGTTGGGACCTGTCCTGCATCCTGCTGTGGTTTCCAGTTTGAAGGCTGTGACAAAGCCGAATCAGGACTCACCCTGTGCTGTGTGCCGGCACCTGCGTCCGATGCTGGGGACCCCAGCCCCTCAGTAAGGAGGGGGTTTGAGGAGTGGCCATTGGGCATCTCAGTCATCATCATCCCTGTCTTTCCCCAGGCCAGAACTTGACATCCCAGGAACAGGGGGGGTTGTGATTGCTCCCAGAGCCGTTCCGTGCACTGTGCTGAATTGGCAAGCACACAGCCCAGCCTGAAAGCATGTCAGAAGGATCTGGAGATCGAGAAAGGGAGGGGCTGAAGCTAAGAGTGGGAGAAAAGAAGGGACAAAGGAGCGAGGACTAGAGTCACTATGTCCCCTGGGTTCAGAGAGGAAGGGGCCAGAGCCCAGCATCACTGTTCAAGGAGTTTGCAATTGATCTGGGAAAGGGTAGTTGAAACTCTTCATGAGGAAGCAGACTTGGGCTAGGTCTTCAAGGACACAAAGAAAAGACAGGGAGTCCTTGCCAGGGGAGAGGCTTATAGAACAAAATTCTGAGGGTGGCAATGAGTGCTCATTGTGGGAGACCAAGAGTATCAGCTATGTTGCTGGACACATTTCACTGGAGCTTCCAGACTTAGGCAGACTTGGAACAAAGGTCTACCTCCAGAAGTTAGTCAATGGAAACAACGGCCGAGCCACAAGCAATGCCGGGACGGCGCAGGATGGGCAATGCTTCACTCAGTCACACTCCGGGCCACTGTGAGTCACAGCAGATCTGATGGCCACCATCCACAGCAACCTCACAGGAATATACATAAGAAACAAGGCCTTTTAAATATCTGCAAATGCCATTTGCAGTCCACGCCCAGCACAGGTCAGACTGTCACCTGGCCTCTCCACTCCATTCCTTCCTCTGTGTCTTTTGAAATCCGCAGTCCCCACTTTGAAACTTCAGTGAAACCTGCTGAAAAGGAAAAGATGAACAAATCTGCTCCCCCCGGTCCCTTACAGCTACTTTTATGAATAGAAGAGTAGTGAACAGAGACCCGTTTCCAAGTTCGTTTTCGGCCCGAGCACTGGAAGGATGGGCAGGGTGTCTAAGGGAATAGAGGAATCAGGCGCAGAAGAGACCAATCCACAAGCAGATTGAGTGGAAACAACGAGGCGGAGGGGACGGGAGCTCTGAGCTCGGCTTTGTTTGCAATCTTCCATCCTCCAATTCGTCTTTGATTCTAAGCTGCTTCCAATTTTCCAGCTTCGGCAGCCAAGCTCCTTGCAGCATCCTCCTACAATGGGTCAGTACAACTCTGATAGCTGCTCGCTGGTGGTAGATCTGTTCCTGATGAGTTCAAAGGGTTTCCCTGTGGTGGGTGGCATGTCCATGTGTTTACCTTGTTGCACAGCTGTGCTGGATTGAAGCGTGGTTGCTCACCGGTGGGGCCATGTGAATTGTCTGAATCATTTGCTCCTTCACACGCACATGTCTCTTGCCAATACCACAGGGGAAGACAAGGGCCCAAAACAGGGGAAACAGAGAGAAGAACTGTGTGCTAAAATGTTTAAACATTCTTCAGTGTCTGCCCGCTCTCTTAATTGCCTGGAAAAATCCAACAAAGACAGAGAGAGAAAGACAGAAGGACAGAAAGACAGAAGAAAGCAAGTCAATGGAAATTAAACAAATAAAAATTGAAAATAGAAAAGGTCCTCAGTGAAGGACCACCCTTAACGGCAAATGGTTAAGACTGGAAGGTAAGTTTATCTACATGAAAGACAGGACCTCATGGGGTTTGCAGCCATCAGGGGCATGCTGGCCATACAGGAGCATGTTCCCACTGCATGGGCTTCACCGGCCCAGCTCAAGGAAGCTTACAGAGGAAGCAAGGTAAGCACGGGTTTACTTGTGCTTCCTTACTAATCTGCAGTGAGCAAGTTCACGTGAGTTCCACCACATCTAGTGAAACTGGGGAATCTGCCCCTGCTTAGAAGGGGCTTTGCCCACCTGGGGACTGTGGCCCTCATATTTCTGCAGGTTATGTCAGTTCTGTTGCTCATGTCAAATCAGTTAGTTCTGAGTAACCGTAAGTAACTTGGAGGGGCCCCAAATTTGATTTTAAGAAGATATGGCTGGATCAATAAACAAACATCAACCAAAACTATCAAGCTGGTTGCCAGCGAGTTGGTTCTGAGTTGCAGTGGCTCTGTGTCTGAGCAGAACTACCTCGTAGTATTTGCTCGGCTGCATTCTTGATTCCCAGGCTTTGCTTCTGCAGCACTTCTTGGTGGGTTCCAACAGCCAACCTAAAGTTACTTCTTGCTGTTAGATGCTGTTGAATTGGTTTGGACTCAGCAACCTTACATAAGAATGACCCACTCTCAGGTCCTGTGCCATGCTTAGAATCCTTGCTGTGTCTGAGCCCATCGTTGCAGGCACTGTGTCAATCCACCTCGCTGAGGGTCTTCCCATTTTTCATTGACCCTCTACTTTACCAAACATGATATCCTTCTCCAGGGACTGGTCCCTGCTGACAACGTGATCAAAGTAGGTGAGATGTACTCTCACCATCCTTGCTTCTAAGGAGCATTCTGGCTGTACTTCTTCTAAGACAGATTTGTTTGTTCATCTGACAGCCCATGGTATATTTAATATTCTTTGTCAACACCATAATTCAAAGGCATCAATTCTCTTCGGTCTTCCTCTTTCATTGTCCAGCTCTCGCACACATGTTGAAGTGATTGAAAATACATTGGTCAGGTGCCCCTTAGTCCTCAATGTGACAACCTTGATTTTTAACTCTTTCAAGATGACTTTTGCAGCAGATTTGCCCAGTGCACTACATCATCGGATGTCTTGACTGATGCATGTGTGGGCTTCCTAGTCAAGTGGGAGTCTCTGGGTGGTACAACAGTTAACACCGTCAGCTGCTTTCTGAAAATTTCCTGGTTCAAGTCCACCCAGATGCTCCTTGGAGAAAAGACCTGGTGATTAACTTCCAAACATTCAGCCACTGGAAACCCTGTGGAGCACAGCTCTCCTGAGACAACAGTCACACGAGTCAGAGGCAACTCCACAGCAACGGGGTTAGTGGAGTTGGCAAGCCGATGGTAGTTGTATCAGTGGAGAGCCTGCCCCATGATTTGCTGATGCTTTGTAACACGGACTCTTGCTAGGTAACTCCGCATCCTGAACTCTACAGCAGTCCATGGACTTTCCGGGAAGGTTGGCTTATTGCCACATTTGTTCTCCTGGTAAAACTTTGTGTGTTTAACATATTGCTGATTCTGTATAACCTCTGTGCTCTCTCAGGGAGTGGGGGCAGGAAATCTATGCTGTAATCGGAAGTGTATTTGGGTGAATCCGGGAATATATACATACATCTCTGTTGCAGGAAAAGCATCCCACAGTGTGTGCCATGCAGCACTATCTCCCCATACTTGATCCAGGTGGATGGATGCCTTCTGATAGAGTCAGGCAAATATGCCTGATAGGAAATGCCAGGCAGGAAGCCCAGCTTTGAAAAACCAATCTTAAGCTGCGTGTATTGTTTTCCAACATGCTGAGCCAGGGACCCACGCACTCGCCCCGAGCCTGCGAGGCTGAAGCATGAGTGTCTGTCCTGTTATCATTATGAATAACTTGATGGTAAAAGAAGAAGAGAACTAGATGTAACGTGCCACTGAAAGGAAAAACAAGGCAGAAGGAAACAAGACCACGTTCCAGTCATTGCTCGTGGGCCAAAATCTCTCTTTATCAATCATTGGCCAAGATGGGAGGGACCCGTAGGTGACAGCACGTTACTGGTTAGATGCCCGTCACCCTTTCTAAGTATGCCAGTCCCGCTGCTGGGAGGACGCTCACCTGAGGCGCGGCCTCTGGCGTGCTTTTGTACTGCATTTGACCGTTAGTTGCCTCCCCAGCTCTCTTCCGGCCGTCCCAGGTCATTGCCATTCACGGGTCCCCAAACCACCATGAAACAAAAACAAAATGAACTATAGCTCAGGTTTACTTTCTTTTTAAATACAATGTATTTTCACTTACTTCGTTATTTTGCCAATAAATCATTGCAGGAACTAAGGGCTCACCACCCAGGGAGCCCCACTGCCTGAACATCACACTTGGCCAGTGGAGGTTAGGGAGAGAGAAGCCTGTGCTGGCCGGCTGACCCCGAGGCCCAGCCTGGGTCTCCCTGGAGCTGCTCCGGAGTTTACCTCGGGCTCAAATTCCTGTGCTATGTTCTTTTAAATAGAAATTTGCATGTTGAGATCCCTTAAAAGGCAGAAATGAAACAGTAGCTTTTCCACATGAGGCTCATGTTGTAAACCTATGTGTTTGCAGCTTGTTTGCATGGAGTTCCCATGAAGTGTGCATGGTCTCATGTTGAGAATATATATGTCTGGAGATTTCTTTGCATGGCATTCTCATGAAGTGTACATGGACTTATACTGTGAATATGTGTGTTTGCAGATTTCTTCACAGGGAATTCTCATGACATGTGCTGTAGCTCGTGTTGTAAACATGGGTGTTTGCAGATTTGTCTGTACGGAGCTCTCATGAAGTGTTAATGGGGTACATGTTGTGAATATGTGTTTGTGGATTTCCTCAAAGCTGATCTTTCAACTCCATCCAGTTTTCCCAAGGACCCTTCCAGTCACACATTCATCATTCTTGTGCCACGCTATGCTCCCAGTGTCCAGAGGCACTTGGGGGACTCGGGAGAGTCAAGGTGGCAAGAATTAGTGTCTTCAAAGAGGGAACAGGAAGTGTGAGCCCTGCAAGGTGGCTTGGGGCCAGGCCACTCGGGAGTCCATGGGTCCTGGGTTAAGATTTTACTCCAAATGCAATGGGGATGTACAGATGGATTGGGGGCTGGGGTAGGACGTGAGCAGAGCTTCATTTTAAAGGGAGCAGTATAGCCTCTCTGGAGAGCTGCAGAGGCCGAGTCTAAGTGGAAGGCCACCCAGATGATCCTGGTAGGACCGATGGCAGTGTGTGTGAGAAGCCACTCACAGACAGAGCGTGCTGAGCACTTAAATGTCGTGAGCTGGAGGTGGGACTGGCAAGGTGTCATGCTGCACTGGATGTAGGTGATGACAAGAAGAATATCCAGGAGGATTTCAAAGTTTTGGGGTGAACAGTGTGAGGGGCGATGCTGAGACAGAAAATGTCAAAGCAAAGCTTACTTTGTGGGGAGTGGGCAGGTCAAGAGCTGACTTTCAGATAAATTACCTTTGCTGTGTCTGAGGTACTCAGGAGGGTCCAAAGAACATGAGCCCTGGAACCCAGAGAAGAAATCTGGGGTGGGGAGTTACAGTAGGGATTTCAGTACATGGATTTTATTTTTTTTTTCAGTCCATGGGAGATGATAGGAATGTGTACGGAGAGACTAATGGGTGAGGAGGGAGGTGGGTGACCGTGCAGGTGTCAGGAGCCAACTCCTAACAGTGTGAGGGTCAGTGTTGAAATTCTTACAGGCTTTGTGAGCTGGTTCCGAAATGGAACCATTATTAAAATTTAAGTTATATAAAGTTATATCAAAACAAAGATAGTAAGTTCTCAATACTCATCACTTCCTAATTACTGTTATTTTTTCACATTCTATCACCTATGCTTTGGGATAACATGTCTGTCACAATTATAGGATCGGTGATACTGCCCATGCCTTCCCAGCTTCATCCCAGGGGCATGACATCAGCCAGGGTGTTACTCTATGGGGAGTGGAAAATCCATAAATCTGCACACACACAACCCACCCATAAAGAGCTGAAGGGTAAACATTTACCTGTACCTCAGTGACCAGTTCTGGGCCCATTCCAAAGAAAGAGATAATCCAACAGAAATAGGAAATTATCAAACCATATCATTATTACCACATACAAGCAAACTTTTACTGAAGATATTTAAAAAATTAATGTAGCAGGACATCAACAAGAAATTGCCAGAAATCCAAGTTGGATTGAGAAAAGTTATGGAAAGAGGGATATCATTGCTGATGTCAGATGGACCTTGGCTGAAAGCAGAGAATACCAGAAAGATGTTTACCTGTGTTTTATTGACTATGCAAAGGCATTGACTGTGTGGGTCATTAACAAATTCTGGATAACATTGCAAAGAATGGGAATTCCAGAATTGAATTGTGCTCATGCAAAATCTGCACATAGACCAAGACATAGTCGTTCAAACAGAACACAGGGATATTGTGTGGTTTACAACCAGGAAAAGAGTGCATTTGTTTTATGCTTTCAACAACTTATTCAATCTGTGTGCTGAGCCAATAATCCAAGAAGCTGGACGCTATGAAGAGCATGACCTCAGGACTGGAGGAAGACTCATTAACAACCTGTGATATGCAGATGACACAACCTTGCTTGCTGAAAGTGAAGATTACACCTCAACACAAAGAAAACAATAATCTTTGAAAAAACTGGACCAGTAAGCAACTCCATGCTAAATGGAGAAAAGATTTACGTTGTGAAGAATTTCACTTGGATTCATAATCAGCACCCATGGAGCAGCAGTCAGGAAATCAGATGATGTACTGCACTGGGCAAATCTGCTACAAAAGACATTTTTGAAGTGTTAAAAATGTCACTTTGAGGAACAAGGTGCACCTGACCCAAACTATAGTATTTTTAATCACTTCATATACTGGAAAATTAATAAGAAAAAATAAAGAACTGATGCCTTTGAATTATGGTATTAGAAATAAAAAGCAAACTCACCACCCTTGAGTCAGATCTGACTCATAGCGACTCATCCTTGGGTTTCCGAGGCAGTATCACTTTGGAAGTAGATTGTGCAATCTTCCTTCTGAGGAGTGGCTGGTGGGTTTGAACCACCAGCCTTCTGGTTAGCAGTCAAGTGCCTTAGGCACTACACCACCAGAGCCCCTAGAATTATGCTGTGGAAGAAGAGCATTGGATATACCAGGGACCGCCAGAATAATGAACAAATCTGTCTGAAGAAGTACAGCCAGAATACTCCTTGAAAGGAAGACAGTGAGTCTGTGTCTCATGCATTTTGGACGTGTTCTCAGGAGGGACCAGTCCCTGGTAAAGCAGAGAGTCATGACAAAAAAAGACCCTCAACGAGATGGACTGACACGGTGGCTGGACCAACGGGCTCAGGCACGGCAATGACTGTGAGTTGGCGAAGGAGCAGGCAGTGTTTCCCTCCGTTGCACACGCGGTCGCTAGGAGTCGGAACCGACCGGATGGCGCCTGAACAGCAACAATGCTGGATCGGGAGCAAGCCAGAAGGGGCCCCAACACACTCAGAGGCTCGGTAACGCAGACCGTAAATGAAGAGTAGCCTCCAAATCACTAGTTTCTGACGGAAAAATCATTCCATTTCCCTAAAGCTTGTGACACTATTCCTGTCCCCTTCCCCACCCCACTAACTGCGAGGGCCACCTGTGCTCAGGTGTGTGACTGTATATACCTGTGCTTGGGACAGTTGCCCATGCCGTCCCCTAGCCACTCCAGCCCCAATGCCTTCCCAGCTCTGCCAGGGCCTGCTGCAAGTGAATTGTTAAAAAATTATCTCCAAGCAGCAGTCAAGCACGTGATGATATGGACCATGATATTAACACAAACTCAGAATATACGTTGTACATGGCAGGTACAGAAATTCTCCCGTCAAGAGTCCCGGAGAACTGCAGGATCTGCTGATGACGGAAGCTGACAGCGCGAGGGCCGTGATGACTAATATGTGGAGGGAATCGGAGTGAAGCTGCCCTGTTCCCACAGGTAAGGGGAGCACCGGCCTTTCTTTAGATGCTGTGCTAGAATCGTTAGACAGGGGGTTTTGCAAATTTTCGAAACACGTCTACCTTCAAAAGTGTGTAAAAAACAGATCTGGAGAAGAAGTAGAGCACTACGGTCAGTTTGTTTTGTACAAAGTATCCAATGCCATAGACATCAACCCTTAAACCAACGCCCCAGGGGCCAACCACGTGGCCGACGTGTCCGGTCAATCAGAAGCCTTCGCAGAAGTTGCCGCATCCCTGAGAATTCCAGCGAAGGGGTGAGGCTCATTCATTCTTCTTGCACGTGCCTTCCTCCTCTCTTGGGCCTCTCGCCTGGTGCATTTTAGTGCGCGCCCAGCCTTCTGTTCTCTCCCGCTGGAGTGCGAGCCCTGAGTGCCAGGGCCCCCCTCTCCATCCTGGACGTCCCTGAGGGATTGAACATACCACAGCCCAGCACGCGCACTGAATCCTCCTTGCTTTGTTTTTCCTTTCCCTTTTTCTGATCTAGGTGCCCTGAACTGACATATGCGTGTCCTCTATTTGGACAAATTGATGCATTGAACACAGCCTCTTTTTGAAGTGTTGCTAAGGGGGTCTGAAGCTGAAAAACAAGCAAACAAACACATCATCCTACTTATAAAATAGATACCCTTTAGTTGGTATGATTTTCTGACCAAAGATGACTTTCCTGTCACCTTCCAGCATCTCAGGGCTCCAGGATCCTCCTTTCCTCATTCCCCCAAGGAAACCACGGACAAGTGTACACATGGAATCGTAAGTCTTTGGGGACACAAAGCACATGAAGCCTGAGGTGTGGGTACGTCCCTCACAGGACTCACTCCACCTTGCCACTTTTATTTTTTAATTTTTAAATTCTTTACCTAAGAAGATTTTTTTTTCCTTTAGTCCTTTGATTTTGAAAATAGAACTAAGAGAATTAAAAGCTCAGGATAGACCCCCGTGAGCATGTTGGAAGACAGAAGACCTAACTGGCAGCCCTGGCAGGTTTGTACTGATGCAATTTAATTATGGCGCCACCCAGAACAAATGCAAAATTAGTTTCCTATTAATGGTTCGCTTAAGTAGAAAAAACAACATCAAATTAAACTTTGGAGGGCCCCAAAAGACGGAAGAGTGGAAACTGCTCGTTTTGCTACTCACATTCTGAAAAAACATCATATATTGAAATAAATGGGCTGGGAGATGCTTGCGAGTTTCATGTAACTTTGGGAAACATTCAGCTGTAAAAGGTGCATGCACTGTACGGAAGTTTGCCATTTTATATCTGGTCCGTCTTTGTAACTGTCCTGTCTCCTGCCTGGGGAAAATGTCTCCAAGGAAGAACTGGGGCCGCCCCACAGCCCTCCACACCCCAGAACCTCTCTCTGTCGCTCTCTCTTTTTTCTTTTTTTATCCCTCCCGCCATCTGCAGTTACAGACGGAATTGCCATTAGCAACCGCGCAAAGTCTGAGGTCAAAGAAAAGACAAAATCCAACAAAGAAATTGATCCGGGCCACCTATGGAATCCTACAACCAGACCCACATTCTCAACACACGCGTCCTCCACAAATCGCCTCTGAAATGTAAAAATCTAATTTGTCAACATGTTTACATCATATCTTCCATCACTGTCGTGGCGGCGGCACGGTGCGGGGACACAGGGCTGCAGATGCCGGGCCGGCTGAAACGAGACGACGCGGGCTGATTAGGGCTCACTCTGGGTGGAATTGTGTCGGACAGGCCCACAATCAGATTATTAACTCTGATCCCAGACACTCTATCTCTTCCCCAGGATTAGCATGAAAATATTGATATGGATCGATAAGCAATCTTTCCTTTATAAAGAATCTCTGCAAGCTTCATTAATCTGTGTGTGTGTTTATGTCAAGGAATTAAGACATCTTGATTACTGCGCGTTCTCCTCGTTTTAGTTCTTTGGGAGGAAAATCTCATATAAATATATTAAATAAACAATGGGACTGCTAACCTCAAGGCAGGTTGCAGACTGTCACCTCCATCTTGTCCCACTTGGTGCTCCCCCACCTTCTGACAGAGCAGCTCTGGCTGAAAGGGGCTGCACTCTGCCCACCCACTGGGGGACCATGACAATCACATTAAAAACCTACCTGGAATGCTTTTTAAAACATGCTTGGCGAGAACCTAACTTCACAGAAAAAGTGTGCCCCCTTCCCCAAACCCACTGCCATACAGTTGATCTTCAGCTCATGGTGACCCAGTGTGTCACAGAGCAGAAGTGACCCATAAGGTTATTTAGGAATGGAGCCTTGGTGGCATAATCGTTAAGGGCTTGACTACCAACTGAAAGGTCAGCGGTTTGAACCTATGCCATGGCTCCATGGGATAAAGGCATGGTGATTGGTTCCTGTGAAGATACAGCCTAGGAAACCCCACAGGGCAGTTCCACTCTGTCCTCTAGGGGCGCTGTGAGTCAGAATCATCTCCATGGCAGTGAGTTTAGTTTGGGATTTGCTTCCACCAAGGAAGCGTAGTGCCTAAGGCACTTGACTGCTAACCAGAAGGCTGGCAGTTCAAACCCACCAGCCACTCCTCAGAAGGAAGGTTGGTCGATCAATCTACTTCTATAGTGATACCACCTCGAAAACCCAAGGAGGGGTCACTATGAGTTGGGTCTGACTTGATGGCACATAACAACGACAAGATTGACAGCTTTGGAGATCCTCTAGGGCAGTTCTACTCTGTAGTGTGAGGTTGCAATGAGTCAATCACTGACTTGATGGAACCTAGTGACAATATTCTTCATGGAAGCAGATCACTGCCTTTCTGCTGTGGTGCCACTGGGTGGGTTCAAACCGCCAACTGTTAGGTTAGCAGAGGAACACAAACTCAAATGCAGTCCCTTGGGAAACTATGTGGTGGCCACACAGTGGCCCCCAGACATAGGGCTGCATCCACGAGGAACCAGAGCCCCCTCAGGTGCCTGGGGGCTCCCTGTGTCTGTCACCACAGCCTCATGTTTTAGTCATTTTAATTGGGGTTCAGGCTTTGATATTTATTAATTTCTGTAATTGTAACGGAACAAAATCCACAAGCAATCAGTCCTGACTCCTCACTCGAAGGGTTGGATGGTGTGAGGCCCACGCATCCCATAGTGGAGAAGGTCCATGGATTCACCCTCCAACAAAGTGCTCCCACCATGGAAAGAACAGATTTCCTCACAGGAAGCTTGGATGAACACGGAACGGCAGCAGTGCTGGTGCCCACAATGTCCCTTGACTGGGAAGCCTGCTGCTCCGCCTGGTTCCTGCCTCCACTCTGTGTTCTCATTCTTGGATATGCCCAGGACTAAAGTCTTCCTCAGCCTTCCTAGCACTAGTGGACAAGTGGGCTGCTGGGCCTCTGTTTAGGGCTTGATGGATGGCCTTGCTCCCCTGTGAACCCTCTGTCTGGTCCTTCATTCGCTCAGTCTCTTCTATCAGCTGGGAGTAAGGGATCCTTGCCTTGCTCCCTGAGCACCACAACCATCACCCATTAGCAGATGTCTTCTCTGGAAGGGCACCAGGCAAGACGCCCTATATCTCTTTCTTTTCCCCCCGCTTCTCTATGTTATGATTATCTGGGGACTCAAACCAAAAATGTCTCATAGCAGAAAGAGAACCACCTCAATTATCTGTCTTTTGTAAGCAAACTGGTCAGGCGTTGGCAGACATGTGCTGAGGCTGACAAAGCGACCACTGAGAAAGAGCCAGGGTCCACAGTGATCTGGGCTGTTTTCCGTCAGCCCGTCCATGCTACAGAGAAATCAAGAGCTTTGCCTTCCATCATGGCAGTTACGGGTTCTAACTCTGCACCTGTCTGATCCCGCCTGATGCTGCACGGTGAACTGAAGGCATTGCAGAGGTGCACAGGATAACAGCCTATGGGCAGTGCGGACGACAGCCGTAGCACGTGAATGTGGGACAATGGGAAAGGAAAAAGAAGAAGAACCGACGCATCTGAATCGTGGCGTTGATGGAGAATATTGAGTAAGCACCAGAAGAAGGAACAACCCGTCTTGGAAGAATACAGCAGGAATTCTCCTTAGAAGCGAGAAAGGTGGGACTGTCTTGCTTACTGTGCACGTGTCATCAGGAAAGGCCAAAGGCTAAAGAAGCACACCACGTTGGGCAAAGGGGCAGAGATGAGGGAGACCACCAGCGGATAGACTGACACGCCAGCCACACCAGTGGACTCAAACATACCAGTGGTCGTGAGGATGGTGCAGGTCTTTGTTGTACATGAGGTCACCAGGCGTCAGAACTGACAATGGCAGCTAGCAATAACAGCACGCTCCTCATGAAGTGGGGCTCAGAGGGTCCAACAGAAAGGTTGGATGTTTGAGGCCACCCCAAGGTACCTTGGAAGAAAGGCCTGGTTGTCTTCCAAAACATCAACCATTGAAAACCCTTGATGTTCATGAAGTCAACATGAGTTGGAGTTGCCTGACGGCAACCAATAGAAGGGGTTTTGCACACACTGCTTCAGCCCACTTCTTGCAATGACCCTTGGAGGGAGATGGCTCCAGATGGAGACACTGGAGCTCAGAGATGTGAAGTGGCAAAACCAGGGTCACAAAGCTGGGGCCAAAGGCTGGTAAGCCCCACTTCATAGGACCCCAGATGTATTGCACGTGGCCCAGCTGCTCAGCCTGTGGCTCAGACATCGCTTTTCAAGCTGGAAAACACTGCAACACACAGTAAGTGCACTCGCTCATTTACAGAGTTAGCGTGTCTGAGAGAGCCAGAGACCTGGAGTGGCCTAGACAGGCAGGCCGGCAGCAGCTTCCTGAACCTCTGATTTCTGGGTGTCCCTCCCGCTCCTCCAGTCCTCCAAAAACTGGACAACCTTATTCTCTGCATTAAGTTCTTTTGAATTTCTGCTGGAAATCCTTCAATCACAAAGGCAACATCTTCTTTGTAGAGTGTGGTGCTGTTTATGTAAACACAGACACACTCCTCAACACGATCAGTTCTGTGGACACAGGCACCCAAGCACACACGTCAATGGCCCAGGTCTGGCACCCACAGGACGATGGTGGCTGATTCGTGGATAGAAGATGGCAGCTTAAGGGAATTTTAGGGTTATCTGCCAGAGCTCTCTGCTTTCTAGCAAGAATTTGTTTGCATGAAACCTGCTCAATATAACAATACATTTACTTATCTTTTTAGAAGACCACAGTTATTCCTGTCGGTGCCAGGTTGGGTACGTAACTGCGTTCCCCCTTCTGCTTCAACTCTCGCGCTCCTCCCACGGTCCTCCTTTGCCTTGGTCATTTCGTGCTGAGCTCCTCCTCACTGAATGCTGTCTCTCCTTCAAACGGACAACAATATATTTAAAACGGAGAGAGCGTTTGGCAGAGGAAAACAGTGGGCTGTCGGTAGAAAGCCAGGAGAAAGCTGGGCTTTGGACACTGACAGCTGAAGCATCCACTCTTGAAGGCTCCTGGCCAGGGCAGGCTCGTGGCAGGAGGGGCGGGCCTGACCCCAGGTTTACCAGCAGCACGACCTGCGCAGGTATTTAGCAACTGCAAGGTCCCTGTGCCTCTTGGTCAGAGAGGAATACAAATAGTCATAGCTGACTTTAAAAGGTGCTGTGCATAAAAAATAAATCAAAAAGAGGGAAAATCTGATATTACTTTATAAACGCCAAGTGCTGCCCATGTTCCAGCCATTGTGGTTGCTATCAGTATTACACATTATTAAAGAAAGAAGAAAATGTAAAACCCACCTCTCTGATGCCTTGTCTTGTGTTCCGAGGCATCCGGTGACCACCCTGTCAGAAAAGGAGACATGGAAACATGAAGCTTGGAGTGAGGCAGGGGCTGGCCGTCTAGCGAGCTTTGTCGCAGGATCGTCCTGGGTCGGCGGCTGTCCACAGCAAAGACCCGGGGCCAGCACGGTCTCTGTGCACAGGTTTGTGAGTCGGCTTTGAACCTTGAGGCCATCACCAAATTGGGGGAGCGAGCACTCTTCGATTCCTATTTACTGAGGGGAGGACCCATTTGCAGCAATTCTTGCTCCTGTGGATTTCCTGAGAATATTAGCAAGAACTTTGTCATTGTCACAACTAACTCAGCACGACCAAGAAGCAGTCAAAGCACCTCTGTTTGAACTGGTCGTTCAAACGGTGACATTAGAATCCCAAAGCTTTATTCCCCGCTGAACTAGCTCACGTTTTCTCGTCATGTGGTGCCTTCATCGGGTCTGGAAGGAAAGGCCCTGTTATTTTCCTCATGATTCCAGAGCAATTGTTTCTTTTGCTGAGCTTCCCAAATTATAGTTCAATAAAGCAGAGTGTCAGTGCAGCTTTGATCCCATGAACACCATCATGGATGACGAGACAGAAGAATACTGCGACCGACACGATTGTTGACACCTGAGGTTCCACGTTTTCCCACTGGCAGAGTGACGCTGTGTCACTTAGTATATATTCATTCCCTTGTAAAAGAAAGTTGTTCAGACCCCAGAATTTTGTACAGACATTGCAGTCTGCACCTTAACAATTAAGGTCCATATAGTCTGAAATAGAAATCCATTTTACATAAACACACATGTGCACCGGGCAGATGACACATCTGTGTAACTCATGGAGGGTTCACCAATTATAACATATGCCAGCCATTGAATGATATGAATTCATGGTAAAACAGTCTACACACATACACAGACACAGATATTGGTATCTGGTCTATCTACGAATTCTCCCAGGTGTACGCGCGTGCGCGCGCACACACACACACACATAACATTTCTAACTGAATATGTATGCACTTCTTCCCATAGGAGACTTTGTAATATATACACATGCATTTATAAACAAAGGCTACATATATGTCATGATGTGCTGCTTGATATCCTAGGTGTGGGTCAGGGAAACTCTGTGACAGGCTTTTTCTAGAGAACAGAGTGAAATATATATTATTGAAATATGCATATTATTAAAATACACACACACAAATCTTGTTTATCCACTGCTCTCTAGAAAGACTGGTGTCAGAAATTATGCAGGGAATTTAATTTGCAAGTCCAGACAGGAGCCCAGGTTTCTTAGAAAAGAGAAGCGTAACTGGATTTAAGTGTCGTTGTTGTTGACACAGAAGGGTTGTATTTTTATCTATTTCTTTATTTTCTGGTTTAGGGGACCTTATAACCTAAGAATGTCTCTGGTCACAGTTCTGGAGGCTGGGTTGTTTTTTTAAAATTTATTTATTTCAATTATTATTTTTGGCAGTGTCCCCTCCCACCCCTGGGAACCAACAAAGAAAGTTTCCTTCCATATATAAACCTTTTCTTGACTTTTACAATAAGGAACTAATACTGTATTTGTCCTTCTGTGATTGACTTATTTCTCTCAGCATACTGTTCTCCAAGGTCATCCATGTTATGTGCTATTTTGCAGATGCTACATTATTCTTTAGGGTTGCCTAGTATTCTATTGTGTGTATGTACCATAGTTTTGTTATCCATTCTTCTGTTGATGGCACCTAGATTGTTTCCATCTTTTGTCTATTGTAAATGGTGCTACAATGAACATGGGTGTGCATATATCTGTTTTGTCTTGTCTTTCACTTCTTTAGGATGTATACCTAGGAATGGAATTGCTGGGTCAAAATGGTGTTTCTAATTCCAGCTTTTTAAAGACTTGCCATACTGCTTTCCACAGTGGTTGCATCATTTGACTGTCCCAGCAGCAGTGAATGAGTCCCAACCTCTCCACATCCTTGTCTTGTTATGTCTGTCTTATTAAACTTTGCTACTAGTGCTGGGGTGAGATGGCACCTCATTGTTGTTTTGATTTGCATCTCAGCATTTGACTGCTAACCAGAAGGCTGGTGGTTCAAACCCACCAGCCAATCCTTGGAAAGAAGGTTGGGCAATCTTCTTCCATAGTGATACTGCCTTGGAAACCCAAGGAGGGGTTGCTATGAGTTGGATCCAACTTGATGGCAGTGAGTGAGTTGAGTTTTAGTAATGGCTAATGATCGTGAATATATCTGCATGTGTTTGATGATGACCTCAATGTCCTCTTTGGTGAAGTGTCTATTTATATCTTCTGCCCAACTTTTAATTGGATTATTTTTGGTTTTGTTGTTGAGGTGTTGGAGTTTTCTATAAATTCCAGAGATAAGTTCTTTGTCAGGTATGTCATTGCCGAATATTGTTTCCCAATCTGTAGGTTATCTTTTGACTCTTTGGAGAAGTCTTTGGAAGCACATAAAAATTTAATTTTTAGAAGGTTCCATTCATCTAGTTTTTCTTTTACTGTTTGTGCATTTTGGGTTATGCTTGATAAATCTATTTATGCCATAAATTAAGGCCTCTAAATTTGCCCTTTTTTACTCCTTGAGGAACTTTATAGTTTTAGGTTTCACATTTTAAGTCTTTGATTCATCTGGCTTTAGTTTTTGTGCATGGTGTGAGATTTTTCTTGTTTCATTTTTCTGCAAATGGATATCCAGTTTTGCCAGCACCATTTGTTAAAGAGACCATCTCTTCCCCATTTAATAGATTTCAGCCCTTTGTCAAAGATCAACTGACCACAAGTATTATGGATCTATTTCTGGACTCTTAATTCTGTTTCACTGGTCTACATATCTGTTGTTATACCAATACCAGGCAGTTTTGACTACTTTGGCTGTATAGTAGGTTTTGAGATCCGGCAGTGTGAGACTGCTTACTTTGTTCTTCTTCTTCAACAGTGCTTTGCTTATCTGAGGTCTTTTTCCTTTCCATATAAAATTAGTGATTGGTTTTTCCACGGCCTTAAAGAATGCTGATGGGATCTGGACTGGGATTGCATTGAATGTATAGATTGGGTAGAATTGACATTTCCACAATGTTTTATCTTCCTATCTATGAGCATGGCACGTTCTTCCATTTATGTAGTCTCTTATGGTTTCCTGAAGTAGTCTTTTGTAGTTTCTTTGTGTCCTTGGTAAGATTCATTCCCAAGTATTTTATTGTTTTGGTATGTATTGTAAATTGTATTGGTTTACTTATTTCCTTTTCAGAGACCTCTTTGCTGGTGTAGAGGAATCCAACTGATTTTTGGAATCTTATATCCCTCCACTATGTTAAATCTCTCAATTAGTTCCAGTACTTTTTTTCTCTTCTGGTGAGTCTTTTGGGTTCTCTATGCACAGGATCATATCATCAGCAAATAAGGATAGTTTGACTTCTTTCTTACCGATCTGGGTGCCTTTGATTTCCCTTTCTTGCTTTATGGCCCTGGCTAGGACTTCCAGTACAATGTTGAATAGAAGTGGTGATACAGGGCATTCTTGTGTGGTTCCTGTTCACAAAGGGAATGGTTTCAGTCTCTCTCCTTTAAGAATAATGTTGGTTGTTGGTTTTGCATAGATACTCTTTATTATGTTGAGGAATGTCCTTTCTATAATATATGTTGTTGGAGTCTATTGGCTAGGATTTTGTTGAAGATTTTTGCATCTATATTCATGAGGGAATTGGTCTGTAGCTTTCCTTTTGAGTGATGTCTTTGCCTGGTTTTGGTATCAAGGTTATGCTTGCTTCATAAAATGAAGTAGGGAGGATTCCATCCTTTTGTATGCTTTGGGATAGTTTGAGAAGGATTGGTGTCAGTTCTTCTCCTAATGTTTGGTAGAATTCTCCAGTGAAAACTTTTGTGCCTGGAATTTTTTTTTTTTTTGGAGGTTACATTTTATTGAGGCAGATTTTCACACCTAAGCAAAGGAACACTCTTACTCTTACACATTTCTGAATTCATACCTTCCCCCATCAAGAACTGGGAGGGTCTGAGATGTCACCCCAGTACCGGAGGGCTGCCCCAGGCTGGCAATGCTGATAGAAGGCAAGAGCCTCCTGGCTTGGAGACGAGGGACAATTTATGACTTACTTATAGCTACAGCCAGAGTCCCAGCGTGTGCATCCTTTCTGAGCCCAATTATCTTCCTAAAAAGACACCAGTTGTGGTAGTTAAGTTTGTGTGTCAACTTGGCTGGGCCTGGTTGAGTGGCTGGGCAGCTGGATATAGTTATTTCCCATAATGAAACCGGTAATCAACCCCATGGTGGAATCTACTGTGGGAAGCTGAGTAGCTCCCTTAGAGCTGTGATCTGCTTCCTGTATATAAGGAGAAGCCTTGGCGAACAGTCTATAGCTTACAGCATGCGTGAACCTTGCATGTAGCTGTGTTGTTGTTCAGCAGCCTGCCATGCTCTACTGACCTTGGGTCTTTCAGTGGACTTGAATTATGGCCTGTCATATTGTTTGGTAAGATCAGGGCTGTGCCATTTTATTTGTCGACCGTGGGCTTGTTAGCCCCAGCAGCCAGTAGCTGTCTGAGTGAAGAGATGTGGCCAGCTTCAGTGGGCCAGGAGCAGGAGGCAGAGCTGAAGCCCAAGGTCCAGGGGCTTTCACACAGCCCCTAGCCTGGCACTTTGAACTTGGACTTTTAGCCTCCCAATCTATAAGAGAATAAATTCCTATTTGTTCAAACCATCCCACCTGTGGTACATTCTTGTCAGAGCAGCACGAGGTAACCAGAACACCAGTCATTGAGTCAGTCCCTACTTCAGTGTGACATCTTCTTAGTTTGAAAACATTTACAAAGACTGCATTTCCAAATAAGGCCGTATTTCCATGTTTACAGAGGGTGTGGACTCCAGGAGGGCACCCATCAACCCAGTTCACAACAGATTTGTTTTGCATGTCCCTGAATTTCCTGTTAAAAATTGTATCACCATGTGACCAAAAAAAAAAGTAAACAACTGCCCACCATAGCTTTGCTTTGCTGCCACCTTTACATTTGAAGGCTACTTAAGCAAACACACATTGAGAATTACAGACACTGCACTATGGAGGCCTATGGAGTCTGCATTTCAAGAACTGCACACTTTAAACAATAAAACAAAACTACCACATCCTGGCCCCACGAGCTAAGATCGACAAAATAATGTACATGCATATGTTTTAGGTTAAAATTCTAAAAATATTATGCACTTGACTTTTCTTACTGTAACTCATTCTAGTTTTGCCTCTACACATGCCTGTCAATCTGTCCTCCTGCGGTGGCCTGTGTGTTGCTGTGATTCTGGAAGCCCTGCCACCAGAATTTCAAATGCCAGCAGTGTAATTCAGGGGGGACAGGTTTCAGAAGAGCTTCCAGACAAGCAGCCGGAATGCTCCTTGCAAGCAATGGCCAGACTTCATCTCACCTACTTTGGTCATGTTGTCAGAAGGGGCCATTCCCTGGAGAAGGACATCATGCTAGGTGAAGCAGAGGGTCAGTGAAAGAGGGGAAGGCCCTCAGCGAGACGGACGGACACAGTGGCTTCAGTGATGCCCTCTAGCATAGCAAGGACGGCGAGGCTGGTGCGGGACCGTGCACTGTTTCGTTCTGTTGTACATGGGTCTCTATGGGTTTAAACTGCCTCAACAGCACCCAACAACAACAGTTTTACTTACACACAAGTGACATTTTTACAGAATATAAAGGGCTTCCAATACTTAAGAGTAACTTAAAGTATCCTTCTTTCATTATCTGACAACACCCATTCATATTCAAAATGCAAGTTCTTTGAGATAAAGACTCCACATAAATGTAGGCATCCAGGGATATATTGTATTCACATCTAGAAACTATTCTTTCTGATGAAAATGACAGAATGAACGTTTTCTATGGGGCTCAGCCAAATGGGGTATTTATACGACTTAGTGTAAATAAAGTTGAAGTAATCTAATAATGGTGGAAGTGCTAAAAAAAAAACACAATAATCCTGAGAACCAGTCAGGAACCGGTTTTAATTCTGTATGAAGAAAAGAAAAACTCACTGCCAAGTCAGATCCAAGGCTATATCTCTACGAAGTAGATTACCCAACGTTCCTTCCGAGGAGCAGCTGGCGGGTTTGAACCACCAGCCTCTGGTTGGCAGTCAGATGCCTTAGCTCTATGCCACCAGAGCTCCTACGAGCTTGCTCTTTCATGCGATGACTGTGAACATGACCAATATTGATCAAAACAGGTCCCATATGAAAAAGCTTATTCAGGACTGAGATACAGCCCTGTAAATGTCAGATATAACATCTTGGATGCAGAGTTGGCCCTATCTAGTGGAATATTTGGTAGCTGAGGAATTTCCACTCTTAGAAACAGTTTCAAGGACATGCTTGTGCATAGATTCCTGGAAGCTCAACTATTTAAGTATTTTCTGAAGAGCCACAAAACTGGGGCAAGCGAAATGTAACATTTATAAAAACGGTGGCATGTTCATGATGAAATTTTTTACATTTACTATCAGCAATGAACTAGACTGTTAGGGATTTAATCTCAGAAATATAATAGTGACTGAAATAATAAGTACATAATACTATGTTCACAAATGTTTGAAGAATAAAAGAACAGATTTTATTCCTTAATACATACAAGTGTGGTGAACAAAGCAAAGACTCAAGGAATGCACTGAGTCAGTGCTCAAGGGGAGGGGGCAGGGATGGGAACCACTGCACTGGATCTTATTAAAAGTATGAAGCCAACGGCAACATTGAACATCGGTTCATCTGGGAGATGGGAACAAGCGATTTTTTTTTAAAGAAATTATCTATGTTTTTATACATTTTGAAATTTTTTCAAGAAAATTAAAATTCTTGAAAGGTTGGCCTATCTTGTGCCAAGTTCGAGCACTTGCGCTTTTCAGAAGCCAGAGTGAATCCAAGTGGGAATTTATCTCACTTACGTAACTGTTCACATAGTTTCTTACACGAAATGAAAGTTCTCATTTGAATTCTTCACATTTGTCTTGAGGATTTTATGATCTGAGCTTCTCCAGAGGCAACATCATAATTGCAGGCTGGAAGCAGGTGGAGGAATGCCAAGAACACATCCTCAAATTCTAGAGGTGAGCAACTTGCGTGGTATCTTTGTCTCCGCCCATCTCTGCTTCTTCCTGAATCAAGACGTGTATTTAAATATGGTCAGAGGCTGAAGTGCTATGGCAGCTGGATGGCTTACACGTCTGTACTCTGAGTCTGGGCTGGAATCATCACATTCTTGGTCCCATTCATGTCACCACAGCCAATGGCTTTGGGGTCCACTTGAGTCCAGGTCACAGAGTGAGCGCCCATCAGGTTGCCATGCTGAGGTTCTTGCCACCATCAATTCAGCCCCAGGAAGTCCAGAGTGCCTCAAGGCTGTTCTGTGGTTGTTGGGGCCCTCACATCTGTTCCGCTTCATAGTGGCCTCGTGTAAACAGAACAAAAGGCTGCCTGGCCCTGGGCCACCTTCACCACTGTCCCTGTGTTTTCACGAAATTGGCCTAGGATCCAGTCTTGGCCTGTCCTTGGTCAGAGAGATCCCAAAAACTGAGGGAACCCCAGGACTGTCTCAAGGCTGAAGGTGCTGTTTTTGCTCCGAAAGGTGTGTGCTTCCACGGCCCTGGCTGTATTGGCATTTCCAGTCTGCTCCAAATGAGACCCAGACTCAGAGCACTCACCCACTGAAATGGTGTCTCCTGGGAGCTCAAAGAGAACTTGTTTCTTGGGAGACAGAGTTCAGCTTTCAGAATTCCACTCAGAACTATTGTTAGTTTTCCATTGCCTTCCACTCGGTTGCTGAGGTGTTAAGCAAAGGATGTGGTCAATGTTTAGACACCGGACATTCTTCTGCCCAGCTATCAAATGCCAGCATACAATGTTACACACCAGCTCTTGCTCATCCATAGCTACAACTGACTGGAATGCAAGTGCCCAGAAATCCCTAGACCAGTCATCTGAAATACCAGGCCCCCGCCTCCTGCCCTGCCTGACAATCCCACTCATGGCCTTTCTAGCAATGAAATTATTAAATGTGCTGTCACTCAGACCTGTCCTTCACTGGGTGGATACTCATGCAGTGCCCAGCGTGGATTCTGGTCCCGCTTCTGCTACAAAGTAGGTTTACTCATGACTTCAGGAAAGTCCCTTAGCCTCCATTTCCTCTTCTCTCTAACGGGGTAATGTGCACCCTGTTACTGCATCTAAAGAATTAAAACATGTGAGAAAAGTATGTAAGAAACCTAGGTGCTTGACAAATGTAACCTAACAAGCATCAGTTGATGATGACAGTCTCTCTGTATAGAGACTTTGCCAGAGACTTCTAGAGCATTCTAGCTTTCTACATGACTATAGTTATGGAGGAAACATTTCATGGAAAGCAGTGTCCTTTTCCTTACAGAAATGTTATATATGGAGAAGATGACTCAATCAACAAAGAAGGGGAAAGATTAAAACAAACACTTGCACAATTTATTAGCTGAAGATAAACCAAATAAAAAAGAAAACCTCCATTACCATGGAGTCAATTCCAACTCATAGTGACCTTATAGGACACAGCAAAACTGCCCCATAAAATGTCCAAGACTGTCACAGTGACAGGAACAGATTGCCACATCTTTCTCCTGCAAAGTGGCTGGTGTGTTCAGACCACCAACCTTTCAGTTAGCAGCTGAGTACTTAACCACTGTGCCTCCAGGTCTCCTTAACTGAAAATAAGATCCTAAATATAAAACAAATATCTTGTTCCAAATAATTAGATTTTCTAGGCCTATGAAACCTTTCTTATAAGAAAGCACAGTATGAATTCTATAAAAACAAAACCTTCTTAAGCACCTGAAACCCCTCATGTAGGGCAAGTACTCTAGTCATCTCCTGATCTGTCACTCAGAATAAGGAAGGGTTCACTCTGAGCAGAGTCAATGCATCAGAAAGGAAGTCTCTCATGGGACTCCCTTGTCTTCAACTCAAGTTGTGCGCACAGTGTGAGAAGTGGCTATTAGGACTAGCTACTTTCCAAACCTGGGCAGTGGGCTGGAACAGGTTAGGTGAGGCCAGGAAAGGAAGCCAGAGCTGGCAGCAGGTGGCAGCAGGCTAGGGGAGGCCAGGAAAGGAAGTGGTAGCCATTGGCAGGCTGAAACAGCTAGGGAGGCCAGGATGCGAGTGGAAAGGTTTGGGACAGCTAAGGGAGATGGATCTCTCTGTCAGTTCGTCTTACTGTGATGACTTGAGGGTTGCTGTGAAGCTGGAGTCTATGCCAGCAGTGTTTCAAATGCCAATAGGGTTGCCCACGGTGCACAGGTTTCAGCAAAGCTTCCAGACTAAGAGAGACTTGGAAGAAGAAAGAAGCCATCCACTTCTCAAAGAATTGACCAGTGAAAACCTTACGAATAACAGTGAAATATTGTCTGATATATTTCTGGAAAAATTTATGTGTAGTCTTGAAACATTGTCCAATATAGTGTAAGAAGATGAGCCCCTCAGGTTGGAAGACACCCAAAATACAACTGGGGAAGAGCTGCCTCCTCGGAATAGAGCCAATCTTAATGAGGTAGATAAAGTAAAGCTTTCAGGACCTCCATTTGTTGATGTGGTACAACTCAAAATGAGAAAAAAAAACACCTATGAACATCCATTAATAATCAGAACATGGAATGTACAGAGTATGAATCTAGGAAAATTGGAAGTTGTCAGAAATGAAATGGACTCCATAAAGACTGATGTCCTAGGCATTAGTGAGCTGACATGGACTGGTTTTGGCCCTTTTGAATCAGGTAACCATATGATCTACTATGATGAAAATGACAAATTGAAGAAGAATGGTGTGGGATTCATCATCACAAAGGATGTTTCAAGATCTGTCCTGAAGTGCAATGGTGTCTGTGATTGGATAATATCCACACAGCTACAAGGAAGGCCACTTAATAGTACTGTTATTAAAGTTTATGCACCAACCACCAAAGGCAAAGATGAGGAAACTGAAGATTTTTACTAATTTCTGTAGTCTGAAATTGACCAAAACTGGAATCAAGATGTATTGATTATAACTGGTGACAGGAATGAGAAAGTTGAAAACAAAGAAGAATCACCAGTAGCAACAACACAAACAGTGGCTATACACATGGACTTCACTAGATGGAGTATACATGAATCAGACTGACTATATTTGTGGAAAAAGCAATGGAGAAGCTCAGTATTTTCAGCCAAAACCAGGCCAGGAGCTGATTGTGGAACAGACTATCCACTGCTCATATGCAAGCTCCAGGTGAAGTTGATGACAATTAAAACAAGTTTGCAAGAGCCAAAATATGACCTTGATTATATCCCTCCTGAATTTACAGACCATCTAAAGAACAGATTTGATGCACTGAACACCAATGACCGAAAACCAGAGGAATTGTGGGATGACATCAGAACATCATCCATTAAGAAAGCAAGAGGTCATTAAAAAAACAGGAAAGGAAGAAAAGACCAAAACGGACATCAGAAGAGACTCTGAAACTTGTTCTTGAATGGAGAGTAGCTGAAGCAAATGAAAGAAATGACAAGTAATAGAGCTGATTTCAAAGAGCAGCTTGAGAAGACAAAGTCAATTATTAAAATGAAATGTACAAAAATCTGGAGTTGGAAGACCAAAAGGGAAGAACACGCTCAGCAATTCTCCAGCTGAAAGAACTGAGGGAAGAAATTTAAGTCTCAAATTGCAATACTGAAAGATTCCATGGGCAATATGTTGAATGATGCAGGAAACATCAAAGGAAGATGGAAGGAATACACAGAGTCACTTCGCCAAAAAGAATTGGTTGATGTTCATCCATTTCAGGAGGTGGTATATGATCAAGAACCAATGGTACTGAAGGAAGAAGTTGAAGCTGCACTGAAGG
>NW_006921972.1:2254253-2273992 GCF_000298275.1 Orycteropus afer afer
CTGACGACACAACTTTGCTTGCTGAAAGTGAGGATGACTTGAAGCACTTGATGATGAAGATTAAAGACTATGGTCTGCGGTGTGGATTACATCTCAGTATAAAGAAAATTAAAAGCCTCACAACTGGACCAGTAAGCAGCATCATGATAAATGGAGAAAAGACTGAAGTTGTCAAAGACTTCATATTACTTGGTTCTACAATCAACACCAATGGAAGCAGCAGGACATCAGATGATGTATTGCACTGGGAAAATCTGCTGCAATAGACTTCAAAAAGACTCGTTTAAATTGTTGTCAACTTCAACTTGATCGGGCATATGAGCAGTTGATGGTCTGTTCCACAATCAGCTCCTGGCCTTGTTCCACAGAGGGTGGAAATAAAGGCATGCTCCCTGGACACTTACCTTCCACCACTGTTCTGTGGTTGTTTTTGTTATATGCCATCGAGTCGGACCCAACTCATGGTGTCCCCTCCTTGGGTTTCCGAGGCAGTATCACGACAGAAGTAGATTGCCCAACCTTCCTTCCACACCACTGTTCTAAGACCTTCTGAGTTGTATATTTCACTTCATAGAGCCACTCCAGGAGCACTGTCTAAACTGGGCCAAAAGGAGAAGTCATGCCCTGTCCTTTGTAGTGATCACACACGTTGCTTAAATACACTGCTGTTATTTACCTGCCTGGCCAGGTGAGAGCCTAACCCCTCCTCGTGAGAGGTGCCCATCACTGACTCTGCCACCTCCCACTGCGTTGGTGTTAGTGCCACTGCAGAATTCTAATTTCACGCACCCTGGGGTGACATGCCACAGAGTGTGCTGTCATCACGCAGCATCTAAAATTAGTACACAGGGTCTCGCTGAGAAGCTGTTTGAGGAGCTGGGCACATCAGTGTCATTAAGGAAGTGGGTCACAGTGAGTGTCATTTTCAGGTAGGTCAATGAGACCCACAAAGAAGATGAGACTTTCAGAAAAGAATCAACAATATATATAATTGAAAAAAAAAATTCTCTATCAAGCTGCTCTTAATTTCACATGAGGCTCCATGGATGGCAAGCACCCGGTGTCTCTCTAGCTCTCATGACAGGGATTCTGAACATCACACTCATCAATGCCACGGTCAGCAGCTGCATTTGAGTGGAGGTGTCCTCTGAGAGCACCTGCGGGCTCTGTTACGCTCCCTGCCAGAGCACGTGGGCGCTTGGAACACACTAAAGAGCAAAGCAGGAGAAAAGCAGAGGGCCTAGCTGAGCAGGCTGTGAAGTATTTGTCTTGAGGTTAGACAGAAAAGTCCTAAAATGCCCATCTCTGTGCTCAAATATCCATCTCAGCACCACCACTCACACACTGAGTGTGCAGCAGGGACGGTGACACTGTTCTCCCACAAGCCCTGTTGCTCAGACACTCAGTGCTGACTGCTGCTTCTTTTATTCTTGCAAAGAACTTCCACAACATGTCTGACTTCTTCTCATTCTTGGCTAGACTGTGTTAATTGTGATGTCACAGAAGGTGGGAGGAACAGTGTGGAAGGAGAATGCCTGGAGTGTCCATAGAAAGCTGAACAAGACAAGCTCTGGAGGAATGGGCAGGACAGAAGGCACAGACCTTACCCTTGTTCAACCCATTTCTGCTGCTACGCATCAAACACTGGTGGCAGCCACGTTCTTGTTACTGTGCTTCTGTAGTACCTACCTTGGACACACCATAGGGAAAGCCCAACCACCAGAAATGGACATCATGGTTGGTAACATGAAAGGTCAGTGAAAATAAGGGAGACCCTTAGTGACAGCTACTGGCACAATGGCTGCCACAGGGGACTCAAAGGTCCCAACAATGGTGGCGATGGTGCAGAACTGGACAACATTTGGTTCGAGGGTACGTAAGGTGTCCAGGGGTAAGAGCCAACTTGAGGGAAATAACAACAGTGGAGTTGCCTGTGTGGACTAGGAGCTGTGACTGATACAAGCAGAGAAGTCAGGGAGGGAGATGGGAAGTATTTCCCCAGTGTTAATTGCTTGGATTTAGATGTAGTGAAATTTACTCAGATCTAATACAATTAAATATGGCTTTCTGGGATTGAGTCTCTTTTTTTTCTTCTTTTATTACAGTCACATTTTTAAAAGTAATTTACGATGCATTTTTAAAACTCCTTGATTATATATTTACCCAATAGTCCTTAATTATAGACTATCGTGTAATTGCATAATTATGGACTTTTAGAAATGTGTATTATTTACTCCATAGTCCATCAGGAGCTGTTATGGACTATTGTGCAGTCGTATAATGAGGGATGACAGAAAGTGCATGCTATCTGCTCAAGAGCATAAGCCATCACAGTCTGCCATGTCAAGCTCTCCTCAGAGAATCCAGAATCACCAACCAATCCTCTGGAAAGCGGGGGCATCCTTAGAATCACCTGCAGACTGAGCCAGGTGAGCAGAAGCCAACCACCATACGTTGTTGTATGAGGAACTCACAAGAACAGGGCTAACTGAGTGAGGAAAACAATGTCCTCACCACATATCTTTTAAAAATCTTTTTGAAATGTGGACTGTGCTTTGATGTCAAGATCATTTCTTACACATATTTGAGCAGATAGAGGCTTTATTTTCCACATTTGGAACACATTTTGCTTTCAGATACTTTTGAGGTTAACTGTGGAAGCGACAGGCCACTCCTAGGATAACTGAACAAAGCCACCGAATTGCTAAGACTAAACCTGTTTTGAAAGAGTGAACTGATGGCCCTCTTTTAATTCTTTGCTGAATTTGGGAGTCTCATGTAAGTCTGTCTTAGAGGTAGTACAGCCAGAATACTCAGAAGCCAGTATGGCCAGACTTTGTCTCACATCCTTTAGTCATGTGGTAGAAGGTCTCACTTCTTGGAGAAGGACATCATGCTGGGTAAAGTAGAGGGTCAGTTAAAAAGAAGAAGACCCTCAATGAGATGGACTGACACAGTGGCTGTGATGATGGGCTCACACGTAGCAACAATTGTGAGGATGGTCCAAGACCAGTCAGTGTTTCATTCCGTTGTACGTGAGGTCACTATGAGTTGGAACTGACAGGAAGGCACCTACCAACAACAATGTGGTAGACACTTCCTGAAAATTGAAGTTATTCCCAGATCTTTTTATAAGACAGTGATGCAGTTCATCAAACCCTAGCATGATCTGGTCCTAGGTGAGTGAAGGTGACATTTTATGTTATTTCTGGAATGAAGGAGACACTCGCTTAGAAGAGTAGACAAGAGAAGGCATTTATTCAGGCCAACCCATTAGTTTACAGAATAAGAAACCAGATAGATCTAATGACTTGGCCCAGGTCATTCTATTTAGTAGTGTGTCAGCAGGAATAACCACCACTCCTCCTTCCACCCACCATGTCACTTGCACTGACCAATGCTGGGTGCAAAACCAGCTAAAGGTTAGAGGTTCAAGTCTACACGGAAGCACATCAGAGGGAGGGCTCGACAACCTTCTTCTGAAATTTCAGCCACTGGGAACTCGTGGGGCACAGCTCTCCTCTGATACAAAGGCCAGCTGGTCTCTGTTAGCTTGTTGTGGGTCGACTGTGTACAGCTTTGTGTCCCGGGAGTTGCATTTCCTGCTGGTGGCCACGTTTTGGGTGATTCCACAACAATGACGATTAAATTAAATCTAAGACCTCATTGTGTTTCCCAAAGATTCATGAACACATTAGCTCAAGGGCTCTTGTGGGAAAGGAGACAATGGCCACTTGCACACAGAGACGCCAGAACTCACATGCATCACATAAGGCCCTGACTCCACCCAGGAGAAGCTAAGGAGCCCACTTCTTTCCTCAGATAAAATTAGGATTTCACTGCAGTCTTTTCCAGGCGTTCTCGTGGTACAGTGGTTAAGTGCTCGGTTGCTAATGGAAAGGTGGGTGGTTCCAACCCACCAGCACTTTGCAGCAGAAAGATGGGGCAGGACCCTCCCGTACAGATGCACAGCCTTGCAAACCCTGTGGGCAGTTCCACTCTGTCCTCTCAGGGTGCCGTAAGTCGGAATCCACTCCACGCCCCCGTGTGCTAGTTTGCTGTGACATTCTGGTTCTGTAGTCTGTTCCCTGGTGTCATTGCAAAGGATGCCGGCGACAGCTCTCTTCCCATCCCCATAGACTGACATTTTGATTTTGAACTAATACTTGGATAAAAAATAAAATAAAGATGTATTCTGAATTTCCAGAGAGCAGTTTTCTGGAGGAAGTGCCCCAGATGGAAAAATCTCCTTAGCCAGGGCTCCTGGGGACTCTGGACATAAAAAGGCTCCATGCGAACAGATTGCAAAGATCTCCTTATTCTGCGGCAGAGGAACGGGACACATACAGCATGTCAGCGGAGCGGTGCACCAGGCTTGGTGCCACCTCCATGGCATCCAGGTGATGAACAAAGGTCCGTGTCCAATGGGAACCACCCGGCAGCCCCACTGGGCCTGCACACACAGGCGTGCTCATCCTTCCAAGTGCTGAGGCCACCTGTAGAGGGTGTGGGCTGCGATGTGGGACCGCTGCAGTCATCAGCATGGAAAATGAAAAATCAAAACAAAAACAAGGCTGAGTGGGGTGCAGTTTTGCCTCGGGACTTCAGAGGGACCCGCATCACTGGTCTCCGCATTAGGTAAATAAATAGATATGATTAAAGGAGCAAGGTTTGGGTTGGCAATGAACATAAACTCCCAACAGCTTGTCAGTAAGCGCATCTTAGCAGAGCCGTGCCAGCACACTCGTGGCTTCCAGAAGTCCCAGGAGACAACCCATATGAGGCACAACACACCACCTCCATCTCCCACAACCTCCAGAAACTGGTGTTTCTGCTGCCGTGGGTGCAAATGGTCCAGACCGAGGCAGGGCTGTTCTGGGGACCTCTGCAGGAGGGATCCCACTTCTAGGGGGCTTCACGAACTTGTGCATGATAGAGCCCATGGACAGGAAGTGCTGGATAGCACACACGAACTTGGTGAGGGTCCATGTTTTGCAGAAACCAATGTCGGGCGGTGGTCTGCATTGACTTCTCAAGCATGCTTGCCCAGGCCATGGAATCAAATCCCGTGCTCAGGGACCTGTGGGCCCCGGAACTGTGTTCATAGATCTGACCACTTACGGGACAGGGAATGAAACCCCAGAAGCAACCTCTTGCTCTGCTTCCAGTGGGCCACGTTATTTCTAAGGCTATTGCTGTGTCCTGCCTTTACCTCATAAAAGACGGCCATAAAATCACACCAAACATGAACTCCTGCTCCAGCATAGTGTCCAACCTACCCTTTCAAGATCTAGGCCGTCTTGAGATATTTGGTTTCTCCAGAGTAACAAGTCAGTGAGTCAAGAATAAGCCAGGATGTACCTTCAGCTGGATGCCTCAGTCCACGGTGCACAGCAGAAGGAGGTGACACTCACTGTAGCGACTTTTCACTCCACCAGGCACTCTGCTAAGCTCAAGCAGCTTACCCAGCCCACCAGTGCCCCTCACATCACCTCGACTTTTGGGGACCCCTGTGTGTCACACCCAAGTTGAGCCACGACGTCCACGGAACTGAGCTGTGTAGGGCTTTCAGTAGTTGGTTTTCTGGAGGCAGACCACCAGGCCGTCCTTTTGAGGCACGTCTGAGTGGGCGTGAACCTCCAGCCTGTGGGTCAGCAGCACAGCGCTTAACCACTTGTGTTACCGAAGCACTCCTCTGTGGAGCTTGTTGCGAGACGCCATGGAGTCAGCTGACTCCCGGCGACCCCACAGACCATGGCCTGGGCCACCCTCGCAGTCACTGCTGAAGCCCACTGCTACAGCCGCTCTCCAGCCACCACGCTGAGGGGCTTCCCTTTTTCACTGACCCTCTCCTTTACCTGGCATCACGTCCTTCTGCAAGGACTGCTCCCTCCTGCCAGCATATCCAAAGTGGTCAAGGAGAATATCCATCTTCAAAACGTCACCAAACAGGTCCTCAAATATTCAAGAAAAGTGAATAAATGCAGCGAGTTCCTCTGGGGTAAGGTATGCCCTCTCAATCGCATTCAGGGCTTTGTCGGCCATTTAGGGGCTGAAGGGCAGCTGGCTGTGTGACTGTGACCAGGAGCCAGATAGATGGGCACAAAGGACCTACACTCTCTACCCACCTAGGCTCCAAGTTAGAATTCATGCCCCTGACAGGAAGGCGAGGCACAAGCTTACGTGGTCACTGGGGCTAATGTCCCTAATAAAGCATGCATTTTAACAAAACTGCAGTCGATACTAGGAGAAGTTTCTCAATTGACAGCAGCCTTTTGAGGACTGGAAATAGATCCTGCTGTCAAAGCCTGGGACTGCTCTGCTCTGTCTAGACGGCTCTGAGAGGAATTATCAGATTCTCATTCCGTCCATCTCACTCCACGGTGGTCGAGCGCTGGGTATTGATCGGTCCGCTGCGACAAAAAGCACAAGAGCCTCCTCAGTGGCAGCCCAGACGGCTCGGGGGTGTCTCATTACGGCAGCCGGAGCATCTAAATCTTCCCTGGTCGTCAGGCGCACTGAGTCCAGAGGCGGCTCCGGAGCCCTGTCAGCCTACCTCTTGGCCCTTTGTTTCCTGAGAGGTCCCAGGTCGCAGAGTTAAGAGCAGCGCGCTTCACGGATTTTCAAATTTGTATCGGAAATAATGTTTGCTGCACGAGAAAGTGGTGTGTGTCCTGTTTGCACAAGTTAATCTATAAATGTGCATCATAACCGTGTCTGCAGAGTCAGGGAAGGGGTGGCTGGGGAGGGTTCTTCTCCAACCGAGCTCACCGCGAAGGTCTGAGCTGCGGGCTGTGTCCTCACACCAGCAAGGGACATGCGTGTGCCAGGGGACCTCGGACGGTCCTCACATCCTGGTGGCACCTTCCACCAGGAAGTAGATGGTGTAAGGGAAGCAATGAAGTGTGAGTTCACACCCAGTTGAGCACCAAAATTAGGATGAACGAGTCACTACAGCATCCGTTTGTATTACAGCAGATAACGTGATGCTACTCTACCAGATAGACACATATTCAACATAGTCACACTATAGGATAGGGATGTACACGGGCATATGCACACACACGAGAAAGGAGCCCTGGTGGCGCAGTGCCTAAGGCATCCAACTGCTAACCAGAAGGCTGCTGGCTCAAACCCACCAGCCGCGAAGCAGGAGCAAGACTGGGCAGTCTATTTCCATAAAGATTTACCACCCTGGAAGCCCAATGGGGATCACAATGAGTCATGGTGCTGTGCGTGTATGTGCATGTGTGTGACAGAGAGACAGACAGATGTGTGCTGCTGTACTCCTGTGTCTGTGTGTGTGTGAGAGACAGACACGCATGGTGCTGTACTCATGTGTGTGAGACAGACATGTGAGGTATTGTACCCATGTGTGTGTGTGAAAGAGAGACTCACACACAGCACCACACACATACACACACACACACAACGCCCCACCACAGCACCACCCACACACATGCACCCACAATGCACCATGTGCACACACATGCACACATGCACCTATGCACACACACCACCACACACAGAGCACCATACGCAAACACACATGAATGCTCATGTACATACCAACACACATGTGCATGCACACACGTGCCTGCATGCACATGGAATGTGCCTGCAGGCAGATGCACATACATGCATGCACACATGCACACTGAGCACCACACAGATGCACACAGCACCCCACATGCACACACATGCCATCACCTGCATGCACACACACAGCACCCCACGCGTGCAGCCTGCTTCGCACTCTGCTTTGTTTGCTCGCCGACATTTGTCCAAGTCAGCGGCTGTGACTCTCCATCACTCTTGTCAATAGCTGAACAGTATAGATGTTCTCTAGTTTATTTCACAGATTTCCTCTGATGAACATTTAGGTCGATTCCAATTTTCTCAAATATAAATAATGCTGTAATGAACATTATTGTGCTCCTATCTCTCCTTGACGTAGCTGATCATTTCCGTTAAATCTGTCAGTGTCAAAAATTGCCTGTCAAGGGTGAGCTTATAGTAAATGTTGGCAATGCCCCTACGTTCTGTCACGTCACCCACACAATGCCTCTCGGTGTTTACTCCCTTTCTGGCCATCAGGGAAGATTGTCAGTTTTTGTTTGTTTGTTTGTTTTGGTCTTTTCTTGCAGGACGTAGGACAAACATTATGTCAAGGGCGTTTTGGTTTCTTGTGAAATGGAATGTCTTTTCATATTTTATTGGCCATTCGTCTTTTTTCTCTGTGAATCGTCAATCAGTCTGCACTTTGCTTCTTTTGCAATTAGACAGTCGGCTTCCTCCTGTTAATATGGAAGACCTCTTCCAGGTCTCACTCACACATAGCTGTTGGTGTTGAAATCTGTACTCACTCCGAATTTGTCTGGGTGTGAAAAGTGGTGGAGGCTCAGGCTTGAATTTTGACAGCATCATTTATCGACCATTTTTTATGTTTTCTTCTTCCTGAAGACTGGAGACACTTTTTTTCACACAGTGAATTCCTCTTTGCTTAAGCTGATTTCCGGGCTCATTACTCTGTCCACATTGTTGCAGGATTTTTGTCACTAAGTGGTTTCATACCCTGAAGGAAAGGTTTCCCCCCAACAACTCCTCTGAGAAGCAAGGTAAAGGGTTTGGAGACCTAGCCTCTGACTTCTCATTGGCCTCACATGCTGCTGAGCCTCCCCAAGCTGCTCATTTTTAGTCTGGAGGCGAACACGGTCATGGTAGCTGCCTCACAGGGTTGCTGTCACGGGAAGAATGAGCAAAGTCCTAAGGCCGACGTCAGCCGCACACACAGCAGCTTCCAACAGACAACAATCGTTTTCCTGGTTACTTGACCTGTTCACTCTTTCACATTAATGTTGGAAGCAGCGCTATGAATGTCCCACATTCACCCACTGGGAAAGAGTTGGGACTGTCCTGGGCACGATGCTAAATCTATGAATAAACAGGAAATTTGGCAACTGGGGTCCTCACGATACTGAGCCTTTCCAACAGAAAACAAAGCGTATCTTTTTTATTGAAAATTTGTTCTATGTGTCTCAAAATTGTGTTACAGTTCCTCCACAAGAAAGGTTACATGCAATTGATTTTTGTTGGCTTTTTCTTTTGTTAAACTGAATATAATCAATGTTGGTGGCACAATGGTTAATGCTTGACTACTAACTGAGAGGTCAGTGGTTTGAACCTACCAGCCACTCCACAGGAGAAAGATGAGGCCGTCTGCTTCTGTGAAGATTGACAGCCTTAGGAACCCTTTGGGGTAGTTCCACTCTGTCCTCTAAGGGTGCGCTGCGTTGGAATCCATTCCAACGCAATGGGTTTGGTTTGGAATTTGCTTCTGTGAAGACTGACAGGCTTGGAGACCCCATGGGGAAGTTCCACCCTGTCCTCTAGGGGCACTGTGGGTCAGAATCAACTCCAGGGTGTGAGTGTGGTTTGGGCTTTGCTTCCATGAAAACTGACAGCCCTGGAGACCCTGTGGGGCAGTTCCACTCTTTCCCTTAGAGGCAGTGGGAGTCAGAATTGACTCAAGGGCAATATTTTTTTCCTTATACTGCATATATTATATAAATGAAAACATATTGACGTGCCACTGTGAAGGGATTTTCCCATGTGCTCATGGAGCTATTTTCTGTATATGAGTAAAGTTTCTGCTTCTATCACTACTAAATTTCACAATAAACCAAACCACCTGCCATCAAGTCAAATCTGACTCATAGAGGCCCCCACTGGGTTTCCTAGGCAGTAAATCTTTATGGAAGTAGATCACCCCATCTTCCTTCTGTGGAGCAGCTGGTGGCTTTGAACCACCAACCTTCTGATTAGCAGTCAAATGCCTTAGGCACTGTGCCCCAGAGTCCCTTACTACTGAACTTAGGTGTGTATAAATATGTATACATACATACGATGCATCTTCTAAAACATTTTCCATTGATTCTTTATTGATAATAGAGTCATTTCTCCTGCATATTTGAAACTTTTTTTTTCTAACTATTTTTTAAAAATTCTACTTTTCTCTTTTGTCAATATTTGTATCATTAGTACTTTCATCTTGAAGAACTCCATCGGCCAGTGTTTTCAGAAACAAGTTCAAAATAGTAGGAGGGGGAGAGGGAAGAAGCCTTGATGACTGAGGCTGTTAAGGGAAACACTCTTGGCTTCTGCTCGTCATACAGATAGTTTTGCATGGAGCTAGTTCTCGCTTCAACTTTTCACTCTGTTCTCTTAATCCCACCCATCCATCTTACCTTTTTCTACTCCATTATCAAAATATCACGTCCCCCTACCCCCAATGCACACAGAAAATTTTCCAGGATAGATCATATCCTAGGCCATAAATGAAACCTTAGCAAATTAAAAGAATAAAAATCAGATCATCTGTGTTCTCTGACCATAATTAAACAGAGCTCAATAGTGGGACTTGAAGCACTTACTAATGAAGACAAAAGATTACAGCCTTCAGTATGCATTACACCTCAACATAAAGAAATCAAAAATCCTCACAGCTGGACCAATAAGCCGCATCATGATAAATGAAGAAAGACTGAAGTTGTCAAGAGTTTCCTTTTACTTGGATCCAGTCAGCACCCATGGAAACAGCAGTCAAGAAATTGAAGGACAGAACACATTGGGAAAATGTGCTGCAAAAGATCTCTTTAAGGTGTTAAAGAGCAAAAATATCACTCTGAAGACTAAGGTGTGCCTGTCCCAAGCATGGTATTTTCAATAGTCTCACATGCATGGACTGCTATTGTTATGTGCTATCGAGTTGGACCTGACTCATAGCAACCCCTCCATGGGTTTCCAAGGTGTTATCACTCCTTCCGAGGAGTGGCTGGTGGGTTTGAACCACCAGCCTTCTGGTTAGCAGTCAAGTGCCTTAGGCACTACACCACCAGAGCTCCTGCATGCACTGCTAGAAGACTGAAAAATCTGTCTCAGAGACATACAGCCAGAACACTCGGCCAGACTTCATCTCACATATTTTGTTCATGTTGTGAGAAGAGACCAGTCCCTGGAGAGGGATATCATTCTGGATAAAGCAGATGGTCAGAGAAAAAAGGGAAGACCCTCAATGAGATGGACTGACTCAGTGGCTATGATGAGGGGTTCATGCTAGGCAATGGTTGGGGGAATGGCACAGGAGTAGGCAGTATTTCTTTCCATTGTACATAGTGTCCTTATGAGTTGAAAGCAACTCAAGGGCATTTAGCAACATCAACAGAAGATACCTTAAAATAAACTCAAATATTTCTAAATTAAAAACAAAAAAAAAAAAACCACCTTTCTAATAAACCCACAGATCAAAGGGAAAGAAAATTATAAAATATTTTGAAGTGAACTAAAATAAAAATACAAATGTTGGTCTGCAGCTAAAGCAGAGCTTAGAGGAAATGTCATAGCATCAGATGCTTATATCAGAAAACCCACAAGCGCTTTGAGCAATAATCTAAACTTCCACCTTAAGAATCTAGAAAAACATAGAGGGAATTAAACCCAAAGCCAACAGAAGAAAATAAATAATATAGAAAAGAGCTAAACTCAGTGAAATTTAAATTGAAAATATAACTAGAGAAGGCCAAAAATCCAAAGATTTGTTCCCTGAAAAGATTAGTAGAACTGATACACTTTCACTGAACAAAGAATGACAAAAAGGAAAAAAGTGACAAACTGGATTTCATCAAATAGCCTTGGAATCTGGTGACTGTGTTCTCCCAGGAGCAGAGGGAGCCATGTTTGCTCCTAATATAACCACTCTTGTGTTCCTTATGGGCAAAGTGCAGGCTGGCCAGCTGGCCACACTATGAAAGATCCTGGTTTTCCTAGACTTGGGTTCTGAGAATGTGGCACAGACCCACTTCATGCACAGCACCCACCTGGGCCTCTCCAAATCACCACCAAGAGATGTGGGGACAAGGGGACAGATGTGAGTGTGAAGCTCACGTTGCTACTGAGTCCTGAGTAACGAAGTCCTTTGTCTTTGCAGTACCCGTGAAACTAAAGCAGGCAACTTGATGGCTCACTGGAAAAAAAAAAGAAAGAAAAACTGCCCTCCTGCAGCGGAGTTGATTCTGACTCATTGTGACCTAGAGGGCAAAGGAGAACTGTTCCACTGGGTTTTAAGGCTATGGCTCTTTCTAAAAGTAGACTGCTCCATCTTTCTCCCTCAGAGCAACTGGTGTATTCAAACTGCTGACTCTCTGGTTAGCAGCCAAGTGCTTAACCATGGCGAGACTCGTGATCCTGTCAGATTGTTAGGAGGGTGAGCTCTCACACCTTCACCGATCTTGACAACCACTTACTGACAAAGAACTTGCATCCGGTAATGACGACATGTAAAGCACACTCAATGCTCAACAGCAAGGGAAAGGTACACAATAAAAAGCGGACTGAAAATCTGAACGTGCACTTCAACAAAGAAAGTATACAGGTGGAAATAGGCACATGAAAAATGCCAAACATAATTCACCAGTGGGGAAATTAGAAGAAAGGTGAAAAAAGGCACTCCGAAGTATGCATTAGATTGTCCAAAAAAAAGATAAAAAGTAAAAAATTAAACAAAATGTCCTCCCTCCTGTGACAGCTCCGAGTACAGGCGGTCCTCCCTCCTGTGACAGCTCCGAGTACAGGCGGTCCTGCCTCCTGTGATGGGGGGGTTGCTGTTGGGAACTGCTGTTGAGTTGGTTCCGTTCATAACAACCCTTGGAGGACGAAAGACTGCCTGGTCCTACACCATCCTCACAATCACTGCTGTGCCTGAGGCCACTGGTGCAGCCACTGTGTCACTACATCTCACAGAAGGCTTGCTCTTTTTCACTGACCCTCTACTTTACCCAGCATGATGTCCTTCTCCAGGGTCTGGTCCCTCCTGAGAACAAGTCCAAAGTAAGTGAAATAGAGTCTCACCATCCTGGCATCTAAGGAGCAATCATGCTGTACTTCTTCCAAGACAATCTGTTCCTTCTTCTCTCCGTCCACGGTATACTCAATGTTCTTCACAAACACCACAACTCAAATGCCTCAGTTCCTCTTCAGTCTTCCTTATTCGTTCTGCAGCTTTCACATGCATAAGGAATATTGGAAATATGATGGCAGACCATAGTTCTCAGGGTGACAGCTTTGCTTTTTAACACTTACAGCGATCTTTTGCAGCAGATTTGCCCAACAAAATACATCACTTCATATCTTGACTGCTACTTCCATGGGTGTTGATTGTGGATGCAAGTAGAATGAAATCCTTAGCAACTTCAATCTTTCCTGCATTTGCTCACTAGCCAAGTTGTGAGGAGTTTTGTTTTCTTTATGTTGAGATATAATCCATACTGAAAGCTATACTCTTTGATCTTCATCAGTAAGTGCTTCAAATCTTCTCTTTCAGCCAAACAAGGCTGTGTCATCTGTACATCACAGTTAGTTAAATGAGCCTTCCTCTAAACCTTATCTCATATTCTTCTTATAATCCACCTTCTTGGATTATTTGCTCAGCATAAAAATTGAGTACGTAAAAGGATACAACCCTGATGCACACCTTTCCTGCTTTTAAGCCATCCAGTGCCCCATTGTTCTGTGCAAACAACTGCCTCTTGGTCAATGTCCAGGTTCTTCATAAGTGTTCTGGAACTCTCATCTGTTGCAGTGTTACTCATAATTTGCTATGAACCACACAGTCTAATGCCTTTGCATAGTCAACAAAACACAGGTAAAGGTCTTTCTGGTATTATTTGCTTTCAACCACGATCCATCTGACATGAGCAATGATTTCAATCTTCCGACGTCCTCTTCTGAATCTGGCTTGAATTTCTGTAAGTTTTCTGTCAATGTAATACTGCACCCATTTTTAAATTATCTCCAGTAAAATTTTACTTCCATGTGATATTAATGATATTGTTTGATAATTTCCACATTCTATTGGATCTCCTTTCTTTGGAATGGGCAAAAATATGGATAACTTCTGATCAATTAACCAAGTAGCTGTCTTCCAAATCTCTTCACATAGACTACTGAGTGCTTCCAGTGTTGCATGCTTTTGTTGAAACATCTCAGTTGGTATCCTGTCCATTCCTGTAGCCTTGGTTTTTGCCAATTCCTTCAGTGCAGCTTGGACTTCTTTCAATACTTTCCGTTCTTGATCATATGTTACCTCCTAAAATGGTTGAAGGTTGGCCAATTCTTTGTAGTATAGTGACTCTGTATATTCCTTCCATCTTTGATGCTTCCTGTATCATTCAACATTTTGTCCATAGAATCTTTCAGTATCTCAACTCGAGGCTTAAAGTTTTTCTTCAGTTATTTCAGCTTAAAAAATACCAAGTGTGTTTTTCCCTTTTGGCCCAACTCCAAGTCTTTGCACATTTCATTACAAAATTTTACTTTGCTTCTCCAGGTGCTCTTTGAAAACTTCTGTTCAGCTCATTTACTTCATCATTTCTTCCATTTGCTTTATGTACTCTGTATTCTAGAACAAGTTTCAGAGTCTCTTTTGACATCTATTTAGGTCTGTTCTTTCTTCCCTCTCTTTATAGTGACCTTTTGCTGTCTTCATGTATGTTGTCCTTGAGGTCATCCCACAACTCATCTTTGGTCATTAGTTTTCAATGTTTCAAATCCATTCTTGAGATAGTCTCTCAGTTCAGGTGGGATATACTCATGGTCTGGTGGTGTAGTGTCTAAGGCATGTGACTGCTAACCAGAAAGCTGGTGGTTCAAACCCACCAGCCACAACTCCTTGGAAAGAAGATTGGCAATCTACTTCCATAGTGATACCATCTCAGAAACCCAAGGAAGGGTTGCTATAAGTCAAATCAACTCGACTGCAATGAGTTTGGTTTTTTGGTTGTTTATGCTCATGGTTGTATTTTGTCTCTCATAGACCTGTTTTGATTTTCTTCAGCTTAAACTTAAATTTGGATATGAGCAATTGATGATCTATTCAAAGTTGGCTCCTGGCCTTATTCTGACTGACCATATTGAGCTTCTCCATTGTCATTTTCCACAAATGTAGTAGATTTGATTCATGTGTATTCCATCTGGCAAGGTCCACATGTATAGTTGCCATTTATATCATTGAAAAAAAGTTATTTGTAATGAATAAGTTGTTGATCTTGCGAAATTCTATCATGCAATCCCTGGCAACCTTTCTATCACTAAAGCCATATTTTCCAACTTTCACATTCCAATCACCAGGAATTATCACCAACGCATCTGAATGGCATTCTTGATCAATTTAAAACTGCAGACACTGATAGACATCTTCAAATTCTTCATCTTTAACTTCAGTGGTTGGTTCATAAATTTGAATAATGGTTGTATTAAATGGTCTTCCTTGAAGACATATCGATATTGTCCTATCACTGACAGTGCTGTACTTCAGGATAGATCTTGAAATATTATTTTTGAAGATGAATGTGGCATCACTCCTCTCTAATTTGAAGCTGAGTAGAGACTCAGACTTCATATCCAATTCAAAAAGGCCAGTATCAGTCCACTTCAGTTCAGTAATGCCTAGGATATTGATCTTTATGCATTCCATTTCATTTTTGACAACTTCTAATCTAGATTCATACTTCATACATTCCATGTTCCAATTATTAATGGATATTTACAGCTGTTTCTTCTCATTTTGACTCATACCACATCAGCAAATCAATGTCCTGAAAGTTTTACTCCATCCATGTCATTACAGTTTGCTTGTACTT
Source organism: Orycteropus afer afer (assembly GCF_000298275.1). Classification (NCBI taxonomy): domain Eukaryota; kingdom Metazoa; phylum Chordata; class Mammalia; order Tubulidentata; family Orycteropodidae; genus Orycteropus; species Orycteropus afer. The sequence goes on from NW_006921972.1 coordinate 2,269,949, forward strand.
TGAGGAGGTAGCTAGCTCTTCCCCAGTTGTATTTGAGTGCCTTCAACCAGAGGGGCTCATCTTCAGGGACTGTATCAGCCAATGTTTCACTGCTATTCGTAAACTTTTCCAGTAACATATAGATAATGTTTTACTGCTATTCATAAGGTTTTCAGTGGCCAGAATTTTATAAATATATTGCCAGGTCTTCTTAGTCTGTCTCAGTCTGGAAGCACTGCTGAAACTCTCCACCATAGACGACCCTGCTGGTGTAAGAAATACCAGCGGCATAGCTTCCAGCACCACAGCCACCACAGTATGCCAAACTGTGAGATAAATGGTGGCACCATAGGGTAGAAGTGTAAAAATGACTGTGTGGCAGAAACAAAGCCCGGCAGTTTTAATGATCAGTGAGGAATATTGGGACTATCCTGTGACCTTTGGAAATCTTTGTCAAGACATTAAAATGCCTCATTCTGTAAGTTTTAAACATCTCACTGAAAAACACAATCCACCACTGTTAAGCCAATTCCCATTCAGTGCTCCAAGAGGACATAGTGGAATTGCCCTAGGAGGTTTCCAAGGCTGTCATCTTTACGGAAGCAGATGGCCTCATCTTTCTCCTGCAGACCTGCCAGTGTTTGAATTGCTGATCTTTCAGTTAGCAGTCAAGTGCTTAATCACTGAGTCACCAGAGCTCCTTGTTAAGCATATAGGGAAGTGAAAAAAATACAGTAAGACTCTTTAAGAAGTGCACTGTAGACCAGAAGAACTAGATGGTGCCCGGCCACTGTCAACCACTCAGAGAAGAATCTAGGTAGGAGATCCTGGATAGAGAGGGAGAACAATATGGAACAAAACTCAAAATCATTTGGGGAAAAAAAAAAGGGAGGGCAGGTTTGCTGGTCTGATAGAGCCTGGTGGAACCACTGAGACTACGACCCCTAGCTACCTTCAGGTCTGAGATTGAACCTGTGGCTTCCAGCCAAATAAAAGACAGGCATAGGAGTTGAACATTTACCTGAGGTAGATACACTCCCTGGAGAGAACAATCATGAGGGAAAGAAGGGCTGTGTATGCTCCGGGGGCAGGAGTACATGGAGGAATGGACACAGGGAAGAGGTAACTATTGGGAGGAAGTGGGAGGGGAGCTGTTGCATTGTGGTAAATTGTGGTCAATGTCACGAACAACATGTGTGTGAACTGCTGTATGGAAAGTGAATTTGTTCTGTAAATTTTCACCCAAATCACAATTAAAAAAAAGAAAAAAAAAGACTTTGGAGGAAACAAAAAGAAGGAGAAGTGCACTATAAATAAAGCATTAGAAACCTTGAGAATTAAAATGGTTTCTTTGTATAGTAAAACCTGTGAAGTCCGGACCCTATATAAAGTGGATGCCCTGGCAGAGAAGAAACTCGCAAATATTTCCTACCTAGAGAGAGCACGGGAGAAGGGGTGAGACTGCCCCCTGTCAAAGGCAGACACCTCCTGAGAGCCGGAGCGAGGCAGCCCGCCGGGTCGGCCCTCACGGTCCCACCTTACTCACAGCTTCTCCGGAGCGGCTCCACCGGGCTGGGCTTGCTTCATCAGGCTTGCTCTATGCCGCGGGGACCCGCAAGGCTACTGCCCACACTCAGCCCCATGCTCCCTGCACCGCGTGGTGATGTCCCGACCCCTTTACTGTGACTTTCTGCGGGGGCGCACTTCCGCCCAACGGACATCCCGTCACGTCACCAACCAGTCCCCCAATCATGCCCCGAGCCCGCCATCACCTGGTCCTCAGGTGCACGTCCAACAATGTCAGGGGCCTGTGGCTGTGACGCCAACTCCACGTCCGGCCTCAGCACCAGGGTTCTTGCTTTGCGTCTCTGATGGCCCAGTCTTTCTCTCAATGTGCCCTGTTTTTGTAGAGCGCCGCGTGGGTGACTGGCTGCCGACAGGACGGCACCACTGCTCCCCCTGCTGTCTGTGCACAAGCGGGGAGTAATGTGATTGGTCATTGACCCTGGAGCCCATCTATTCCTCGTGCAGTGATTGGTGGATTGAAGGGCAGGTAGCCAAGCTGGCCCTGGGCCTTGCTCGTAGTTAATGTACTGCAGAGATGGAGGTCTGCACCCTGTTGTTGGAGGACTGGTGCCATTTAGTAAAGCCTGAGGCCTGGCACCCACGCAGGTACGAACTGTGCACGGGTGGGGCGACCGTGTGCCTTGGTGAGCATGGCTTGGCCATTGCTGATGGTGCAGCCATCCAGGAACAATGTGGTCATTTCTTTGCATTAACTGTGCACTTACCACTGGACCCAACAATCATAATCCCAGGTACTTGTCTTAGAGAAATGAAACCGAAAAGTCATGTTCACACAAAAACTGCTCAGAGATGTTTACAGTAATTCCATCTATAAATGCCAAAACCTGGAAGCAGCCCGGAGTCCTTAAGTGGGTAGATGGATCCATGGCATCATTCAGCAAAACAAACCAACAAACAAAAAACCCCACTGCCATGGAGTTGATTTGGACTCACAGCACCCCTAGAGGACAGAATGGAACCGCAGACCTCCATCACTGCAGTACATTAACTATGAGCAATGGCGCAAGGCCGGCTTGGCTTTACAGAAGTTCACAGCTTGGTCTCTCTCCTGCTGTGTGGCTGGTAGGTTCAAACCCTGGACTTTTGGTTAACAGCTGAGTGCTTAATTACTGCACCATCTTATTCAGAAAAAAAAAAAAAAAGAGGAGTGGGTGGGCAGTTATTCATACAAATAACAGCACGGAGGAATCTCAGAGGTGCTGACTGGCAAAAGCCCCGGGTGGCGCTGCGTGATTCCACTTACACCACATTCTGGGACAGGGCCTGAGAAAGATCCATGGCTTCCTGGAAAGATCCGTGACGTTCAGGGGTCCTCTGAGGGTCTGACCTCCAAGGGGCAGAAGAGAGCATGAGTGAGGGTGAAAGGATGATTTTGTATGTTGATTTGCTCATTGTTGCATGAATCTAGACATGTGTTAAAACTCACAGAATTGTACATCAAAAAAAAAAAAAAAGAAAGAAAGAAAGAAAAAGAAGTTAAAGCCATGGGATGTCAATTGTTTTTTGAAAAGGTCCCTGGAAGGCTCAAAAGTTAAGGATTCAACCTGTATCTCACAGGTTGGAAGTTTGAACCCATCTGAGGGGCCTGGGAAGACAGGCTTGACCATCTGCTTCCAAAAGGTCACAACCATGAAAACCGTGTGGGCACTTCTACTCTGCACATGTGGGGGGCCACAGGTCGGTGTTCACTGTACAGAAACACCCCACCATCAATTATTTTAAAAGAGCAGAAGTTGCTACTCTGCCCCTTGAATTGGGGGGCTTTGGAAGAAAGAGTTTTGGAGAAAAGAAACTGCTATTATTCTATGGCTCAATCGTGAATGTTGTTGTTGTTGTTGTGTGCCGTCGAGTCAAACCCGACTCATAGCGACCCCTCCTTGGGTTTCTGAGGCAGTATCACTACGGAAGTAGGATTGCCCAACCTTCCTTCCGAGGAGTGGCTGGTGGGTTTGAACCACCAGCTGTCTGGTTAGCAGGCAAGTGTCTTAGCCACTATGCTACCAGAGCTCCTCAATCGTGAATAGCCTGTAATAGTTGTGGTAACTTTAGCCCCAACAACCTATCTGTGTGCCATTATGTGACAGCTCTAAGTGAGGGAGGAGGAGAGATTGCTGAAGCCAGTGCCTTGTAAGAGAAGTTTAACATACAGTGCCTAAGCATGAAAAGTCAGAACACACCCATACCAAGATGTTAGCTGGAGAAGCTGAGGTCAACCTGAAATCATCATGTTGCAAATGGTTGCTTCCAGGAGGGGGACGTTGGGAGCTGGGTGTAGCCAGAGCCTCACAGCTTCTCATAACAAGCCTTGCACATAGTTTGCCATTATGTGCATTTTAACTAATAAAAGTAAAATGTATTTAAAGATGAAAAGAAGGAAGTGTTATGTGGCATATGATAAAAATTCATTACATATTTTTAGACCCAAACATACCTGAGAAAATAGTCATGGAATATATTTATATTGTTTTCATTTTATAT
>NW_006921972.1:2274573-2277459 GCF_000298275.1 Orycteropus afer afer
GAGGAGTGAAACGCTGTAATTTTTTGAAAACACTGTGTAGGCTATGTGTATTAAAAAGTAAAAAACCTAAAAATTGCATAAACTAGATAACCTAGAAAAGCAGAGCTTCCCATGGAAGCCTGCCTGCTTATTACAACACTTAGTGAGTCAGCTCTAACTGGCCAAGGTGTTAGAGGCCTTGCCCTCAATAAGCATAACTGTGACATGCTTTTACTTTGTATCTCTTGTCTATGGACATCAAAGCATTTATTAGCTAATCAGTTCCTTTACCTTTTCTGCTTACATCTAATATTATCGGGAATAACACAAGGAAGCCATTCTAATAACCTGGATGTGCCCCAATAGTTTTAGAGAGAGAAAAAAAAAAAAAAAAGAATTCTCCATTGTAAAGGGTATCAAAATCTCTTTGTAATTCCAGGATCTTCAGACAGGACAGACACACCAGTGTCATGAGGTGTCCACCATGGCCTGAGATGCTAGGACGTGGGCACTCATGAGATGGAGCAGAGATCCAAGGATCTGAAGTCATGGTGACCTGCAGACTGGCTTCTCTAAACCAGGGCTTCAAACTAAACATGGAGGAAGAGAGGGAAATGCCCAGGAATGCCGTGACTGATGACTGTGGAGAAGAACCAGACTAACCAGAGGAGGCCAACAACAGTGTAAACACACACCTTCCTGCTGCTCCAGGGAATCCACTGAGGAAAGAGCAAGTGACCCTTGCAAAAGAAAGAAGGTGCAAACAAACCAAAACCACAGAATCATGGTGCTTGACCCTTGTTGGGAAAATGATCACATTTACCAAAGTGATCTTTGATGAGTAAGAGTGGAGAGAAGTTTTTATTTCTTAAGTACATAAGTGATTCCTGACATTTGCTGGCCTGAAGGTTGTTGTGTTAGGTTGGGTTCTCTAGAGAAGCAAAACCAGTAAAGCTTAGAGAGAGAGAGAAATTTATCTTAGGAAAATGGCTCACACACGTATAGAAGCTGGCGAGTCCCAAGTTCTTGTGTCAAATGTCAAGCTGGAGGCTTTTCCTGACTCATGCAGCTGCAGGGGCTGAGAAACTCAAGGTTGCCAACTGTTGACTACAACAAATGATGAATCCAAGATCACCAGACTGAATGGTGGATTGTTCACTCATGGACAGTTACAGGCAGCACAATGGGATCCAGATTTACAGAAGACTTTCTCATTTTCCCAAGATGTCCATAAATATATTAGAAGCAGCCATATCCCTAGGGAAACTCCCTTTCAACAGATTGGCTGCTCAAAACATATACATCTGATCTCATCATAGGAATAACCCACATTACAACTGCTTAAACCACTCAGAATTGTGGTCCAGCCAAGTTGACACACAACTCCAACTGTCACAGTCCACCCCTTGTCAACTTGGCAGTTCTACACATCTCCTTAACCATATATAATCTCAAAATAAGGACATTTATAAAGTCATATTTGTGCCTAACATGAAACACTAACACACATACAACTGAAACACATTAACCTTGTTTACATTTCATAGTTCATAACAGAAGGAAACAAAAATATTTGATGCACATTTACAATGAAGAAATATAACAGTCATAGTCCTTGTTTCTGCAACTGGTCCATGATTGTAGCTGATATTCAGAACTACCTTCTTCCACCACCCATTCTGTATTTCCCTTGCCCTCAGCAAGCACTTCAGCTGATTGTGGTTCTTTGCCTGGTGAGGTGACCCAAACCTTCATTCCTGAATGGTCTGGGCCATTAGCAGTCATATCAGAATCAGGTTGCTTTAGTTGTTTACTGACTTTACTCATAGGACATGGTAGTACTAAGACACTAGGACCAGCTGCTCTAAATGAGGGCTTCAAACTAAACATGGAGGAAGAGAGGGAAATGTCCAGGAACCCCATGACTGATGACTATGGAGAAGAACCAGACTATGTGTGGGAGACAAACAACAGTACAAACTCTACATAAACTAAAGAATCTCCTATATTGCAGACATATTCTTCTTTACCTTCATTATGTAATGTCAATCCAATTTCCACTTGGTAATCAGGATCTATCACACCAGGTAGTACAGTAATGCCTTTCTTTGTCTGTCGATCCAGAGGCATGAGGAAGCCAAAATGGCTGGGTGGCATTCTTAACTTCCAGTTCAATGCAATCAGTATTGTGTCTCCAGATGGGAGTGTTCCACCTTTTGGGACTAAGATCTTCAAGTCTGCAGAGCATAGGGTAGCAAGGACAGGAAACAAAAAATTTTTGAGTGGGTGACTAGAGGTAATAGTGAGTGGTCCTACTCCTGTTTCCATTCCGGAACCATGGATTCATGGTTCCTGGGCCCATGAATTCTACCTATTGGAGAAACAGCACTATATATTGGACACTGGTTTAGAGCATATACAGCCTCCTGGAAAACATTGCCCCAACCCTTTAAGGTATTGCCACCTAGCTGTGCTGTAATTGTGTTTTTAGTAGACCATTCCACATTTCTATCAAGCCAGCCACTTGAGGATGATGGGGAACATGGTAAGACCAGTGAATTTCATGAGCATAGGACCATTGCCACACTTCATTTGCTGTGAAGTGAGTCCCTTGATCTGAAGCAATGCTGTGTGGGATACCATGACAGTGGAGAAAGCATTCTTTAAGTCATGTATGGTAGTTTTGACAGAAGCAATGCATGCAGGGAAGGCAAATCCATATTCAGAATAAGTATCTAATCCAGTAAGAATAAAGTGCTGTCCTTTCCATAATGGAAGTGGTCCAATGTAATCAACTTGCCACCAGGTTGCCAGCTGATCACCCCAAGGGATGGTTCCATATCATGGACTCAGTGTTGGTCTCTGCTGCTGGCAGATTGAGCATTCAGCAGTGGTGGTAGCCAAATT
>NW_006921972.1:2278194-2279450 GCF_000298275.1 Orycteropus afer afer
ATCTCTGATATACCACTTCCATTTAATGATGGAGTGCTGCTGTGCATGTCCAACTTTATGACTCTGTGGGTCAGACAACATCCAGTTCATGATGGGCAGCTCAAGCCTCATGGTGGCCCATGGTTAGGCCTTCAGTCTCTACTAAAGCCCAGTAACAAGCCGAAAGCAGTTTCTCAAAAGGAGAATAGTTATCTGCAGAGGATGGCAGGGCTTTTCTCCAAAATACCAAGGGTCTGCATTGTGATTCACCAATATGGACCTTCCAAAGACTCAAAACAGCATCTCTTTCTGCCATAGACACTTCAAGCACCATTGGATCAGCCAGATCATATGACCCAAGTGGCAGAGCAGCTTACCTGGCATCCTGAACCTGTTGCAGAGCCTTCTGTTGTTCTGGGCCCCATTCAAAACTAGCAGCTTTCTGAGTCACTTTATAAATAGGCTGAAGCAATACACCCAAATGAGGGATATGTTGCCTCCAAAATCCAGAGACCCACCAGACATTGTGCCTCATTTTTAGTTGTGGGGGAAGCCAGATACTATAACTTATACTTCACTTTAGTAGGAATACCTCAACATGCCCCACATCACTGGACCCCTAGAAATTTCACTGAGGTGGAAGTTGCCTGAAGTTTTGTAGGGTTAATTTCCCACCCTCTAGCATGTAGGTATCTCACCAATAAATCTAGAGTCATTGATATTTCTTCCTTACTAGGTCCAATCAGCATACTGTCATCAATAAAATGGACAGTGTGATGTCTTGTGGAAGAGAAAGGTAATCAAGATCCCTACAGACTAAATTATGACATACTGCTGGGGAGTTGGTATACCCATGAGGAAGCACTGTGAAAATATATCGTTGGCCTTGCCCACTGAAGGTAAACTGCTTCTCATGGTCCTTTGAAATTGGTATCAAGTAAAAGGCATTGGTCAGATTAGTAGCTGCATACCAAGTGCTAGGAGATGTACTAATCTACTCAAGCAATGATACCATACCAGGAACAGCAGCTGAAATTGGAGTCACCACCTGATTAAGTTTACGATAATCTACTGTCATTCTCCAAGATCCATCTATTTTTTTGCACAGGCCAAATAGGCAAATCAAATGGGGCTGTGGTGGGAATCACCACCCCTGCATCCTTCAAGTCCTTGATGGCAGCAGTAATCTCTGCAATCCCTCCAGGGATGTGGTATTGCTTTTGGTTTACTATTTTTGTAGGTAGAGGCAGTTCTATGGCTTATACTTGGCTTTTCCT
>NW_006921972.1:2279999-2280948 GCF_000298275.1 Orycteropus afer afer
GTTTGCCATGTATTTCACTCCTAGGAACACCATTCCTAAGTACCCAATGCCATAATTCCACACAAGTCAGAGTATTCTGATTACTGTTTTGACTCTGCTGTCCATTATGGTAACAACACCCACCTTGTCTTTGTCAACTAACTGATGCCACTTGGCCCCTACTACCATGGATCCAATCAGCCCCATCCTAGTTAAGTGTCTTAGTTCAATTAGAGCAGTTCCCACTGTCAAATCTGGCTTAAATAAAATAGCAATCACAGCAGTCTTTAAGGATGCTGGGGCTCCCTTCACAAATTTGTTTCTCACTGTAGGGGTGAAAGATGTGTCATCTGAGCTCTCCATTGCTGGGTCTATGGGTCTAATCTGATAAATCCATTCTAACAGGCTAATTTCCCAATCCTTTGGATACCTTCTTCTACATTATACCAAGGCCAGTCTGGTATTTCAATTTGACTTAAGGTAGTCCACTGCATAATCCATGCTTCAGTAAGCCAATAAACAATTAGATCCTTTCCTAACCTCTCAAGCTGAAACAGTGAATGAAGAATCTGTACTTTGTGGGCCTAAATCAACAAACTCAAGACTGATCCAATGTTACATTCCTTGTACCATTATTCCACACCTTCAGTAACCATCCCCATACATATTCTCCAGGTTTCTCTCTGTACATGTTAGCAAAATCAAGTAGGTCTTTTTGGGTGTAGCGTACCACCTCCTCAGTCACACTTTGTATTTCACCTTTTGGGGCTTGCTTGACTTAAGTTTAATTATAGGTCTAGCAGCAACAATGGGTAGTTGGAGAAGTTCAACAATGTCTTCCATGGCATTTTCTTTGGACAATGATCCAGCAGGAAAATTTTGGTTAATCCCATCAAATGGAGGTGGAAAGGATAAAGGTTTTATGGTGATCCCTTCAGATGGGAGGGATTCAACAGAATTTACAGGCTCC
>NW_006921972.1:2281218-2285599 GCF_000298275.1 Orycteropus afer afer
TCAGCAGTCCTGAACTCATCTTGCTCTTTCACCACTTTGTCTAGCATAAGTAGGACCAACCATCCAGCTTCCTTATATTCCTCATGCTGACAAAACTGCAGAAAAGTATTAAACATGCGATAATCCAGAGCCTCACTTCTCAAAAATACTTGATCTATTAGGGGTGCTATTTTGCATATTAATGTTTCCACCTCACACCAGGGGTTAGCAGGGCCCTCTTTACTAACGGAGGCAGAGTCACCAGTGCCTTTACAATTAATCAAATTGGAGAACCAAACAGAATTGGTGAGAACCAATTTAGGAAGCACATCCTTATGATTTTGTCTCTCTAGAACCACTCTTGGAACCAAGTGTGTTAGCCTGGGTTCACTAGAGAAGCAAAACTAGTAAAGCTTATATGTATAGACAGAGAAATTTATCTTAGGAAAATGACTCACACACTTACAGAAGCTGGCAAGTCCCAAGTTCTTGGATGAAGCTGGAGGCTTTTCCCGACTCACGCAGCTTCAGGAGCTGACGAGCACAAGGTTGGCAGGCAGTATGCTGGCTGTTGACTCTGACAAATGACGAGTCCTAGATCACCAGGATGAATGGTGGATTGTTCCCTCATGGACAGAGGTAGGCAGCACAACAGGATCCACATCCACAGAAAAGTGTCTCATTTACCCAAGATGTCCATGAATATATTGGAAGCAGGCCACACCCATAAGGAAACTCCCTTTCAACATATTGGCTACTCAAAACATATATATTATATCTGATTTCATCATGGGAATAACCCACATTACAGTTGCTTAAACCATTCAGAATTGTGGTCCAGCCAAGTTGACACAAAGCTCCAACTATCACAGTTGTCAACCTATGAAGTTATCATAGAAAGAACCTAAAAGCTGGATGCCTTAAAAAAAGGTGTTCATGGAAGGGGTATCCATATGACAAAGTTTGGTGGGGCAAAGAAAGGAGGAGGGAATATTATTGCCAACTCCCTGAGCTAAGTGCAGATCCTAGCCTCTGTGGGTCTGGCAAGCCTAAGAAATGTGATGATCTTCCACCTTTTGTCATAAAAAAAGCTGGGAAGTTTGGAGACGTGAATGGGTAGATGATAAATGGAAAGGTAGGTATGAAATTAACTGGTTGGAGTCCATGTCCTCTACCCATTGCTGTGTTCCTGTGTGGCTGTTATTAATGCAGGAACCCCCAGGTATGGCAAGAGAAGTCTACATGTCTCCAGGAGAAGTGAAATGTTGTAAAACTTACGGATTCCCCAACAAAAGGTCATGGATGTCTAGACAAGGTCGTGAAATTGCCACATCTCATCAGGATCCTTTAATGCACATATCACCAGCAGGATCAGGGCAACTTTAGGCCAGAGCAGGGAAAAGAGAACATTTGGCCAAGGTCAGCTTCTCCAGAGAAGAGAGGAGATTAACGTGTGTGAAGACCCACAGCCTGTCACCCTTGGAGTTACACTTATTTTATTTTTGAAAATTAGACTAAGCTTTATTGTGGTCTATAAATTGAGCTGAGGTTGTCCAGGGAGTGGCTGATGGTGACTAGGTTTCTACCCATGTCTATTTGCCTGCAAGGACCCCGAGAGGTAGCACGGGTCACGGCACCTTATGGTTGCCTGGGGCACTTACCTCACAGTGGGCAGCAGGAGTAGGAGGGCTGACTTTGCCCATGTCTGAGACAGGGACAGCAGCTACCAGCAGGTGTGCTTGATGTGGATGATGACATTAGCACTGGGAAGTGACACTAGTGGCCCTCACTGGTTCTTTAGACCAGTTGAGATCTCCAATATCCAGGAGTTTACCCCCTGGGGTCATGCTTTGTAGGGATAGACCTTTGGAATCATAGACACCAAGGATGTCAACTTTACTGCTTGGGGCTTAAGACACTGTTCCCTGTTTAAATGCTGCTCTCCTAAAAGTGACCCCACTGTGCTCATGAGCAGATGAGGAGTTTCATTACTGGTTGGGTGTGTTCACCATGTCACTGTGATTTTGTGAAATGATGACACAACACTGTGAACTCCAGAGTGTTTAGGACCTGCTGTTCTGTCTGTCATGGAGTCTCATGGCCTGTTGAGTTCTGGGTGTTTAAGGCTGCTCAGCGACCAACAATCTGAGCTCTTACTCTGCTGACCAGAGGACTTCTGCATTGTCTGTTTTTTCACTCAAATTATTTTTCTCTTTTAGTTCTTTGTGGACCAATCAGCCCAGCAATGAATTTTATTCATCTTTTTCTAATTCTAAACAGCTTCAGATGAAGTATTAAAACGCAGTTGTCCTTTCAACATCTAGAATCAACTTTCAATACTTTTACTCTCACCTGACTCAAGTCATGGTATTCTCAAACTGATTGTTGCTATTATGTGCTGCTGAGTCAATTCCAACTCCTAGCAAGTCTATAAGACAGAGTTGAACTGCCCCACAGGGTTCCCAAGGCCATGATCTTTACAGGAGCAGATTTCCAGGTCTTTTCTCCTTTGGAACAACTAGTGGGTTTGAACTGCCAACTTTGTGGTTAGTTTTGAGCTCTTCACCGTTGTGCAACCAGGCCTCCTTTCTCACTCAAATTGCTCTTAGGACTTGAGTCAGAAAGGGGTTGGTGGCCAAAACCAAGAGAGAAAAGCCAGAGGAGGACAAACCTGACCTGCAAGTCAAGCCCACAAAGCAGTAACTGGCCAGGGCATGACCCCCTTTCTCAAAGTCAAGTCCTTCCCCACTTCAGTCTCCCCTTAAACCACTGTCAGTGCTGGGATCTGGCACCCTTGTCCTCCTTTTCTTCCTCCCTGCAAACCTGGAACAGGTTGGAGAACACAGATGGTTTCTTTGTGTACAGCATAATTTGGTTTTGGAAAGTGACCTGGTAAAACGTGTGCAACTTTCACATACAGCCTGAGACACCGTCTCTGCAGGTCCATTTAGCCTAAGTCTGAGGACCACTCATGTTGGGAAACCCACTTGGATTTAGGATGTATTACAGTGTGCAAAGTTGTCAGACGATTCAGAATACCAACAACACAATAAAGTGGAAAAGAATTATGTCTTCAGGGAGATTCATATAGAGTATCAGAATGGGACAACATCAGACAGAGAGAGCATGTGGCTAAGACAGCCATCTGAGATCATCTGGTTACTGAAATCAGGCGATAAACTTGGCTTTCCAGGACTTAAACAAAATGAACAGAAACTTTTTTCTTTCTTTTTTTTTTCCCCCATGAGAAGAAGCAAAGGTGCTCTCCAGAAATGACACATGATGGCAGGGGTCTCTTATTCACCCACGACTGGTCCCATGGAGGAAGGATCTGCTTTGCTGTAAAATGTCGTGTCCCTGTAATGTCCATCACTGGCTCCTGCACTACCATCCAAGCCATGAAGGAGTCACGTTTACCCCACTCTGTACCAACACAGCTGGGATGTCCCACACAAGACCCCAAAGTGAGGCTCCAGCTCACATGTCTAAAGACTGCAATCAGACTGCAGGCCTTCTCTTCTCAAGGATAAACAACACAGTTTAGGCACTGTGCCAACCTCACTGTTTTCTTCCTGCCTTCACACACAGCCTGGATGGAAGTGTGCTTTGGGCTTTGGTCTGCACTACCTTTCAAGAGTGATAGCCGGTTATAAGCAGGGCCACATCACACTCCTGCCTCTGATGGAGGGTCAAGCTTACGAAGGCCTGCCTCCTCCTTCACATGGCCCCAGGTTGTTTCTACCATCTTTGATTTGTGCCAGTTTTTATTTTGGATTCAAGTGGAAGAAAATCACCTCTGAAGCGTGTCTTCAGTCACCATTGTCTTCCCCTTTCACTTTACTGTTCCTTACACATTTGAAGCCATGCTGCCTTTCTTCAGCCCGCTGGTGGTCACCTTTAATAACTAGGACAGGAAGGAGCACCAGTGGTGCAACAGTCAAGCACTCGACTGCTTATCAAAAGGTGAGCAGTTCAAACCTGCCCAGCAACTCCTTAGGAGAAAGACCTGGGGACCTGCTCCCATAAAGACTGCAGCCTAGGAATCCCTATGGGGCAGTTCCACCCAATCATACAGGGTCATCAGGAGTCAGACTCTACTTGATCACATGCAACAACAACCAGGAGAGTATTCATGTATGTTAAGTGGGACAGTAGTATACAGAAAATGACTTCCTGTAGGTTAATCAACACGTTTACTATCACTATCCACTTACTATCGTCCATCAACTTCTACAAGGATATGTTGTTGTTGTTGTTATGTGCCGTCGAGTCAGACCCGACTCATAGTGACCCCTCCTTGGGTTTCTGAGGCAGTATCACTAAGGAAGTAGATTGCCCCATCTTCCTTCTGAGGAGTGGCTGGTGGGTTTGAACCACCAGCCTTCTGGTTAGCAGTCAAGTG
>NW_006921972.1:2285957-2289180 GCF_000298275.1 Orycteropus afer afer
GAATGGTATAATGAATTCCCCTCTCAGGGCCCTGGGATGACTCCAAATTCTGGAGCCTTCATCTTATTTAGAGAATGCAGCTCCCCTCTCTCCATCTTTTACTTGTGACCAGTGTGTGTCACACCCTTCCCAGACTTCTTTGTTTCAGTAGAAATGTGGGATGAGGAGTTATGCATTTAGTTATACATTTACTGTTTTGTTTTAGTTCATAGACAGTAGCGTGCAAGATACATTCTTAATTAGAACTGTTTACAATCTTAATTTGAGTCATCTTAATCTTAATTTGAATTTAATTTTCTTAATCAGAATACTTTTTTTCATTTGACTGCTAATCAGAAGACTGGCGGTTCAAACCCACCAGCCACTCCCCGGAAGGAAGGTTGGGCAAACTATTTCTGTAGTGATACTACCTCAGAAACCCAAGGAGGGTTCACTATGAATTGGACCTGACTCGACAGCAGTGACTTTGGTTTTTATTCTCAAGTGCAAGATCATTGCCAGAATAGGGAATACAGTAGACCTGGATATGTTGGAAGGGATTGCTTAGGAGGGTCTTCCAAAAAGGGCCAAACAGCTCACATGGAGGTTTCAGCTGGGTGCAAGAAACTAAGGACTGTGATGGGATTGTTTGCAGAGCTAGCCTACCCATTGTCTGGCAAAGTTCTCCATGAGTAACCCTGTGATAAAAATCCATCACTAAAATTTAAAACAACAGTACTTCCATTCTGGGAAAGACAATTTCAAGAGAAGAGAAGAAGAAAATCCACAAAATGGGAGAAAATATCTTCAAAGCACATATCTGTTGAAAGGCTTATATCTGGTGGTGCACTTAGCTGCTGACCAAAAGACCTGCAATTAGAACCCACCAGCTGCTCTACAAGAGAAAGATGAGTCAGTCAGCTTCCACAAAAATGACAGCCTTAGAAACCCTCTGGGGGCAGTTCCTCTCTGTCCTCTAGGGGTCCTGTGAGTCGGAATTGACTCCACAGCAGTGAGTGTGGTTTGGGTTTTGCTTCTGTGAAGATCAACAGCCTTGGAGACCCTGTGGGAAGTTCCACTCTGTCCTCTAGGGGTGCAATGAGTGGGGATCAACTCCACAGCAGTGAGTTCTGCTTTGGCTTTGCTTCTGTAAAGATTAAGGAGCTCTGGTGGTATAGTGCCTAAGACATTTGACTGCTAACCAGAAGGTAGTTCAAATCCACCAGCCACTCCATGGAAGGAAGACTGGGCAATCTACTTAAGTAAAGATTCACTGCCTTGGAAACCCAAAGGGGTTCTATGAGTCAGAATTGACTCAATGGCTGTGAGTTTTCTGTAAAGATTGACAGCCTTGGAAACCCTCTGGGGAAGTTCTGCTCTGTTTTCTAGGGGTACAGTGGGTCAGAACAGACTCAACAACAATGTCGTTGTTGTTGTTTTAAATTCAAAATATACAAAGAACTTAAAACTTAACAAGAAGAAAACGAACAATCCAATTAAAAAGTGGACAAAAGAGCTCAACAGAAAGCTCACGTGAGTGACATACAGATGGCAAATAAGCGTGTGGTGAGTTGCTCAAACCCTCTGTCCTTAGGGAATTGCACATGGAACAACAACGAGCCAACACCTCATACCTATGAGAAAGGCTGAAATCCCAAACATGGACTGCATCACGTGCTGGTCAAAGTGTGGGGTTACAGGAACTCCCCTCCACTGCTGGTGGGACACAAAATGGCACAACCTGTCTGGAAGGTGTCCAACATGGTTCCCTTCTGAGCCAGCAACTGCACCCCAGGTATTCACCCAGCTAAACGAAAACTCTATGTCCACACAAGAACATGCATACTCACGCTGACTGCAGTGCTGTTGGTGATTTCCAGAAACTGAAAGCAACCATGATGTCTCTCCCTTGAGGAACCAGTCAGCACACTGTGGTGCACCCAGACAATGGAACTATCATGCCATGAAAAGACATTGAGGACCCAGAAATGCAGGTTGCTAGGTGAAATAAACCAATCTGATAAGGCTAGGTACTGTTAGCCTGACCTTCTGGGAAAGGCAGACCCACAGAGGAAGTGGAAGGGTCTGTGGCTGTCAGGGCTGTGGGGTGATGCAGATGTGTAGTTGGAGCACAGGGGACTTCGTGGTGAAACTGCTCTGCAGGATGTTGGACCAGTGAACACAAGACACAGCGTTTGGCCAAACCCTTAGGACTGACTGAGGAAAGAGCACAGTGCGCACTCCCACTCAGTCGGTGATAATGTATCACCATTGGTTCATCGTCAGTTACAGTGTCTCCCACTGCTCAAGATATTAACAACAGGACGGACAGGCCTGGAAAGAGCCATATGTAGAAAGTCTCTAATTCCTGCTCAATTGTCCTATAAGTCTAAGACTGCTCTAAAAGTAAACCCAATTAATAAAAAAAAAAAATAAAAATAACAAAACTGATGCAAGTTTCTCAGAAATGTGCTGTCTACGTGTGTATCCACATCCAAACACGTGTTATGTGTCTGCATGCGTATATAAGGTTCACAGACTGTATATCACATAGTTACATACAGACACAATTTACAGGCATAGAAGAATCCCCAGTGGAAATGACGTGAGCACCTGTGTTCTCTGTTTGCCCACGTGTCATCCTGTAACAGGTGTAGAGAAAGCCCTAGGAGAGGCTTCAAATCCTGCAGATTGCCTCAATGGAGAGCCCCCTCGGACTCATTTTCACTAATATAAATATGACGCTGAGTCCAGGTGTGGATGGCCCCTGGCAAAGACTGTCTGCCATTACTGTTTCCACCTGCTTTGAACTGTGAAATGCAAGGCCACCGTGAGGGGCACATTCAAAACACAGTCGCTGAGCAAGGAAAGAGTGAGTTCTATTGAGATGTCTCCAGATCACCACTAGAGCTTCAGTGTCCTCGGATGCCGTGACCCCATCCGCATCAGGAGCAGCTCAGCTGACGGCCAAGGGGGTGGGAGGCACTTGCAGACCGCTGGCTCTGAGGAACAGAGAGTAACCGGGCCATCCTTTTCTAAAATGGGAGCATAACACTAATATGAAGAAAACGTGCTTCTGAGCTCAAATAGGTGCTGCCCTTGTGATCCCAGGAAACAAGGCTCTAAAGCCACTCGGCCCCTGCTGTGGACCTTGTGATCCCAGGAAACAAGACCCTAAAACCACTCGGCCCCTGCTGTGGACCTTGTGATCCCAGGAAACAAGACCCTAAAGCCACTCGGCCCC
>NW_006921972.1:2289476-2292104 GCF_000298275.1 Orycteropus afer afer
CCACTCGGCCCCCACTGTGGAGTGCCGGCCGTGGAGTGCTGACTGAGCGTGGAGTGCCCACGGTGGAGTGCTGACCGTGGCAGTGCCATCTTTCCTCTACATTCTGGAAGCCAACACCAAACATTCAAAACCACTGTTTTCAAGGCTCTCGAGCTGGCCATGGCCTCACAGCCTCGTTCTGAGACCCGTGGCCGAGGGCTAGGCTGGGCTCCTCCTTGGCATGCCCCATTCTGGGTCAGCTGGCCATGGCCCCGCTGGGGTACCGTGCTCCAGGGCACCTGTCTGTGGCCCTGCTGTGGCTCCCTGCTCGGGGTCAGCTGCCCACGGCAGTGCTGGCATACCCCGCTCTGGGCCAGCTGCGTGCGGCCACCCTACACCCTCCATGCTGGTCAGGGTCCTGCCACCGCCGGGGCCCCCACGAGCCCCTCCGGCTCTGTGAAACACCTCCCTGAATTATTTTATTGCTATTTGTGGCACCATATTTCAAGCCGTTAAAAAGGTTAACATCTTTCAGTGGCCGTTTACGCCCCCGCTGCAGCTAGCTAATGCAGTTAACGGCAGGGAAGCATCACACACGTTTCCTAAACATTAGCTGCATTCAAAAGTGCATCTTATGCAGCTTTTTCCGGTTCAGCAACATTTCGGGATAATGGAGGAAGGCTTCTATTTACAATGGAGAAAATAACCCAGGATTTAACATGGCTTATGGTGTTCATAATTACTGCACACGGAAACCCGGAAGCAGGGCAGGTCCCGGAGATCTCCAAGCAGCGAGCCTGGGGCCTGGGCAACCATAACCAAGTTGCCGATTTTCAAAAGCAGAGGTTTGCCTAATAAGTGGATGCAGGGCACACCCATGTTTTTCAACATAATTACCATATGCAGAATGAAAAGGCTTAACGCTTCCAACGCGCACCTAATGGGCACGGGCGTCAATCCCCGGGCCGTGTGAGGCCACTCTGGCTGTAACACATGAAGGTTGACTGCTGGGCCCGCATTTGACGTCTGGGGCTTTCAGTCGGTCGCAAGCGAACATGTAATTCCAGGCCACTCTTCCAATACATCACAGTCATTTTCGGCACTTCAGTTGTTTTTCTCGCCATTTTCTTACAAAATAAAGCATCATTACCACAGGTTTAAAGTGCACACGAGCGCCTGCAATCTACCCAGGTTTTGCGTTAATATTTCATCATTAAATAGCAAAATAACCTGATATGATCCTAATTTAGTGCCAATTACACGGCATTGATCAAAGTGACCTTTTCATACTGGAGCACAAAAATCAATCCCTCTGTACAACAAATGTCAAGGGACAGAGCAACATATAATCTGTGACAATCAAAACATTACTTACAAATGAAATCACCAGTGACCCGCGTGCCAAGGCAATTTCGGCGCTGTTTGTGTTTGCGGCTTTTGTTGGGAATTTTTTTTGTTCCCTACTGTCTGCCCTGAGACACAGAGGCGGTGTTTCTGTGTCCTGTGACAGCTGATGGAAGTGGTCAAGTCTAGCGGTGGGTTCAAGACAGGACCACAGAATGTGTCCAGGTTGCTGGCTGGTGCCCACAGTGCATGACAGGGTCCCCTCAAAGACCCAGACTGGGGCATCAGTACTGAGCAGCCCACAGAGAGCTGCACTTAACGAGTTCCTAGAGCTCCTAGGGGGTGAGGGCTCAGAGAGTGGAATTGGCCAACACTTCCACTGCAGAATGTAGTCATCTCACTGGAAGGGTTGTGCGTCAGCCTAGCCTGGTGGCATCAGCTGGCCCTACCATGGGGTATCTCCACTAGCGTGGCTTTCTCCCTTGTCTCCTTTGTGTCACCCACTGTGACACCAAGACTCTCTGAGAAGCACACTGAGACCAACCTGTGAATCTTCTCTGCTAGTTTTGATAGGGAAGGGAGTCCTGGTGGCATAGCGGTTAAGCACTCAGCTACTAAGTGGAGCGTTGGTGGGTGGAACCCACCAGCCACTCCATGGGAAAAAAGATGAGGCAGTCTGCTTCAGCCAAGACCATTGCCTATGGGGCAGGTCCCCTCTGTCCTACAGGGTCGCAATGAGTCTCACTTGACTCATGTCAGTGGGTTTGGTTTTAGGGGTGTGATGGAGGAAAAAGTATAGATTAGGACTTCTCTGCTCAGCAGAGTCTCTGGGAGGTACAAGAAGTTAATGCGTTTGGCTGCTAACCAAAATGTTGTCGGTCTGAGCCGACCCAGAGGAACTGCAGAACAAAGGCCCACGGACCTGCTCATGAGACCTCAACCTCTGAAAGCCTAGTGGAGGCCAGTTCTACTCTGACACACACGGCTCATCTTGAGTCAAAATCAACTCAAAGGCCCCTGGATTTGTCTGCTCAGAGAAGTCCCACTCCTAACAATCTGTGTGACATTGGGCAAGCCCCTTATTCGCTGGCTCTAATTCTCCTCACCAGGTACATGCTGAAAGAAATAGTATCCATGTCTTGGTGGGGCTGTGAGAGTTAAATGATTTAAAACTGCAACTGGTACATAATAAGACTCAGAAAATACTGTCTATTACTTTAGCAAATAAAATCCTAGATAGAGAAGCACTCATTTCATCCTCAAATTAGAAAAATATACATATTTTTTCAAATTTATATTTAGCCC
>NW_006921972.1:2293314-2332729 GCF_000298275.1 Orycteropus afer afer
GAGACGGGGCCCTGCGTCATCCTTACAACCGCTGCTGTGTGTGAGCACTTCGTTGCAGACACCGTGTCAATCCTTCTCACTCAGGACCTTCCTCTTTGTTGTTAACCTTCCTTTACCAAGCATGATGCCCTTCTCTAGGGGCCAGACTCTCCTGATAACATGTCCGACAGTGAAACAGAATCTCACCATGTTTGTTTCTAAGGAGCATTCCAGCTGTCCTTCTACCAACACAGATCTGTTCATTCTGCCAGCAGTCCATGGTACATTCAATATTCTTTGCCAACAGTGTAATTTAAAGGTGTTAGATCTTCTTTAATCTTCCTCATTCGTTGCCCAGATTTCACATGCATATGAGGCGATTGCAAAAACCAAGGCATAACTTAGGTTTCAAACTGACAGCTTTACTCTTTAACACGTTAAAGAGGTCTTTGCAGATTTGACTAGTAACATGAAAGACTTTAGAAACTGTTTTACCCATCTGCCTGAAATTAATTTTTAACCAAAAATAGACAGCTCTTCCCTGATTGTCCAGACATAGCAAATGGGATCAGAATGTCCCATATATGTAATGGCTTCTTTATTTTCTATATTGGTGATTGGGATGAAAAAATTGGACACAAACAGAAAACACTAGTAGAGCTGGAAAACATGGCCTCAGTGATAGAACTGATGTGTGAGTGCACATGCTAGAATTTTTTGACACCAGCAACTTACTCATTGCACACACATTTTTAAAACAACATAAACAACAACTATACAAGTGGACCTCACCGATGGAATACATAGGAATCAAATCGACTACATCTGTGGAAAGAGACAATGAGGAAGCTCAATACCATCACTCAGAACAAGACCAGGAGCTAACTATGGAACAACCCAGCAATTGTACATATGCAAATTCAAGTTGAACTGAAGAAAATTAACACAAGTCCACAAGAACTAAAATGCAGCCTTGAGAATATCCCACCTGGATTTAAAGACTATCTGGAGAACATATGTGCCACATTGAAAACCAATGATCGAAGACCAGACGAGTTATGGGATGACATCAAGGACATCATCCATGAAGAAAGCATAAGGTCATTAAAAAGACAGAAAAAGAAGAAAAGACCAAAATGGATTTCAGAAGAGAATCTGGAACTTGCTTTTGAACAGAGTGGCCAAAAGGAAAGGAAAAAATGAAATAAAATGATGAAGCAACTAAAAAAAAAATAAATAAATAAATAAATAACAAGAAATGTGCAAAGACTTGGACTTAAACAATGAAAAGGAAAAAACACACTCAGCTGAAAGAACTGAAGAAGAAATTCAAGCCTCAAGTTGCAATACTGAAGGATTCTATGGGCAAAATACTGAACGATGCAGGAAGCATCAAAAGAAGATGGAACGAATACACAGAGTTACTGTACCAAAAAGAATTGGTCGACCTTCAGCCATTTCAGGAAGTAGCATATAATCAAGAACCAGTGGTACTGAAGGAAGAAATTCCAGCTGTAGTGAAGGAACACGCAAAAACCAAGACTCCTGGAATTGAAGGAGCACCCATTGAGATGTTTCAAGAAATGGGTGCTGCACTGACGGTGCTTACTTGTTTATCTTAAGAGATCTGGAGATGGGTAGCTGGGTTACCAACTGGAAGAGATCCATATTTATGCCCTTTCCAGAGTAAGGTGATCTAGTAGAATGTGAGAATTATCGAACAATATCATTAATATCAAATAAAATTTTGCTAAAGATAATTCAAAAACAATTGCAAGATATCATCAGGGAACTGCCAGAAATTCAAGTTGGATTCAGAAGAGGCCATGGGACAAGGAATATCATTTTTCATGTTAGACAGATCTTGGTTGAAAGCAAAGAACACCAGAAAGATGTTTCCCTGTGTATTATTGACTATGCAAAGGTATCCGACTGTACAGATCATAAGAAATTAATTCTAAAGTACTTAATGGTGCTCATGAGGAACCTGAACATACACCAATAAGAGGTTGCCATTCTAGAAGAACAAGAAGACACTACATGGTTTAAAATCAGGAAAGATGTGTGTCTGGGTTATATGCTTTCACCATACTTGCTCAGTCTGTGTGCTGAGTAAATAATCTGTGAAGATGGACTATATGAAGAATGTGGCATTAGAATTGGAGAATGACATGCAGATGACACAGCCCTGCTTGCTGACAGTGAAGAAGACTTGAAACATGTACTGGTGAAGATCAAAGATTACAGGCTTTGGTATGGATTGCACCTCAACATAAAGAAAGCAAAAAAGGTTGACTTTGTCAAGAATTTCATTTTAATTAGATCCACAATCAATACCCATGGAAGCAGCAATCAAGAAATAAAATGGCGTATTACATTGGGCAGATTGGTCACAAGAGACCACTTTAAAATGTTTAAGAGTGGTGATGTTGCTTTGAAGGCTAAGGTCTGCCTGACCCACAGAATTGCTGCATCTGAATTCTGCTATTGGTAAAGAGTACTCAATGCATTATGGACTGCTAGAACAATGGACAAATGTGTCCTGCAGAAAGTAAAGCATAAATGCTTCTTAGAAGTGACAATGGCCAGACTTCATCTCTTGTACTTTGGTCATATTGTCAGAAGAGATGAGTCTCTAGAGAAGGATGTCATGCTTGGTAAAGAAGAGGGTCAGCAAAAAAGGGGAAGACCCTCAACCAGATGTCACTTTGGTGCCTAAGGTGCACCTGATATGAGCCATGGTGTTTTCAATCTCCTCATGTGCATGTGAACTTAGATAACGGGAACGGAAGACACAGGGAGAGTTGATGCATTCAAACTGCGGTGTTGGCGAAGAGCACTGGATGTACTGTGGAATGTTGGGAAAGGACCCAATCAGTTTTAGAAGAAATAGATCCTGAATGATCCTTATGAGCAAAGATGCCGAGACTTTGCGTCACTTACTTTGGGCACATCAGCAGGAAAGACTGATCACTAGAAAAGGACATCATGCTTGGTCAAGTAGAGGGTGGGTGCAGATGACCATCCGTGAGAGGGACTGACACAACAGCCCCAACCATGGACTCACATATACCAAGGGTCATGAGGGTAGGGCTGGACTGACAAGGTTCTGTTCTGTTATACAGCAGGTTGCCAGGAGTCAGAGCTGACTAACAGCAGCACCACCACCACCTGTTGGCCAGACCTGCCCCCTCCCACTGGCCCCCTCCTTCCTACCTGGGTGCTCTATTCTGTAATTATTTGCTGAACTGATGAGACCAGTTCTGTTTCTTAGCTGGAGAACAAAAACGTGTCTGTGATTTATGGCCGATGCTTCCAGAGCTCCGTAGGAGCTGTGGGTAGGAACTCAATCATATTTGAGTACTTGTTATGAACCACGTCCAATTCATTTCACACGGATGCAGAAGTAGTTTCCAGTTTAATGTAAAAGAGCTGTGTGCGCAGATTGCTGAGGTGGTTCTCTTAGTTTTTAACATGTTTTCCAATGCAATTTGCAGCTTAACAGCCGCACTATAAATGACATGATTAAGTTTTATATATTTCTGTATATTTGATGTATTTACCCAAATGCAGCTGTCGTTTGGTGTACTGTTTCAAATGTTTAGAACCAAATCAATTTCTTAGAGTAATCACACTTTCCAATGAACAGCTTTCTTTTTCTATTTATTTATTTTTTTGTTTAATAAATATTCTAATACAAATACAAAATGCCCAAAAACACATTGAGAATTTATACATAAGCTTCAACAGAACTGGTTTTCAGTCTCATAGAAAATATAAGCATCAAAACAAGTAAACACCTTCAAGGAATGAGTGTTTTCTTAATCTGCTACTTCCTCATTTTCTACTGAACTCAGCATCCCTTCTAAGGTGTGTGGATATCCAGCTCCCATTTTTCAAAAGGAGAGAGGTAATTGTAGAAGAAACGAAGTCCTCCTGGGGGAGAGGACCTCTTCCACAGATCACCACGGGCCACCTCTGGGAGAGTCACTGATATGTTCCACGTTGGGTTTGGTTCTTACAAAAAATGAAAAGCATCTTAAGGGGACACGTCATTCCAATTAGAAGTGGGTTTATTGTTAAGAAACTTCCAGTCTACTTAATGGTTCTTCTGCTGTGATTATCATTAACCCAGTTGAAAGCATGAGGAGCAAAAGTAAAATCCCAAATGGTCGGGATGATTGGCCGTCTGGGTGCTGACGTTCTGGGTCTATCAAATGAGTGAGTGCATTTCTCACTCTTAGCCAGATGGTTCTGGAGCTAGTAACTTATGTGAGTAACCTTTGTGAGACTGGCTATAGTTAGCATGACTAGTGCTGTTATATTTTCTTATCTTAACCGATTTTCCATGAATGGTCTTGTGTACAGTTCAGAATAGTGTGCAAAGAGGAAGATCAGATAATTCCTCAGTTAAAAAGTACCATGGGATAAAATGCCACACGTTGATAAAGACTTATCTTATTTTTTTAAAAAAAGCAATGAATGCAGAGGTAATTTTAGAAGAAATGAAGTAGGATTAGGAGAAAAGAAAGTAATTGGCAAAAAAGCAATAACTGATATTAAAAGTAAATTGAAATCTTTGCAGACCTGAGAAATTCATTATAGCTCCTATCTTTACAATTCCAAATTTCTCTGCACATTATTGAAAAGTGTCTTAATGTTACTATTTTGCAATGAAATACCACCTAGCATAGTTTGACAATCCCTTTCTTTAATGAGACCTTGCGATTTTCTTTTTTTGTTTTAAGATGTCAGATTCGTTGAGTCCTCTCAACTATCCTATGAAGTGTCAGGTGTGTTTGTGACATTGTGTTTAACACCCCACCAGATGCCTTTGCTGTGTGGTTTTTGAGATACATGAGCTGGAAGTTCTGTTTAGCTCTAGAATTAGCTGACTAGGGTCCTGCTGTCAGTATATTTATAGCATAACAATTAAACACCGACTGGGATGTTTTCGGGGCTATATTCCTTCTGTGTGTGCTTGTTTTGCCTGGATTGCCAAGCAATCTCCCTAAATGCAATTTTCAGACACTATATCAAACCAATCATTGTACGAGTAATAAATCATGTCCTATTAAAGAAATCAAATTTTCTGGACCTTAAGATTGGAAAATTATTAACCTAATTCTTTACAAATTACACAGAAGATAATATCTGATAATCCATTAAGCAGAACTTAATCGATGTCTTCCATCATAATGCAAAATGCACTGGTAAGAACTCGAGCTCTCTCGATTAAAAAAGCAGGCTGTAGGAGTTGGAATAAATTTTAGATCACTTGACATGAGCATCTTGCTAATGGCACAAGCCAACACCTTAGATTATCCATATCGATTTTTATATATTGATAGTACGACACGCCATCATGTGGCAAGGACTCCACCCGAGGACATAAAATGCTCATTAGGCTCCAAGTGGTATTTAAGCAGGAAAAACGAGTGTGGATGCCCTCCAGACTCTAGGAAGGTATTTGGTTCTAAGCAGCAACAGCCTAAACTGTTGACATTTTTCCTTGCCTGCCTAGGAAATGAATTTGCTGTAGGTGTGTACATATTTGCATGAGCCAGAAGGCTGTCTGGCCTAAAATACACTGGATGATTATAGTGTGGAATTTAGCCATCTTATCATCTGTATCTATCACATCTCTGGAGCTCTGGTAGCACAGAGCCTAAGGAATCTGACTACTAACCAAAAGGTTGGTGGTTCAAACCTACCAGCTACTCCGTGGAAGTAAGAGTGGGCAATCTACTTCTGTAAAGACTTACTGCCTTGGAAACCCAATGTGGGTCGCTATGAATTGGACTCGACTGGGTAGCAGTGGTTTTTTCTTCACATCTCTGAGTCTATTATGTTGGTTCAAGTTCATGAAATAATCATATTACAAAGCATAATTTTATTTCCAAATAGTGAGGCTTTCCTCTACATTACTTGAGTTTAGAAATGCAAAGTATCATCTCCATATAGAGATCACGTTTACTTCTCACCTGGTTGTTCAAGTGAGTTTCTCAGGGTTACGCTCAGCTGGCTTTTTTCTTCCTT
This sequence comes from Orycteropus afer afer, assembly GCF_000298275.1. Taxonomy (NCBI): domain Eukaryota; kingdom Metazoa; phylum Chordata; class Mammalia; order Tubulidentata; family Orycteropodidae; genus Orycteropus; species Orycteropus afer. Next base: position 2,299,333 of record NW_006921972.1, read on the forward strand.
CCTTTCTTCCTTCTCTCCTTCCTCCCTTCCTTCCTTCCTCCTGAGCTCTAAATGTGTGCCCTGATCTATCCATGTAACTTTTTGTAATAATACATATATTTGTACGATTTTACACCTCATCTGTAGCATGGTGATTTTCCGAGAATTGTCCATGAGGCTGATGGTTCAGATGTTGGTTCTAGACAAAGTTCATTTACGTGTACCCAAACATGCAAACAATGTGTATCTATGTACATAATTGCTATTTCAAGCCAAGTTTAAGTTTCTTTTATTTATATAAATACAAATGTTTTTCCAATTATCGTAAATCATTGTGATTTTGTAAATGCAATTTTTGAGTAATAATGTATGAAAACATTAAAATACCTGGTTTTTATTAAAATATATAACATTTATTGTTTTTATATAGCAGGGCTCTAAAATTAGGCTAGTAGGTTTCTGGGAAGAGGCAAAAAATATCAGTGGGATGACAAATGTAATAAATGTTCACCATGGAGCTATTGACCCCCTTCTGAAGAAGGAATATCATCTAAACCATTCTCCTTTTCAGTGATAAAGAGATCTTCCAATCTGAACAGGCAAAGCTATTCTAGTTGTTCTATTTGTTCGAGAAAATAGGTCTAAATTGATGAAACTAATCATTTTAAACCAAGTGCTCTTTTTAAAGACAACTGCTGATTGTGTGCCCCTTTGTAGCTCTAACTGAGCCTGAGACTGTACCAAATAACCATCTTGCCAGTTGTGACAACTATTTGCTCATTCTTTAATTAAACATAATATAGAAAACAGTATAATTCACATCTAATTAGAAATTAACTTCTTTAGACTGTAAGCCCTTTCCCAAAGTCCAGCTGGAGACCGTTGTTCAGTGCTCATACTGTCCACTGAGGTGGCCCTTCCCCTCACCTACCTGGATGTGAGTTCTACAACTGCTGCCCCTTCTTGATTTTACTGAGAAATTCCTTTGAGCTGGCTGGCCACCCTGACAGAGGTGACGATGATGATGTTCCCGGCGCAAGCTTACATCCACGCCAATTTCATTAGCATGAGTCTGCTGGAGGATGTGAATTTCCTTTGAACTAGAATTAAAACAATTCTTTCCACTCAATGAAACAGACAATGAACATGCAAATACACTGAGATCACAGTGACTTTGCACTTTCCAGCTTCATCAAGTGTCTTTAAATGATGTACAAATATATCCACTAACTTAGTGTTTGTCAGGTCACATGACTCTGAAAGTCTTCACAGCGTACACATTTACAAATGAGAGATTTTGTCATTGTTTATTTCACACTCATTTTTGAAAACTTTCTGTTGTGGCTTGGGTGGAAGTTTATAGAGTAGTTAGTTTTCCATTCAACAACTTATACATGCTCATTCTGTGACATGGGTTGCAAACCCCGCAATGTGACAGCACTCTTCCTGGGTTCTCATTCCTGTCTGTCCTTCTGTCCTGCCCCTCCATGTGAGTAGGTGACTGTCACCTTGATCTCCTGTAGAGAAAGTGGAAACAGAAATTAAGTGGATTTCCTTTGTCCAACCAGAAGCCAGGGAGCCTCAGGGAGTTACTAAGGCAACAAGATTTGACTTAGCATGCAATTAGGGGCTGCAAGTTCAGGAACCTGAGATCCAGGGCTCAGACCTTCATGCAGCTTCTAGCTTCAACAGCAACTGTTATTAGCTGCTGTTGAGTTGGTTCCAAGTCATGGTGTCTCCATGGAGCTGGTAGGCTGGAGTGCATTGCTTTGGCTGCTGTGTATTTGGAGAGACCACTCTAGGAGACCCGTCTTCCAGCTCCATGTCAGACAGTATTCTGCTGTGATCCATAGGGCTTTTATGGCCACATTTTGGAACTAGATCACCAACCCCGCCTTCATAGTCCGTCTCAGTCTGCAAGCTCCACTGAAACCTGTCCACAGTGGGTAACCTTGCTGGGATTTGAAATCCTGGTGGCATAGCTTCCAGGATCACAGTAGCATCCAGGGCAATGCCCAGGACACACAGACAGGCACATGGAAGGGACAGATAAGTGGATTGTCAGGCTGTCTTTGGCAAGGACTGCAGTAGATGTATGCCATTGCAGCATAGAGAGAGATGATGAAACCTGGGGGCTGTGGGGCTGGTGTGTGAGGGAAGGCTTTCTGGAGGCTCCGAGTTAATCTGAGATTTACCCAACAAACAGGACGGAGAGAGAATGTGGAGGGGTGGATACTGAGGGGAAGAAGTTCTGTGAGACAGTACAGAGATAAGAGGTGGGGCCCCAAAGGCTCTGCTTGGAAAGGTTGCTTTGTCATTTGTGAGTATTTAGCTCTGGGTTTTTCCTGTCGTCCTGTCATCCGTGGGCATCCAGGGCATGCTGGTTAAGTGTGGGGAAGGGCACACGAAGCAAAGCAAAAGGCCACTGATAGAGCAAGAGGCTGGTGTGTGCAGCAAATTAGTGTGCTCTAGATTGAATGGATGCCTCTTGTCTCCATCTCTTACTTGGAGCAGTAAGACCAATCAAGTCTTAAGAATGCCTTTTGGAAAGGAGATTTACTTCCAAACACCAGCCAATGAAAGGCCTGTGGATCAGAACCGAGGATTGTCTGACAGAGCTGGGAGAAGAGCCCCTAAGGTGCTCAAACACCCAGGGCCGCAACAGTGGACTGGAGTGCACCCATGGTCATGAAGATGGTGGAGGAATAGGCAGTGTTTGTTCTGTGGTACACAGGGTCACCGTTGCTTGGAGACACCTCAGTGGCAGCTCACCATCACAACAGTGATGCCTGACACCAGTGGTTGCTCAAACCCTACAGGAAAACTAGAGTTTTCATCATGTGTTGTAACATTTCTTCACTCTTATCCCTTCCCCATGCACTTGTGTTTTCAAACCAGGATACTAGACGCTACACACTCAAAGTCATTCTTAGTGAGCTTTGAACTCGAGTGAGGAAAGGTGCTATATATCCCCAACCATTTAATTAATTTTGCCACCACTTTTTAAAATCAATCTCACCTAACAATGCAGTGCCTAAGGCACTTGACTGCTGACCAGAAGGCTGGCGGTTCAAACCCACCAGGCACTCCTCAGAATCCTCAGAAGGAATGTTGGCCAATCTACTTCCATAGTGACGCTGCCTTGGAAACCCAAGGAGTGGTCACTACGAGTCAGGTCTGACTCAACTGCACATAACAACAACAAAAACAATTTTTCAAGCAGTTCACAAGAGAAGCTTTGGAGAGCACCCACACAAAGCAGAGGTGGCCTCGTGGCCATGACATTTCATCCGCGAGGGGGCTCATTGGTGACTTGGGGGGAATCTGAGAGTCAGTGGGAAACATGTATGTTCCCTGCATTGGGGGACTTCCAGCAGGGGAGGGGGAAGGATAAGGATGTGTGTGCCCCTATGGGCACAACAGTGTCAGCACACACAGCAACCTCACACTGGAAGTGGTGGAGAAGGAGGGTGGAGGCCACTGCAGGGGTGTTCACTTGCACAAATTTTGTCTGAAGGGCGCGATCTGTGTCTTACTTGGACCCAAGAATGGAAGCCCAGCTGCAGCTCGACTCACTTCTTTGCCATTGGTGAGAGGGGCCTGCTCCAGCCTGGAGGGCCACTTAGAGGTCCATCCAAACCGGCGCAAGCACCAGCAGGTTTGGAAAGAGAGCCGGAAGGGATGCAGATGCCAAGTGAGCCCTGCCCCCTGTGCAGAACCAGACAAAGCCAGCCGACGCTCGTGGCCTGGGCCGCTCGTCCTCAGAGCAGAGAGCCCAACTTGGAGAACTTTGTTTTGATGACTCAGGGACAGAGAGTGGAACTAATTCCCTCTTGAATGGGTGATTGTTTATTTCTGCTTAGCGTGAGTCGGAGTTAATCGTGTTGAATAGCCGTTCCTGGTGGTGCTGTGTACTTGGGCCATCTGGACAGATGTCCATGGTTTCCCCTTGTGATTTTTAATATATGCTTCTATTCCACACAGGGTCCCCTCTTCCAGTTCAGCCATGGATGATAAAAAGGAATTCTGCTCCAAATATTCTATTCAGAGGTGGATTGGGAGCTTTCTTTTCTAAAATGAGGAAATAATGAATTTCCCACCATCAGCCATATGTTTTCATGAAGGGAAAAAAAGAGAAAAAGCTTTTCATGATAAAAGTAATTATGAGACAGGAATGACAACGAAGAGTAGGGCGCGACCCCCTGCTCAGGACGGACTAAAGCAGGCTGGGGATTTGGAGACGGCGACATGGAGGTATAGGTTGACTGAGGAGTCACAGTTGATGGTGATGTTTGTAAAACGCTTTTGTACCTCATTTCATGATTTCATGGCATCAGCAATTATTCCCTGAAAACTAGAGAGAGAAATGATTCTAAAATATGAGCTCACTGGAAATGTGGGGAGAGGGGCATGGATTGTGGCTTCCTGGTGTGTGCCCCCTGAAATAACAGTCCCACCTACTGCCACCGGGTACAGTGTCTTTTGAGGGACTGAAGTCCAGGTCTCAAAGTGCTAAAAGGGGTTTGGGGACGAAAGCACCAGCACAGTTCTGTGTATGAATCAGAGCAGCTTTCTTGGGAGAGGGGGATAGTTTGTGGGAATGAAACTGCAAAAGTCCTAGAAAAGTGAGGGTGTTTATCATCAACATGATAAAAGAATTAACCCACAGCAGTGTTCTGAGGCAAATGCACAGAGGTGTTCTGAGGAAACCTCAGATCAGGGAGACATGAGACCTGGGCAGATCTGTGGGAAAAGTCCTCTTCAATGTTTTAAAAAGCAAAGATGTCACTTTGATGACTTAGATGCTCCTGATTCAAGCCGTGATCTTTTGAATCACTTCACGTGCATGGAAAAGCTGGACAATGAGAAAGGAAGACCAAAGAAAAATCGATGTGTTTAAATTGGGGTGTTAGCAAAGAATAACAACCATATGGAGGACTGCCGGAAGAACGAAAAATTAGTCTTAGAAGAAGTACAATTAGGCTGCTCCTTAGAAGCGAGGATATGATTTCAGCTCACTCACTTTGAGGACATCATCAGGAAAGACCATAGCTAGAAAAGAACACCATAGGTGGTAAAGTAGACTGTCAACAGACATGAGGGCTTGATATAACAGCCACATGAACTCAAACAGACCAACTCTCTTGACGATGGTGCAGGACTGGGTAGCATTCCCTTCCATTGTGTGCAGAGAAGCCCTGAGCAGGACTCAATGACAATGACAAACAGCAGCCTCAACAGTTGAGTTGTGGCTCTGCACATTCACAGGCTGCAGGGCAGATGGCAGACTGGGAGTTCAGGAGGGGTCTGTGCTGTGGGCAGAATCCCACTGTGGGAAACGTCAGGGTTTGCTCTGTGTCTACAGAGGTACTCATGCTTCCAAAACACCTTCACAGTAACACCTACACTATTGTTTCACCCAGCACCTGGGCACAGTAGCCCAGCCACGTGGACATAGGAAGTTAAAAATCACAGCCGGGAATTCCCCTGCCTGGAGTTTGCCAAAGGAGCGCTGGTGGTGCAGTGGTTAAAACACTCACCTGTGGACCAATAGATTGGTGGTTCAAACCCACCAGTAGCCACTTCATGGGAGAAAGATGAGGCCGTCTGCTTCTGTAAAGATGTACAGCTTTGGAAACCATCTGGGGCAGTTCTACTGTACCTTATAGTGTCACTAAGAGTTAGGACTCACTCGAGGCAGTGATATTTTGGCTTGGGGTTTTACAAGGCTTCTCCACAGCTTAGAAAGAGGCCATCAGTTAGCTTCATTTCATGCTTTGCTGTAGCAGCAACTCCACCACACCAGTGTACTCTTCAGCACATGGGCATCACGCCTTGGCACCCTGCCTCTTCTTTGCCCAGAATGCGCTCGTCACCTGGCAAGCTCCGTTTCTTCATCGAGGCTGAATTGAGGTGCTACCTTCCCTTGAAATCACCCAGGACTTTGCTGGGGATGGATTGTCTTTTGTCACATCCTGTTACTGCATTTAGAGTAAGGCATTTGCTTGTTGACACTCTCTCTCTTCCCCTCAGATGGCAAGCTCCTGGAGGGCAGAGCCCATCTTTCAGTTGCTAGTCAGCAGTTAGCACAGGGACCAGCTCACTATAGATGCTTGCTAGTTATCTGCAGAATAAAGCAATGGATGGATGAAATGCAGTCTGGTATATAAAAGTAGGAAGGAGCTCTGGCATTGCAGTGGAGACACATTCAGCTGCTAACTGAGAGGTCAGCACTTTGAACCCACTAGCAGCCCTTCGGGAGAAAGATGTGGCAATGTCCTTCTGTAAAGATTTCAGCCTTGGAAACCCTATGAGACAGTTCTACCTTGTCCTCTAAGGTGCCTAAGGGTCAACATTGACTCTGAGAAAATGTTTTTCTCAGTTGTATAAAAGTGGTTAATTAGGGCAAGGGAGACAGGGCATTTACTGTAGATGATGTCTGCCCTTTTTGCACCAGAAGACATGTGGACTTTGCCCATGGCTCCTGGAAGGTAATCTTTGTTTGTCTGGGAACCTTGGGTAGCCAGAGTATGTGGTAATTTAACAGGGCTAAACAATGCAGAAAGAACAACTCTGTGACTTAGGGTGGCAGCTTTGGGTCATGCAATATCAATCATCTTGGAATTGAGATGAAATTGGTGAACAACCCATCACTCATTAATGCCTATGTAATAATGAATCCTTAACAGAGTTGGTCACCAAGGCCCTGCTTGTCAGCACTCTGTGTGCCATACATCAGGGATGGTGATGTGTCTGGATGCCACAGGGAGAGGAGAGCAGATTCTCTGGGTTTGGTGTCCTCCAGACCTCTGCCCCGTGCATGTCTCCCCTTCGCTAATATTAGTCTGTATTCTCCACTGTAATAAACCATAACTGTGAGCATAACAGAAGTCAATGAGTTCGGTGCGTCCTCCTTGTAAAGTAATAAACCTCAGGGCTGTTTGGGGAACCCCCAGACTTGCAGTTTAGAAGTGAGGGTATCCTGAGGACTGTGCCTTCTAAACTAAACTCCTCACAGATGTGGAAGCAAAGAAGCAGAAAAAAAGAGAAAGATAAGTTAATGGTGTAAATGAAGAAACAGTGAATACAGAAAGGTTTAGATTTTCAACATTCAAAGTGAATGCAGAAAAATGGCTAAATAAATAAATAAATAAATAAAATCATTTGGTAGTAAGAGTCCCCAGCTGAAACATTCCTAATCTTTCAAATCCCCTGTCACTTGCCCACTGCCTGCCACAGCATAGCCACTAAATAAATATTTGTTAAATTTGTGTTTATTGTTACTCTATAAAACATGGGGACTAGCAATTGAATCACAACTTCAGTCATTTCTGAAGTTTCAGTGAATAGAGTCCCTTTTACAGTTACAATTGCCAGGACTGAACTATTTGCTTTGCACTAAATGTCCAGTCACCTTTCTGGTGCCTACTTAATGCAACATAAAGTCACATAACATAATTTTAGCCTATTTAATGCAACACAGCGCAATGCAACTCAAAGCAACTTAAACATGTATCATAACAATGTAATGCAAGGCCACAGACTGTAACCTGTGGGACATAGTGTGAGGCAACCGACCTGGTGTAATGTAACACAGTATAAAGCAGTACTGTTTATAACCCTGCTCAGTGCTTAGGAATCTCCAGCAATTGTCGCAATACCAGTTGGTGGATGAACCAGTCCTGCACAAAACAACAAAGGGAACATTAACACAAATTAGCAATTTCTTTGGAGCATCAGCCCAGGGTGGAGAGAATGTCTTAACCTGAACAGCTGTTCCTACACTTCAACCACCATCCCACCTTCCAGTCAATCTGTGCAGGCCAAAAACAGCAAAGAAAGTTGTTCTATTTGCTTGGATTTTGACTTCTTGGATCAACTACTTTACATCTAGACAGGAACAAAAAAAAAACATATTATTTATTAAATAAACATGGAATAGAATGCTATATTAAGAAACAAAACAAAACAAAACTAATACTAGACACACTATGTCTTCCCTTGGCCCCGTCCTGTCCTGTTTTCTGCTTCCTTTCTTATAATTGGAATCAAGCGCCATTAAAATAAAAATTTAAAAATGAAAACAAAAATAAAAACATTTTGAAGCTAAAAATAGAAATCTGGTAACTTTAGACCCTTTTAAAAGGAGATTGTCTTAAATGTTCTGGACAAAAATAATAGGTAATCAAACAGATGAGTTGAATGTTCATTGAGTCATTTCTGTTTATCAGAAACCAAGCAGGAAGTGAAAGGTAAGGAGAAGATAAAACCATGGAATCACAATTTTACCATCTGAAGCCAAACAGTTCATTCAAGGTCAGTCCTCCTGAGCTGAGACGACAGAGCCGCTTAGAGAAACAATAGAGGCATTTCATGGCCACGGCTTAGGGTCCTGATATATTTACTCTTAGAGTCAAAGATTGTTGTTGTTATGTGCCTTCGAGTCGGCCCCAACTCATAGCGACCCCTCCTTGGGTTTCCGAGGCAGTATCACTACGGAAATAGGATTGCCCAACCTTCCTTCCGAGGAGTGGCTGGTGGGTTTGAACTGCCAGCCTTCTGGTTAGCAGTCAAGTGCTTTAGCCACTATGCTAGAGTCAAAGAAGGGCCCTTAAAGATACCACTAGGAACATGAAGTCAAAGGGAGTGTATGTGAGTATGTGTATGGGTATGGGTGTGACTATGGGAGTGTGTGTGTGTGCATGAGTATGATTGTGTGAGTACAAATGTGTGTGCATGGGTGTGACTAGGGGAGTGTGTGTGCATGTGTGTGAGAATGAAGTGTGTGTAATTGTGTGTGAGTATGGAGTATGTGTATGCATGTATGTATGTGGGTGTGATTGTATGTGAGTATGAGAGTGTATGTGTGTGTATGTGTTTGTATGTGTGTGTGTGTGCGATTGTATGTGAGTGTGAGAGTGTATGTGGGTGTATGATTGTGTGAGTATGGGTTGCATGTGACTGTGTGTGAATATGGGAGTGTAAGTATATGTGGTGGACTTGTGTGAGTTTTTGTGTGTAAGTGTGTATGCATGTGCTTGGAGGTGTAGAGCATATGAGTAGTGGAATGCACACACCTCTCAGAGCTTTGAGTGTGTGGGTGTGTGTGGGGGTGTGTGGGGAATGTGTGCAGGGGTGTGGGTGTGTGTATGTGTGTGGAGTGTGTGTGGAGTGTGTGTGGAGTGTGTGTGGAGTGTGGGTGTGTAGGTGTGGAGTATGTGTGTGTGAGAGAGTGTGTGTGCCTGTGTGTATGTGTGAGTGTGTGCCTGTGTGTGGGCGAGTGAGTAGGACATGGACACACCCCTCAGGCTTTGAGTGCATGAGGGGGGTGGGGAGTGTGTGTGTGAATAGGGTGTGAGTGTGGAATGTGTGTGAGCATATGTATGTAGTATCGTGTGTGCTTCTGTGGGTGCATGTGTGTGTGTGAGTGTGAGTGTGGGGTGCATAAGTAGGGCATGGACACACCCCTCAGAGCGTTGGAAGCTCCTCTTTGCAGACCTTCTTTTGGAGCCCCGCCCCCTGCACCCAGTATCTCAGGAGGAAAATGATGGAAGGGCAATTCTCCCATTCTCACTTGTGGATTGAACACACACACATACACACACACCAAGAAATGCAGTTGTGCATCCACTCAGAACATCACATTTGGAATTTGAGCAGTAATTCAAAAGATGAATGGCGCGATCTACCCACGCAGAGCCCAGTATTGGAGCACTGGTTGCATTTTTAATCAACAGGCACATGACTAACAAGGCTGCAGGCGCATTTCTGCTGGAGGGCGAGCGATGCCTGTGGAAGCAACGGGACACTTGGCTCTGGTGCTGTTCCAGGGAGGGAGGGTCGGAGTTCTCTCAGAGCATGTAGGAGTCCACGAGCTGCCATGTCACAAATATCCCACAAGGGCTTTGGGAGCAATTTTGCTGATGTGGAAACTGAGTCTCAAGTAAGTAATTGCTCTCACCAGCTGGTGGGCTTTGAGTCACTAGGTGTCAGGTGGGCCTTCCCCTTGAAGCCTATTGTCTCTCTTTCTGTAATAGGGTCGTGTTACTGGCAGTATGTTCCACAGGCGCGAATCCTTTAACACCTAACCACCATGATGGCTGTTAACCCAGGACACACTAGGAACCAGGAACTGTGCTAAACGCTAAGAACTGTCTTGTTCCATCTCCACACCAGTAGTTCGATCCCACTTAATTCCTAAGGACATTGAAGTAAAAAGTTCACAGGTCTGCTCCAGTTCAAGTCAGAAGGGAGGTAAGAACCCCTGTTGCAGATGTGTGCGCCATTCTGCCTCCCCATGTCCACGGAGGAAGGCTCAAGGTCTATCAGTGAGAACGTGCCACAGGGGAGCCCGCCCTGCCCTTTCCTTCTAATGGATTCCACGGTTCCCAGAGCTCCTTCTAGCAGTCTGCAGCAGTCTGGGCCAAGCCGGGAGCCTCCCCACAGTGGTTATGTGAGGACGCCTGAGTCCACCTGACTGTCCATTCCGGAACCTTCCTCTGTGACCCTCCCTGACACTGTGCTCCTGTCCTGGACCTTGGCCACAGCTCCAAGGCCATGCTTTATTGCTTTCTTTGTTTCTCATCTGGACAGAGGACCCCGCCTGGCCTTTGGGGTAGTTTTGTCCAGCTGGGCTTTCTGTTTTCACCATGGCTGCTGATTTTACTGCGTTCTCTTTGCCTTTTTATTGAGAGGTTTTTTTTTTTGTTTTTTTTTTTAAGCTTATTTTACCTTGTTTGTGTAGCCTCTATTTTATGTACAACTTTTTCATGAGGAATACGAAGTGACAGTTGGCGATTTAAAGACAGTCCCTGGCCAGCTCAGGGAAGGCGAGATGTCATCTCTTTTTCAATGTTTGCTCAGTACAAGTTCTTCATTTACACACTAGCAGCTCCTTGGAGCCCCCCTGGCAGGACTTCCCGCTTAAGGAATTACAGGGTTCCACAGCAAATGCACGTCACAAAACGTCTACTGTGTTCCTTGATGCCAGTGACTCTGCTCATCTGAGATTTTCCCAAAAGGTTCAATCCAGCTTCAATAGCGCAAGTTCAAAAGCCCTACCCAGTGTTCACCTGTGTAACTCTCCAGCCCCCCCTGCAGGCAGCTTGCACACAGGCCTTCCACAGCCACTGGCACATGCCCAGCTGCACACAGCCCTGCCCAGCTCTGCACACGTGAGGTTTGTGTGATGGCGTTTTCCACCTTCATCTCAGCTTGTCTCTCATGAGACTCCGTCTACAGTCACGTTTCCTCCAAGGGCCATTAGGGTTCCTACTCTGACACCATGGACTGGGCATGACGTGAGAGCGCAGGGCCTAAGGCATTTATTTGACTGCTAACCAGAAGCTTGGTGGTTCAAACTCACCAGCTGCTCCATGGAAAGAATATGGGGCAATCTACTTCTGTAAAGCCTTACCACCTTAGAGACCCAGCCGGGGCCACTAGGAGTTGGAATCAACTTGATAGGAGTGGGTTTGTGTTTTTGTTAATGTTGAGGAGCTCCAGGGGTGTAGTGGTTAAGTCATTTGGTTGCTAACCAAAAAAAGTCACTGGTAAATTTTACAGCCTTGGAAGCCCAATGAGGGTTGTTATGAGCCAGGATCAACTCAATGAATGGCAGTGAGTTTTTTTTTTTTTTTTTTTTTTTTTGGTTTGCAGCTTGTATGGAAAGGAGCTCTGATAGGGTAATGGTTAATGCATTTGGCTGCTAACCAAAAGGTTGGTGGTTCAAACCTATAGCCACTCTATTGAAGAAAGATGAGGTACTCAACTTCCATAAAGATTTACAACCTTGGAAACCCAGGGGGGTGGCTGTTGGTTGGAACTGACTCGACAGCAGTGTGTCAGGCTTGGTTGGAGTTTGTATTTAAGGAGCCCTGGTGGTGCAGTCAAGTGCTCAGCTGCTAATCAAAATGGTTCAAACCCCTCAGTTGCTCTGTGGGAAAAAGATGAGGCCATCTGCTTCTGTGAAGACTGACACCTTGGAAACTTTCTGGGCAGTTCTACTCTGTCTTATAGGGTCTCTGTGAGTCAGAATCAACTTGAGCACAGTGAGTTTGGGTTTAGCTCGTATTGACTGACTGCTGGGAAAGGAGAATAGAGGGCCAGTGAAAACCAGGGAAGCCCTGGATGGAAAGACTTGGTACCGTAGCCACCACGAAACACTCAGATCAAGCAGCAGTCATGAAGTTGGCTCAGGACTGGGCACCATGCCCTGTGATCCATCAGGTCATCATGAGCCACAGCCAACAGGAAGGCAACTAACAGCAAAATCTGCGTTGTGACTGTGCTTCAGTAGGCATGTTCTTAGGACTTTCTAAATGTTAGGGTTATACTGTGAGTCTCCGTGCCAGGTTGCAATGCACTTATGCAGAACAGTCATCGGCCTACAAGGCAGTGGACACAGGGCACGGAGACCAGGAAGAGGAGGCAGTGACAGGAGGGCCATCCCAACCGCGAGGACAGCTCGGCCGGAGTGCAGCAACTCCTGCAGCAAGACCCAGCAGGACACACAGTTCCCGCGCTCACTGTCAGAGAGAGGTCACCGGGGTCTCCCAGGGGCCTTTCCCTGTGGGCAGGGCTCACGCCCAGTGATATTCGTGGATACTTCAATCAAGGCATGTTCCGCCTCCCTTTAATGAATGCCTGCCTGCTGACCTTGGTGATGGGACTTTCAATGGCTCCAAGTGAACGCCACGACACACATATGCCCTTCCCTGTTCCAAGGGTGAGCAGGAGTCCTGACTAAATATAAAGGCAGTGCTTCCTTTCCCAAGCAGCCCTGGCTCTGTTCCAGCTTGAATTTGGGGTGTCTCTTCAGGAGAAGTTGGCACTGTGAAGATGGTAGAAAATCAACTTAGAATGAGCCATTCATTCCATGTGTGATCATCAAATGGCTGACACAGGAATGTGTTAACAAGGACGTGTCACAAAGGTGACATATTTGGAAAGATGAAGCTCCTTCCTGTTCTTTAAGGACATCATTCATCTTCAGTGCCAAAACCTGGGCTCTGGGACCTTCCAGGAAGCCACAATGGGTACACAGTGGCCTGCATCTGGCAATCAGAGGCTTTGCCCGGCTTACACTTCCCAGTTCCAGGGCCTCGTGCCAGCCCCTTCATCTCTGAGTTTGGCCAGCACAATTACCCTCCGAGCATTAATTTCAGAGTCACTGTGAGGACGGTGGTGATTCGGGGGTAGAGTCTTTGTCTTCCATGCAAGCGACGGGGGTTCAATTCCCGGCCAATGCGCCCCACGCACAGCCAGCACCCGTCTGTCAGTGGGGCTTGTGTGTTGCTGTGATACTGAACGTTCCAGTGGAGTTTCCTGACCAAGACATGCTAGGAGGGAAGGCCCGGGGATCTTCTGACTGTCGGCTCTTGAAACCCTGAGGCACAACAGCCCAATCCCACTCTGGGTCTTCACAACTTGGTCTGTTGACAACAGCGACACACACTTGGGTCCTGGCTGAGTTCTCAGGGAGCGTGGCACCTCTGAGAGACAAAGCTCTCACAGTGACAAGAGAACATCAAAGCCGTAAAGGGAACTGGGAAAACAGAAGCAATGGGCCCTGTGCAGCTAAGGGTCTGGTGACTCTGGTGACTCTGGTGACATCAAGAGGAAGCAGCAGCACCTGAACCTGCCCTGATGCAGGAGCAAACCACAAGCATCCAGGGGCTGGTGGCAAGAGGCTCCAGGTGTGCAGGGGCAGGTGAGGTTAGGGACCCACCTGGGGAGGGACGGGTGTGCAGGGCGGCGCCTGACCGGCAAGTGCAGAGCCCAGCAGCAAGAGGCGGGTCTCTGCTGCAGAACACGTGGGCCATCGCAGACAGTGGCTCGGTCTACGCAGGGATTTGCTTCTGTAACTGGGCCCTCTGCTTCTGGCCAGGGCAGAGAGGAGTGTGGGAGAAGTGGAGCCCGGGGCATTGCACGGAGCACTGCCCAGGCCTTGGTGGGAGAGGAAGACCCTTTCCCTGAGCTTAAGATGGGGGAGGTGGTAGAGGGGGAGACTGTGTCTCAGAAGGTGAAGGGGCAAAAGAAGTTTAAATCAAGACGGGGATGACATGTTCTCAGGGGAGGGAAGCTGGAGTGCGCTCGTTTCTAATCCTGCCTCCTTCCTGGGGACTAAGAAGGAATGCAAGTGTTCCAAGTACGTGACAGAGCCAGAGACGTGAGACTGGAAGAGTGTCTCGATGTCCCACTGGGGGCCAGATGCGGCTGTCCAGGGGAGCACTGAGATTGTAACCTGACTAGGACAAGACTGACTTTGGAGCTTGTAACTTTGTGAGGTCACTCAGTGCCATTCTGAGTCCCTTCCAGTTTTAAAAAACTAAAAATCCCAGTGGTATGTGGTCCAACCCAGGCATGGTCTACCTCAAGCTACCAAAGGAGGGACAGAAACCGGTAGGAAGAAAAGGCCCATGTTCTCTATGACCCAATGGACGGTTAGGGTCCTGGAAGACAGATTGTCATGTCTGCCATTTGAAAGTAGAGCCTTGATGACCCGTGACAGTGCAGACCTCCGCAGCAGCAGCAGGTGGGAGAGGGGTTTGCGCATCACCCACCAGCCAGCTTGGCACCTGGCATCCCAGAGGGGAACTTTGGAGCCCAACAGAGAGGTTCCGGGCGGACCAGTGTTCCCACTGGGCCCACTCTGCTCTGCAGCCACCACCGGGACAGGCCACTCAGAGCCATGCCAACCTGCCTTGGCCCTTTCCTTCTGTGCCACCAGTCAAAGGTAAGAGTGTGCACAGCACATGCCCACACAGACAGCACCCCCAGTGAGCCCCATCCTCCTGTCACATGATGGAGCTGTGACATACTCCCTAATCAGGGACAGATGAAACGAGTTTGTTAATAAAAGCCCATCAGGAAGATTGGAAATGAGCGATTAGCAAAATACACCCCATTTTACTTATAGGCAGACCCCCCTCATGGAGAAGCATCTGTGAGGGCAGGGACTCCAGAGAAGGCTGGCGGAGCATCTGGAAGCTGTTTGCGACGCGGATTCCGACTCGGGCTGCAGATACCGCCTCCAGCCAGAGGCTCGCTGGCGCAGGGACGCGCGCTTGTTCATGGGCTCCTTCCCCGCGCTCATTATCTGCTTTCCTCCTTCTGGTCCCGCCGCTCCCCCTGCCATCCGTGTGCAGTGACGTCTGCGCAGCTCTGCCAGCTGTGGGGCTTGTTAACCGTGCCCAACCTGCAGGCTGTCTGGGAGCTGGTGAGGAGGAGGCCCAGGTCTACACAGCCGTGGCTGCGTCCTCCTCCGTCCTGGGGGCGTTGGTGCATCAGGGCTGTTGGGTCTCCTGCCGAGATGGCCCTATGTGAGCAGGAGAGGAAGGCGGGCATCAGAGGTGCACGTGCACTGTCATATAGATGCCCCATATGCACACACACACTCACATAAACACCTCATATGCACACACACGGTCAAAGACACCCCCATGTGCACACACAGAGTCATAGAAATACTTCATGTGCACACACACAGTCACACAAACATCCCCAAGTGCACGCACACACAGTCATATAAACACCTAATGTGCACACAGTCATTATAGACACCTCATGTGCACACACACAGTCATACAGACACCTCATGTTCATACATACACAGTCACAGAGACACCCCCATGTGCTTACACACAGTCATATAGACACCCCCATGTGCACACACATACATTCATATAGACACCCCTTTGGGCACACACACACAAAGTCTTATAGACACCCTCATATGCACCCACATACATTCACATAGACACCCCCTTGTACACACACACAATCATATAGACACCCCATTCACATATACATATTCATACTCAGCCCCATGAACAAATATACTTGTATATGCCCCTCCATGTGCACACATATTCATATATACACCTCTATGCACACACATACATATTCATATATATGCATGCATACATACACACTCATGTATGCACCTGCACGGCTACACATCTGTTCCTATACAACCCTGCACATGTGCCCATTCATATGTCTCCTATGCACACACACACATTCATGAATGCACCCTTATACATGCATACACTCACACATTCATGTGTACTCTCATATCACACGGACACAATCACACATTCATATACACACTCCATGCAATGCATTCATTCCTGCGCTGAAACACATATTTCTATGTCTTCTTTGCACACACACACATTCATACTTGCACCCCATATGTACACACAAATATAGACAAATGCACACACAAACCTTTATGCACACACATTCATATATATACAGCATGCCCACACACACACACTCTCTCTCTCTGTCTCTACCTCTCTCACTCACACACCCAAATAGGACAACAGCGTTCTCTCTATGACTGCTTCATGTTTATCAGACATAACACTCAAAGAGTTGCATTTCTAGGTCTCCAATTTCAGTATTTATTAAACATTTTCTTGGGCTTTTTTTATTATTCCTGAAAATTAACCATAGCAGTGAGTCTAATTCCAGGCCCAGAGGGTGACTAGGGGCCATAGTCTCAGTGCTTTCACCAATTTTATCAGACCAGTAACCCTGGTCTTTTTTATGTTTTGTTGTTGTTGTTCCAAATTTTTCTCCCACTCTATATGTATATCTGACTTTCACCCATTTCTGAGTGGT
This sequence comes from Orycteropus afer afer, assembly GCF_000298275.1. Taxonomy (NCBI): domain Eukaryota; kingdom Metazoa; phylum Chordata; class Mammalia; order Tubulidentata; family Orycteropodidae; genus Orycteropus; species Orycteropus afer. The sequence continues at coordinate 2,315,944 of NW_006921972.1, forward strand.
TGGCATTGGTGGCTGGGCACCATCTATTTCTTCTGGTCTCAGGGTCATATGGGGCTTGGGCCTTTTATGGACATTGCCCATTAAAGACATTTTAGAACATGGCCTATAGCCAATACTACCTCTTAGGTAACTGCAAGGGTCTTCATCTCAGTCACAGCTGTCCAGCATTGCTATGGCACATGTTACCTGCCCCCCTCTAGGACTGTGTTAGGAGTTCTTGGTGCCCATCCAGAAAGGAGGGATAATCACAAGTTTGGTTTTAATTATTAACCAAACTCAGAAACAGCAAGAGAGCTGACTTGATGGGAACTCAACTCCATGGGGGCAGCTGCCAAGGCCAGTCCCGAGAAGACACCGCTTTCATGCTGGGGACAGGCTACTCACTTTCCTTCCTCCAGGGGAGAGTGGCTTTGGCTAAATCAATCACAGAAACAGAGACAGGGCCTGAGTGGAAAAAAGCAAATGGCCCTCTGCCCACCCAGGGAGCTCTACTCCACCCGCTTTGGGGACTCTCCCACTGCCTTTGCACATGGCCCCCCCCGGAAGTAGGTCCACTGCTCAGGCTGCATGTGAACACAGTTGGCGTTCACAAGTGGCTTTTTTAGGAAAACCAAAAACCAGAACCAAACTCACTGCCATCAAGTGGATTCTAACTCATAGTGACCCCTACTGGGTTTCTGAGGCTATATCAATCCTTGCTGAAGTAAATTGCCCTATTTTCCTTTGAAGGATTTCAATATGGGGTATCATTCTGTTAGCTACTGTCCACTTGGTCCCTAACCAGTGCATACGCCGTGCACATCAAGATCCAACAGTCGTGGTCCGTATGGTTTTCATGGCTGATTTTTGGAAGCAGACTGCCAAGCCTGCCTTTCTAGCCCGTCAGCCTGGAAGCTCTGCTGAAACAGGTTGAGCATCACAGCAATGTGCATGCCCCCACAGAGAGACGGGTGGGGTGCATTGGCTGGGATTCAACGCGCCTCAAGAACGCAAGGCCAGAAACCCCTAACGTGCTTGTTCCCAACCAACAGCATAAAGTACAATCAAACAGAAGGAAAATCTATCCCTAACAATATAGATGAGAGAAGGGACACAATGAAATAAGAGACAACACTCTCAGTCATTTTGGAACCTAATCCTGCCTACAATGATACCTCTGAGACACCAGGGCTCTCCTCACCGCCATCCCTGCGTGGTGCAAACGGTTAAGCACATGACTGCTAAGAGAAAGGTGGGAGCTTCAAGTCCACCCAGAGATTGCTCAGAAGAAGGGCCTGCCTATCTGTTGTTGTTCAGTGCTGTTGAGTCAGTTCCAACTCATCGTGATCCTGTGTACAACAGAATGAAGCACTACCCAGTCCTGTCCCGTCCTTACAACCGTTACTGTGCTTCAGGCCATGTGTCAACCCATCTCATTGAACAATCTACTTCCTAAACATCAGTCATTGAACATCCAAACAAACACAGTTCTACTCGGCACCCATGGGGTTGCCATGAGCCACAGTAAACTCAAGGGTCACTGCTTCTCTGAATGAACAGGAGTCCATCCTCAGGAGGGCGGTGGACACTGAAGGTTTGCTGACCTCACCCTGGAGATTCTGTTCTGTAGTCTTGAGTGTGGGGCCCAGAAAACTATACTGTTGAGAAGCACTGCAAGGTATTTGAGGCAATCCATCCACAGGCTACACTTGAAGTGACAGGCCTTATGACAAACATCTATCTTTGGTTCTTTGCATGTTCCAGCTGCTAGCACTTCTCTGGGTTCTTATTTCCTTAAAGCAGATGACACATCCCACTATATATCCACCTGTGAACTTTCTCACTTTACATGAACCCACAGATCATACCTTCATCTCCTGCTTGGTGTGAATTCTCAGAATTATGTCTGGTGGGGCAGGTCTGGCTGTGATGAGGAGTCATCAGTAGGCTTTGGCTATGCAGGACTGGAGAGCAAAAATGGTAGCCTTCTGACCACACATTCTCTGTTGTGACTACTCATTCCTGACAGAGTGGTGCAAAAGCAGACATATATGCATAGGCAGGATCCACACAAATGACTGTGGTGGTGTTTCAATAAAACTTTCTTTGTAAGAACAGACAGCAGGCCAAATATGGTCTTTAAGTTATAGTTGGTCAACTGCTGGTTTAAAGAGGAGACTTTCCTGAGCACTGAGCTAAATCTGTGAAAATCATGAAGATTTCTTACTTTAGATATTAAAATTATGTTTTCTCCCCATATCTCACCCCATACACAAAACCAAACTCAAGTTTGATCAAAGACTTAAATGTCAAACCCCAAACTATAAAACTCATTAAAGATAAAATAGGGGAAAATATAGGGTCCCCAATTTATGGCACAAATAGACTATCAAGCATTATCCAAAATGCACAGACAGCAAAAGAGAAACTAGATGACTGGGACCTTTTAAAAATTAAATTCTATTTGGCATCTAAAGACTTCTCCAAAAAGATAAAAACAGAACCTACAGATTGGGAAAAATATTTGGCTATGACATATCTGACAAGAGACTTACTTCCAAAATTTATAGAAAACTTCAGCACCTCAACACCCAAAAGACAACCCAATTCAAAAATGGGCAAGTGACATGAACAGACACTTCGATAAAGATGATATATACTGGTGGCCAACAAGCTCATGAGGAAATGCTCATGATCATTAGCCATTGTTGTTGTTGTTAGGTGCTGTTGAGTTGTTTCCAACTCATAGCGACCCTATGCACAGCAAAACAAAACACCACCTGATCCCATGCCAGTTCCATGATCCTTGCTATACTTGATCCCATTGTCACAGCCACCGTGTCAATCCATCTTCTTAAAGGCTTCCCCTCTTTCGTCAACCCTCCACCTTACCAAGCATGACATCCTTCTCCAGGGAATGGTCCCTTCTGACAACATGACCAAAGTAAGTGAGATGAAGTCTGGCCATTCTCTCCTCCAAGGGGCATTCTGGCTGCACTTCCTCCAGGACAGATCTGCTATTTCTTTTAGCAGTCCATGGTACTTTCAATATTCTCTGCCAGCACCACACCTCAAAAGCATCAGATCTTGGATCCTCCTTATTCATTGTCCACCTCTCACATGCATATGAGGCAAATGAAAATATCATGGCTTGTGTCAGGCACACCTTAGTCCTCAATGAGACATCCTTGCCCCTCAGCACTTGAAAGAGTTCCTTTGGAATCTACTTGCTGAGTGCTATACATTGTCTAATGTCCTGACTGCTGCTTCCATTGGTGTCAATTTTAGAACCAAGCAATGTGAATTCTTTGACAACCTCAATCTTTTCTCCATTTATTGTGATGCTGCTTATTGGTCCAGTTGTGAGGATTTTTGTTTTCTTCATTATTGAGATGTAATCCATACTGAAGACTGTATTCTTCAATCTTCATCAGTAAGTGCCTCAAGTTATCCCCCTTTCAGCAAGCAAAGTCGTGTCGTCAGCATATCACAGGTTGTTAATGATTCTTCCTCCAATCTTGATGCCACATTCTTCTTCACATAGTCCAGCTTCTCAGATTTTTTGCTCAGCATATAGATTGAATAAATATGATGGAAGGATACAATTCTCATGCACTCCCTTCTTGATTTTAAACCATGCAGTGTCCCCCTGTTCCATTCGAATGACAGCCTCCTGGTCAATGTACAGGTTCCTCATGAGTACAATCAAGTGTTTGGGAATTCCATTCTTCTCATTGTTATCCACAATTTGTCATGATCCACAAAATCAAATGCCTTTGCATATTCAATAAAACACAAGTAAACATCTTTCTGGTATTCTTTGCCTTGAGCCAAGATCCATCTGACAGCAGCTATGATATCCCTTGTTCCACATCCTCTTCTGAATCCAGCCTGCACCTCTGGAAGTTCTCTGTCAATATACTGCTGCAACCGTTTTTGAATTGTCTTCAGTAAGATCTTACTTGTTTCTGATATTAATGATATTGTTTGATAATTTCCACATTCTGTGGGATCACCTTTCTTTGGAATGGGTACAAATATTGATCTGTTCCAGTCAGCTGGCCAGGTAACTGTCTTCCAAATCTCTTGGCATAACTGAGCAAGTGCCTCCAGTGAGGCATCCGTTTGTTGAAATATTTCAATGGATATTCTGTCAATTCCTGGAGCCTTGTCCTTCACCAATTCCTTCATTGCAACTTCAACTTCTTCCTTCAATACCATTGGTTCTAGATCATATGCCACCTCCTGAAATGGATGAAGATCGACCAGATCTTTTTGGTACAGTGATTCTGTGTATTCTTTCCTTTTTTTTTTTTTTTTTTTTTATGCTTCCTGCATCATTCAATATTTTGCCCATAGAATCTTTCAATATTGCAACTCGAGGCTTACCTTTTTTTTCCTCAATTCTTTCATCTTGAGAAATGCTGAGCATGTTCTTCCCTTTTGGTTTTCTAACTTCAAATCTTTGCACAATTCATTATAGTAATTGGCTTTGTCTTCTCCGGCTGCTCTTTGATATCGTCTGTTCAGGTCTTTTATCTTGTGATGTCTTCCATTTTCTTTAGCTACTCTCCACTCAAGGACAAGTTTCAGAGTCTCTTTTGTCATCTGTTTTGGTGTTGGCTACTTTTCTCATCTTTTTAGTGACCTCTTGATTTCTTCATCCCACAATTCTTCTGGTTTTCAGTCATTGGTGTTCAATGCATCTATTCTATTCTTTAGATGGTCTCTAAATTCAGGAAGGATCTATTCAAGGTCATATTTTGGCTTTTGTGGACTTGTTTTAATTGTCTTTAACTTCAAGTTGAACTTACATATGAGCAGTTAATGGTCTGTTCCACAATCAGCTCCTGGCCTGGTTTTGGCTGAAGCTATTGAGCTTTTCCATCACCTCTTGCCACAGATGTATTCAATCTGATTTTCTGTGTGTTCCATCTGGTAAAGTCCACATGTATAGTTGCCATTTGTGTTGTTGAAAGAAGGTATTTACACTGAATAAGTCATTTATTTTGCAAAATCCTACCATGCGATTTCCAGCATTATTTCTGTCACCAAGGCCAAATATTCCAACTACTGGTGATTCTTCTTCATTTCCAATTTTTGCATTCCAGTCACCAGTGATAATCAACACATCCTTATTGCATGTTCAGTCAATTTCAGACTGCAGAAGTTGATAAAAATCTTCAATTTCCTCAACTTTGGCTTAGGTGGTTGGTGCTTAAATTTGAATAGTAGTAGTATTAATGGGTCTTCCTTGTAGGTATATGGATATTATCCTATCACTGACAGCATTATACTTCAGGACAGATCTTGAAACATCCTTTGTGATGATGAATGCCATACCATTCCTCTTCAATTTGTCATTCCCGGCATAGTCGATCATTTGGTTGTCTGATTCAAAATGGTGAAAAACAGTTCATTTCAGCTCACTAATACCTAGGATATCAATCTTTATGCATTCCATTTCATTTTTCACAACTTCCAATTTTCCTAGATTCATACTTTGTATATTCTATGTTCCTATTATTAATGGATGTTTCCAACTGTTTCTCCTCAATTTGAGTCATTCCACATCAGCACATGGAGGTGTGGAAAGCTTTACCTTATCCATATGAGTAAGGCTGGTTTTACTCTGATTATGCAGCTCTTTTCAAGTCTTATTTTGAGAGCCTTCTAACCTAAGTGACTCATCCTCCTTCTCTGTATTGGACAATGTTTCCAGACTATTCATGAAGTTGTGCAGTAATGTATCAGACAGTGTTTCTCTGCTATTCATAAGGTTTTCCTTGGCCAATTCTTTGAGAAGTAGATAACCTCTTCCTCCTTCCTAGTCTGTCTCAGTCTGCAAGCCACATTGATACCTGTGTACCATATGCACCTTGCTGTGTTTGAAACACCAGTGGCACAGCCTCAAGACTCACAGCAACATGTCACCACAGTAGGACAAACCAACAGACAAGTTTGTCTCCCTTAAGTGTTTAAAACCTCTCCAACCTCCCCTTTCCTGGATCCTTACTGATGCCTCCTGGCTCTGCCCCGGTCCCCCTGGCCTTTTTCTGTCCTTTCCCCTGCTTTCCCATCTTGCCATTTTGGGGCATGGCCTGAGTTCCCTCACTTTCCCTTCTTGCCGCTTCTGGGCTGTGCCTGGGTTCCCTCCCCTCCCCTGGATCCCTGTGGCTAACTCTTTGCTCTGTCTTGGTTCCCTGGTCTTTTTCTGCCCCAGTCCCCCTGGCCTTTTTCTATCCTTTCCCCCACTTTACCACCTTGCTCCTTTGGGATGTGGTCTGGGTTCCTTCCCCTCACCTGGATCCCTGCAGCTGACTCCTCCATTGGAGAGATGAAAATCAAAACAACGATGAGATATCATCTCATGCCAGCATTAATAGCAAAGTTCAACAAGACAGACAATAGTAAATGCTGGCAAGGTTGTGGAGAGACTAGAACTCTCAAACTCTGCTGGTGGGTGCAAAATGGTACAACCATTGTGGAAAATGTTATGACATTTCACTAAAAAACACTGAAAATAGAAAAGCCATTTGATCCAGTGATTCCATATTCCATTTAGGAATATACCCTAAAGAGGTGAGAGCCAGGACGTGGATAGACATATGCATATTCATGTCCATTAGAGCACAATTCACTACAGCAAAGAGATGGAAACAATCTAAATGCCCATCAACAGATGAATGGATAGCTAAACTATGGTACATTCACACAATAGAATACTATGCACTATTAAAGAATAATGGAGAATAAATGAATCATCTCACAATGTGGAATTTTGAGGACATTATTCTGAGTGAAATAAGTCTATCACAGGACAAATATTGTATGAGCCCAATTATTGTAAAAAGTGAAGGAAATTTTATTAAGGGAAAGAAACTCACTTTGTTGGTTACTGGGGATGGGAAGGGGAGAGGAAAAATGATGTTTTCTGAATAGTAGGAATGGGAATACTGCAAAGCAACATTTTTATGTCAGGTGGTACATTTCCCATATTTCCTCACTCTTCTTTCTGACTCCAGTTATGCTTTACTTCTAGTCATAAATACCCTCCAAACCCACAGAAGTTGAGTTGATTCTGACTCATAGCACCTCCAAAGGACAGAGTGGAACTGTCTCATAGGGTTTCCAAGGCTGTCAATCTTCACAGAAGCAATGCCCAAACCACACCCACTGCCATGGAGTCAATTGTGACTCACAGCATCCATAGAGGACAGAGTGGAATTGTCCCATAGGGTTTTCAAGGCTGTCAATCTTCACAGAAGCAGACTGCTTCGTACTTCTGCAGAGTGGCTGGTGAGCTCAAACCATTCACCATTTTGGTTAGCAGCTGAGCACTTTACCACCATGGCACTAGGGTTCCCTTTAGTGATAAATACAGTTTACTTTATTTCCTACAATCTGTCATTTTAAAAATACCCCCCCAATCTTTTAGGTAAAGAGAAATAACACAATATGATACGTGACATTTCTAATTATTTGTGGTCTTATAATTTCATTAAATCAATGAATACAAAAGTGGCCAGTAGCAAGGGCTAGCTTTACAATCCTTTTTTTTTTTTTTTAACTATATAAGCAAGTATTTTTTTCATTATTAAAATGGATAAACTATGTTATGGATTGCTGAAAGTAAAAATGACCTGAAGCACTTAGTGATGAAGATCGACTACAGTCTTCAGTATGGATTACACCTCAACATAAAGAAAACAAAAATACTCACAACTGGAAAAAATAAGCAGCATCATGATAAATGGAGAAGAGATTGAGGCTGTCAAGGGTTTCATTTTACTTGGATCTACAATCAACACCCATGGAAGCAACAGTCAAGAAATCAGATTTCATATTGTATGGACAAATCTGCTGCAAAAGATGTAAAGTGTTGAATAGCAAAGATGTCACTTTGAAAATTAAGTTTTGCCTAACCCAAGCCATGGCATTTTCAATTGCCTCTTATGCATGTGAAAGCTGGACAATGAATGAGGGAAACCAAAGAAGAGTTGATGCTTTTGAGTTGTGGTGTTGAAGAATACTGAAATTACCATGGACTTGCCAGAAGAACTAACACACCTGTCCTGGAAGAAGTAAAACTGAAATAGAATGTTCCTTAGAAGTAAGAATAGCCAGACTTTGTCTCACCTACTTTGGTCATGTTGTCAGAAGGGACCTTTCCCTGGAGAAGGATGCCATGCTTGGCCAGTGGAAGCAGGGAAGGCTCTCAATGAGGTGGATCGACAGAGTGGTTGCAATGATGGGCTCAAGCATAGCAAGGATTGTGAGGATGGCGCAGGCCCGAGCAGTGTTTCATTCTGTTCTACATGGAATCACAGTGAGTCAAAGTTGACTCGATGGCAGCTAACAACAACAAAAATATTTTATGGATTGAATTATGTCCACCCCAAAAAATGTGTTTTAAATCCTAACCACTATGCCTGTGGTGATAGAAATGACTCTAGAGATCACATGATAGAATTTTGCAAGACCAATGACTTATTTATGGCAAATACTTTTTCAACAACATAAATGGCATCTATACACGTGGACTTCACCAGATGGAGTACACAGGAATCAGATCAACTACCTCTGTGGAAAGAGGTGATGAAGAAGCTCAATATCTTCAGCCAAAACAAGGCCTGAAGCTGACTGTGGAACAGACCATCATCTGCTCATATGCAAGTTCAAGTTCAAGCTGAAGACAATTAAAACAAGTCCATGAGAGACAAAATATGACTTGATTATATACTTCCTGAATTTATAGACTATCTAAAGAATAGATTAGATGTATTGAAAGCCAATGACCATAACACAGAGGCATTGTGGGATGATATCAAGAATATCATCCATTCCAAATCAAAATAATGAGATACCATTTTGCCCCAGAACTAGTAGCAAAGTTCAACAAGACTGAAAATAACAAATTCTAGTGAGGAGGTGGTGAGATTAGGACTCTCATACACTACTGGAGGGACTGTAAAATGGTACAACCACTGTGGAAAGCAGTATGGAGATTCCTTAAAAAGCTGGAATTAGAAATATCATTTGACCCAACCATTCCATTACTAGATATATATCCTAAGGAAATGAGAGACAGGACAAGAACAGATATATGCACACTCATGTTTATCACAGCACTATTTACAATAGCCAAAAGATGGAAACAATCTAGGTGTCCATCAACTGAGGAATGGATAACCAAACTATGGTACTTCCACATAATGGAATACTATGAAACCCTAAAGAATAATGTAGAATCTGCAAAACACCATATAATGTGGATGAACTTAAAGCTGAGTGAAATAAGTCAATCACAGAAGGACAAAAACAGTATTAGTTCATTATTGTAAAAAACCAAGGAAAGGTTTATATATGGAGGGAAATTTTCTTTGTTGGTTACCAGGTGTGGGAGGGGAGGGGAGGGAATGCTGTTAGATAGGTACAGACAAGTATTGATTTGAGTGATGAGAAGGGCAATGTACCAAATGTGAGTGATCAACACAGTGGCACTGAGAAAGAGGAAGGCATAGAGAGATGCATGGGAGTACAGACAACAAAGATGAACCCTTTCACACATACAGTACTGCACTATCAGTGAAGGCAAACATTGATAAATGGGTGGATAGATGGGTGGGCAAGCTGAATGATTAATTATGTCTATGCAGGGGTATTGTGCCCAAGACCATGTATAGAGCTGGCAGGCAATGTTTCCACAAGCATATTTGTATGTTCTATAAGAATGTGCAGGTATATAGTAGGGCAGACAAGGCACAATTGTAGTCATTTTTTGGCCAGAGCCACCTACCCAGCGGGAATGAGTAGTTGGACCTGTGGGCTTGGGACCATAGTCACAGGGGACATCAAGCTCAATTGGCATAACATACTACACAAAACTTTGTTCCACATCCTACTTTGATGAGTAGTAACTGGGATCTTAAAAACTTGCAAGCAGCCATCTAGAGGCAATGATGGGTCTCTCTTTGTCCAGAGCAAAGAAAAATGAAGAAAACCAAAGAGACATGGAAATAATTATTCCAAGTGACTGGTACACCATGCAATCCTCAGCCTATAATACTATGAGACCAGAAGAACTAGATGGTGCCTGACTACCACTGTCAACCACTCAGAGGAGGATCTATGTAGGAGATCCTTGATAGAGTGGGAGAACAATGTGGAACAAGTCAAAGTCATTAAAAAAAAAAAAAAAAAGGGACCAGGTTTGCTAGTCTGATAGATCCTGATGGAACCACTGAGACTATGTCCCCTAGATGTCCTTCAAGTCTGGAATTAAACCCATTCTTGTGGCTTTGAGTCAAACAAAGACAGGCATATGAGCTGAACATTTACATTAGGTAGATACACTCCTTGGAAAGAACGATTATGGGAGAATAGAAAGGCTGTGTTTGCACAGGGAGACAGCTCAGGGGGGCAGGAGTGCATGGGAGGGAAGGCTGCAGAGAAGAGGTAACTATGAGGAGGAAGTGGGAGGGGTGCTGTTGCATTGTGGGAAATTGCAGTCAATGTCATGAGACAAAGTGTATGGGAACTACTGTATGGAAAGTGAATTTGTTCCATAAACTTTCACCTAAATCACAATTTATTATTTTTATTTATTTTTTTGACTTTTCAATGATTTTTTTTTAATTGTGATTTGGGTGAAGATTTACAGAGCAAATTCACTTTTTATACAGCAGTTCACATATACTTTGTCTCATGTCATTGACCACAGTTTACCGCAATGCAACAGTGTTTACCACAATGCAACAGCTCCCCTACCACTTCCTCCCCATAGTTACCACTTCCCAGTGTCCATCTCTTCATACTCTCCTGCCCCCTGAGCTGTCTCCCTGTGCATAAGCAGTCCTTCCTTCTCCCATGATTGTTCTCTCCAGGGCGTGTGTCTACTTGAGGTAAATGTTTAACTCACATGCCTGTACTTTGTTTGGCTGGAAACCACAGGTGTGGGTTCAATTCCAGACCTGAAGGGCAGCTAGGGGCCATAGTCTCAGTGGTTCCACCAGGCTCTATTGGACCAGCAAACCTGGTCCCAACCATCATTTTTTTTTTCCCCTCCAAATGATTTTGAGTTTTGTTCCACATTGTTCTCCCTCTCTATCCAGGATCTCCTACATCCCTTCCAAGTGGACGACAGTGGTAGCCGGACACCATCTAGTTCTTCTGGTCTCATAGTTGTGTAGGTTGCAGATAGGATGGTGTACCAGTTGTGAGGACTGATTGTTTCCATTAATTTTGGTTTTCTTCTTTCTTCTTTGCTCTTGACAAGGAGAGACCCATCTTTGCAACTAGATGGCAGCTTGCTAGCTTTTAAGATCCCGGTTGCTACTCACCAAAGAAGGAGGTGGAACAATGTTTTGTATATTATGTTATGCCAATTGAGCTTGATGTCCCCTGTGACTATGGTCCCAAGCCCACAGGATCAACTACTCAGTCCCTCTGGGTAGTTGGCTGTGACCAAGCAGTGACCACAACCTTGCCCCTTGTCAGCTCTACTATACACCTGGGGATTCTGATCATTCACATAGGCTTATAGGACCATTGTCTGCCAACCCTATATGTGATCTTTGATACACTACCCATTTCATAGACATACCTAATTGTTTAGCCTGTCCACCTATCTATCCATCCACATACCCATGTTTGCCTTCAATGAGAAGTCAGTACTGTATTTGCAAAAGGGTTCATATTTGTCGTCTGTACTTCCCATGTACCTCTCTATGTCTTTCTCATCCTCAATGTTGTCATATTGGTCACTCACATTTGGTACGTTGCCTTTCTCTTCACCCAAATCAATATCTATCTCTATCTATCTAACAGCAGTCCCTCCCTTCCCCTCCCACTCCTGGTAACCAACAAAGAAAATTTCCTTCAATAGATAAACCTTTTCTTAACTTTTACAATAACGGACTAATCCAAATCACAATTTAAAAAAAGAACATCATCCATGAACAAATCCAAAGATCATTAAAAAGACAGGAAAGGAAGAAAAGACCAAAATGAATGTCAGAAGCGACTCTGAAACTTGTTCTTGAATGGAGAGTAGCTAAAGCAAATGAAAGAAATGACAAGATAAGAAAGCTGAACAGAAGATTCAAAGAGCAGCTCAAGAAGACAAAGTGAATTATTGTAATGAAATGTGCAAAGACCTGGAGTTAGAAAACTTTAAGGAAAGAATACACTTGGCATTTCTCAAGCTGAAATTACTGAAGAAAAAATTCAAGCCTCAAGTTGTAATATTGAAAGATTCTATGGGCAAAACATTTAATGATGCAGGAAACATCAAAAGAAGATGGAAGGAATACACAGAGTCACTGTGCCAAAAAGAATTGGTCATCCATTTCAGGAGGTGGCATATGATCAGGAACCAATGGTACTGAAGAAAGAAAGTTGAAGCTGCACTAAAGGAATTAGCAAAGAACAAGGCTCCAGGAATTGATAAAATGCCCATGTTTCAACAAACAAATGCCACCCTGGAGGCACTCATTCAGCTATGCCAAGAGATTTGGAAGACAACTACCTGGCCAACAGATCGGAAAAGATACATATTTGTATCCATTCCAAAAGAAGGTGATCCAACAAAATGTGGAAATTATTGAACAATATCATTAGTATCATGCACAAGTAAAATCTTGCTGAAGATAATTCAAAAATTGTTGCAGCAGTATATTGACAGAGAACTTCCAGAAATGCAAGCTAGATTCAAAAGAGAATGTGGAAGGAGGGATATCATTACTGAAGTCAGATGGATCTTGGCTCAAAGCACAGAATACCAGAAAGATGTTTACAGCATTTGCTTGTGTGAATCATAACAAATATGGATAATGTTGAGAAGCATAGGGATTCCAGAACACTTAACTGTACTCATGAGGGACCTGTACATAGACCAGGAGGCTATCATTCAAACAGAACAAGGAGAGACTGCATGGTTTAAAATCAAGAAGGGAGTGCATCAGAATTGTATCCTTTCACCACACTTTTTCAATCTATATGCTGAGCAAATAATCTGAGAGGCTGGACTATATGAAGAAGAACATGGCATCGGGATTGGAGGAAGAATCATTAACAACCTGCAATACACTGATGACACAACTTTGCTTGCTGAAAGTAAGGATGACTTGAAGCACTTAATGATGAAGATTGAAGACTACAGTCTGCAGTGTGGATTATATCTCAATATAAAGAAAACAAAAATCCTCACAACTGGACCTATAAGCATATCACTATAAATGGAGAAAAGATAGAAGTTTTCAAAGACTTCACATTGCTTGGTTCTACAATTGACGCCAATGGAAGCAGCAGTCAGGACATCAGATGATGTATAGCACTGGGCAAGTTGGCTGCAAAAGACCTCTTTCAAGTGCCGAGGAGCAAAGATGTCTCCTTGAGGACTAAGGTGTGCCTGACACAAGCCATAGTATTTTCAATCACCCCATTTGCATGTGAGAGCTGGACAATGAATAAGGAAGACCAAAGAAGAGTTGACGCTTTTGAGTTGTGGTGTTGGCAAAGAATGCTGAAAGTACCATGGACTGCCAGAAGAACTAACAAATCTGTCCTGGAGGAAGTGCAGCTGGAATGCTCCTTGGAAGCAAGAATGGCCAGACTTCATCTCACCTACTTTGGTCATGTTGCCAGGGACCATTCCCTGGAGAAGGATGTCATGCTTGGTAAGGTGGAGGTTGACAAAAGAGGGAACGGCCCTCAATAAGATGGATTGACACAGTGGCTATGGCAATGGGCTCAAATATAGCAAGGATCATGGAGCTGGCGCAGGACTGGGCAGTGTTTTGTTCTGCTGTGAATAGGGTTACTATGAGTCGGAGATGACTAGACAGCATCTAACAACAACAGCAACAGCCCAGTTTGTTCCCTTTTTAATACCAGCATACACAATTCAAAAGTGACTAAAGATGTATTGGATCAATCAATACCTTTAAGAAAAATTTAAATTTTGAAGCTATCTTTACTGATAAATTTTGCTATAACTCTTTCTGTATATACAGTTTTTGGAGATATCTAACCAATTTTAGTCCTTATACACATATCTTACCTGGAATATTTAGCTAACAGTAGCTTCCACATCTTTACAATACAGATGACACCAGGAGCACTGCTAAACTGTTACGTTGGGAAACTTTATGGATTCTATTGCAGAGAAGTTATCAATATATCAATATATTGCTGGTTGTGTTTTGGCATGTATTCATTAATTCAGCCATCCATTCAGCAATGTTTACTGAATACCTACTTTATGTTCCCTTGATGAACTGGTTTGCTTTTTGCATTCTGTAAACTAATACCAGTGGCAGATGGAATGATGGTAAGAAATGGCAGTGCTGGAACTGACTGTGGAGAGAGCTTGCCAGGACCACACTGACCCCTACAGAAGCTGGGGTAGAAGGCAGCAGGGATGTAACCACGAGCGTTGCCAACCTCTGTGAGAGACAGCAGCTTGTTTCCCAGCCTTCTTAGGCTAATGCTTTATACACAGTGAGTCGAGTATCCGCTTACGTTGGGGTAAGTCCCAAACAACTAAGGTGTAACAAAACAAGATCTTTTAAACTGCTTCATGTTGTTCCATGCCCAAGAAACATTCCTTTCATGCTAAATAAAAGTTTCTCCCTCAAAGTTCTTTAGGCTACTTTCTTGGAGATCATATGTTATAATGTTATAAATTATTGGGTATATTGAAAAGATCCATGTAGTCCAAATGTATTTCAGGATTGCTTTAATTTCCTTATATTCACGTGTCCAACAGCAGACAGTTAATGCAGACTAATAGTCATGTTTATAACATTTAAAGGGATTCAGAAAGGCCTTTGAAAACAGATGCAATGCCAAATCAATCAGTTAATCAACTTTATGCTCTTGTCCATTGGACAAATCTCTAATGACTGTGGACAGGGTGGGCTTGACCACCCTTGTTTGGTGCACCCCTTGTATACTCTGTTTTCTAAATGTCTGATGACTTGGAGGTTCCATTGCAGGGCCCAGGAGCACGGAGCGGGTTAGTCACAGCCACCATTGTTACTGAACCAGTATGCTATCTGAGCTCATTGCCCTTGTCTTTCTTAATTTAATACTTAAAGTATCCATATGCATATTTAGAATTTTCATTCTTCTGTCATAAAGCCAGTGTTCAGCACCCCAACTTGTATCTTCTAGAGAAAACAATAGAAAATGACTCAACTAGCCCAAAGGACAAATAATTTATGACCTAAGTAGCAAGATGTCTGGAAATAGGTGGTCCTACTCTTGATTTATTTGGTGGCTTACAAACAGCTTTCGTAGCCAAATTCTCTCTACCGTTGACCCACCAAATATTGAACATTGAATTTATTCTGGGGCCCTTCTTGGGCACAGCAGCTTCAGGGACCTCAGCCATCAGGTCTTAATGGACACAGGGCCCTCAGGGACCCCAGTCATTGGGTCTTTGTGGACACAATGCCCTCAGGGACCCCAGTCATTGGGCCTTCATAGACACAGGACCTTCAGGGGCCCCAACCATCAGGTCTTGGTGGGCACAGCACCTTCAGGGACACCAACCATCAGATCCTTACAAAAGGCATAAACTGTTTGCTTCTCCTGTGCTTCTTGCACCAAAATGGAAAATATTTTGCCGAAGCTCCAGACCAACTTCTTATAACGACTAATTGGCCACAATTGACTCCAATCTACACAACTGAAAGAGACGTGGCCACTGGGATTTACAGGGAAAACCTTGGTTTGCTCCTGACACAGGCTGAGCTCACCTTCCCTGCACTGGTCAAAGTCACAGAGCTACTTCAGAATTGGCAGGTCACAGTGCCGTTCCACTGCAGTGTCACTACTTGTGTCTACCTCATTCACTTCTTTTACTCCATTTTTCTCCCGACACCAGACTGCCACCATACTTCCATCCAGTGCACATCATCAGGATGCCAGAAGGTAAAGAACTTGCAAAGGAATTTCAGGAATATGTCTGGACTTTGCAGGAACTTTACCACGTGTAATAAATATGGTGTCAGTTAGGGAATATGTCCGGACTTTGCAGGAACTTTACCGCGTGTAATAAATATGGTGTCAGTTAGGGTGTTTACCCTCTTTTCCAGTAGTTGTGAATGTTGTAAATATATACACTTCATATTCTTCTATAAGATTAAATGACCATATTTATTTGCATAACCTCCTGTTAATACACATACAAGTTCTTCCTTTTTTCCCCTAGTCCCATATTTTCTCTGTGAACAAATCTGCCTCTAGGAGCAGTCACAGATCTTGGGAGAGATGATACAATTTGTGATTAGCACACTCACAGCAAAGCTGCTGCTTCATGCTGACATGGGTAATAGGTGTGGGACTTACCCAGCTACCCAAAACAACCAAAGCACCAGAGAAAACACTTGAAACAATGGTGTCAGAGACACCTGCCATCAGATGAGAAATATATATTTAAGGAAATAGAGGGGAAAAGTTGCTGCATTGGGAGAAAACAGTCGATTCAAGAGGAATGTAAAAGAACAAGTGAATTTCTGGGTATGAGCACTGTTGGCCATCCCAAGTATCATTGAAGAGGTGGGGTAACTAGAACTCTGGTGCACAGCTAGTGAGAATGTCAAATGGCACAACTACTTGGACAAGCAGTATAATACTTTCCTGAAAACTAAACATATATTTAGTATAAGATTCATTCATTCTGGAGGCGGGGCAAGATGGCAGACTAGGCAGAAGGATTGCACAGACCCTCTTCAACAAAGAAAAGGGAAACCAATTAACACAGACACAGAAGATAATCTTGGACCCCTGAGCCTTGAAG